>NC_084740.1:60235364-60362864 GCF_033978785.1 Entelurus aequoreus
TTATGATTGCCTCTTGATATTGCACTTTTGCCTACGCATTTGAATATTGAATTGATAGATAACTTGTTTTTAAACCAATATTTAAGTATTTATTTTTATTTTTACGCAAAATTCGGAATAAGATATATAACATTCGTCGCATAATCAGACAATATTAGAGTTTCGAAGCTATGCAATTCCATGCAGGAAATACGATTACCGTATTTTTCAGAGTATAAGTCGCTCCGGAGTATAAGTCGTACCGGCCGAAAATGCATAATAATAAAGGAAAAAAACGTATATAAGTCGCACTGGAGTATAAGTCGCATTTTTTGGGGAAATGTTTTTGATAAAAGCCAACAGCAAGAATAGACATTTGAAAGGCAATTTAAAATGTCTAAAGAATAGTGAACAACAGGCTGAATAAGTGTACGTTATATGAGGCATAAATAACCAACTGGTATGTTAACGTAACATATTATGGTAAGAGTCATTCAAATAACTATAACATATAGAACATGCTATACGTTTACCAAACAATCTGTCACTCCTAATCGCTAAATCCCATGAAATCTTATACGTCTAGTCTCTTACGTGAATGACATCAATAATATTATTTGATATTTGACGCTAATGTGTTAATCATTTCACACATAAGTCGCTCCTGAGTATAAGTCGCACCCCCGGCCAAACTATGAAAAAACTGCGACTTATAGTCCGAAAAATACGGTACTTCATATTTTCTCACAAAATGTTCATTTTGACAGAAAAAATATATGTACTGCTTGAAATTGCATACCTTTTAAACTTTATAGTATCCAATATTGCAACAAATATTACAGTATAGTATCATACTTTCCAAAAAAATGTGTTTAAATAAAAATAAATACTTAAATATCTGCTTGACTTATGATTTTACAGCAAACTACCCATCAAATTAATACAAATTACAACACATTTTACGCTGTTCTTTACAGCATATTACTGTAAATTGAAAAAACTACCATTTTTTTGCGTTAAAAGCCTGTTGACTGAGCTGCCATATTTTTACTGTAAAATCTTGTTTTTAACGGTGTATTACTGCAAATGGAAAAAAACGATACTTTTGTTTTTACGGTAGAAAAACTTGCAGCTAAATTACCAGAATAAAAAAGGAACTTGTACTGTTTTTCCATTAACAATAAAATGTTGTAAAAAAACCAATATACCGTATTTTTCGGAGTATAAGTCGCTCCGGAGTATAAGTCGCAACCGCCGAAAATGCATAATAAAGAAGGAAAAAAACATATATAAGTCGCACTGGAGTATAAGTCGCATTTTTTGGGGAAATGTATTTGATAAAAGCCAACAGCAAGAATAGACATTTGAAAGGCAATTTAAAATGTCTAAAGAATAGTGAACAACAGGCTGAATAAGTGTACGTTGTATGAGGCATAAATAACCAACTGGTATGTTAACGTAACATATTATGGTAAGAGTCATTCAAATAACTATAACATATAGAACATGCTATACGTTTACCAAACAATCTGTCACTCCTAATCGCTAAATCCCATGAAGTCTTATACGTCTAGTCTCTTACGTGAATGACATCAATAATATTATTTGATATTTTACAGTAATGTGTTAATGATTTCACACATAAGTCGCTCCTGAGTAGGGATGTCCGATAATGGCTTTTTGCCGATATCCGATATGCCGATATTGTCCAACTCTTTAATTACCGATACCGATATCAACCGATACCGATATCAACCGATATATACAGTCGTGGAATTAACACATTATTATGCCTAATTTGGACAACCAGGTATGGTGAAGATAAGGTACTTTTTTAAAAAAATGAATCAAATAAAATAAGATAAATAAATTAAAAACATTTTCTTGAATAAAAAAGAAAGTAAAACAATATAAAAACAGTTACATAGAAACTAGTAATTAATGAAAATTTGTAAAATTAACTGTTAAAGGTTAGTATTATTAGTGGAGCAGCAGCACGCACAATCATGTGTGCTTACGGACTGTATCCCTTGCAGACTGTGTTGATATATATTGATATATAATGTAGGAAGCAGAATATTAATAACAGAAAGAAACAACCCTTTTGTGTGAATGAGTGTAAATGGGGTGGCTTAGTGCACTAATTGTAAGTGTATCTTGTGTTTTTTATGTGGATTTAATTAAAAAAAAAACGATACTGATAATAAAAAAAACGATACCGATAATTCCCGATATTACATTTTAACGCATTTATCTCTACTCCTGAGTATGTCGCACCCCCGGCCAAAATATGACAAAAACTGCGCCTTATAGTCCGAAAAATAGGGTAAGTGTTTTGTCCGATTAATCGATAGATTACTAAAATAATCGATAACTGCAGCCCTAATATATATTTATATTTTAAGTGATGCCTATTCATGTCGATTTGTATAAAACTAATATTGAACCTAAAAAATAGTTGTTTTTTTTCAGCAAAAAGCTACCCTTTCCCCATGTAAAAATTCACTTTAAACTCAACATTTGCCCACTTTATGAATCATTTTGGGCTTAACTGTGAAGCCACCAAGCAGAACAATAGAGTTTGGATCCTGACTGCATTCTGGCACCCCTAAAGACCAGTGGGGCTGGAGTCTCCATCAAGGATAGTCCCTGGTCAGTTTTGTGCTGTTTGGTGGGGAAGAAGCTGTCTTGTGCAACGTGGACGCTCCACACTGGTTCTGCTCTGTTAAAGTGACTCTGGGTTCTAATCTTTGTGGTTCTTATGATGATCTTCTTTCCTGTTTGTCGTCTGCGTCGTCGTCGTCGTCCTCCTCCCTCTCCTTGGCCTCTCTTTGCACCCGCGTCAAACAAACCAGCAAATGTGCTGAGCTGGAGGAAGAGTTGAAAACTGTGACCAACAACCTGAAGTCACTGGAGGCCCAGGCTGAGAAGGTAAGCGCCCCCTGCTGGCCGACTGCATGCCGACAGTGACAACTCCCTCCCGGCTCCTGGAGGTGGAACAGATTCTCCTCCTCCTCCTCCTCTTCTTCTTCTCTCCTGTGATACTTTCTGTAGTCTTTACTAGATTTGATGACTTCTATGAGACTGATGAATATGACTAAGGTGACTCCATGACCTCTGACGGTGTTTGTGTGCCACAGTACTCCCAGAAGGAGGACAAATACGAGGAGGAGATCAAGGTCCTCACCGACAAGCTGAAGGAGGCAAGTGTCGACATTTGGGATCGGTCTTCTCCGATTCCGGTGCTTTCAAATCCGCGTTTCTTCCTCAGGCTGAGACGCGTGCCGAGTTTGCTGAGAGATCCGTAGCCAAGCTGGAGAAGACCATTGACGACCTGGAGGGTATGTTTGATTCTAACACCTCCACACTACACCCTCCATTGGGTTTCTGTCCGCTACATATTGTCATTTTAGCCATTTTCTTTACAATCAATATCATTTTCATTCTACTCTCACCTCGGTGAGTTCAAACCCCGGCCGAGTCATACCAAAGACCAGGGGTCACCAACCTTTTTGAAACCAAGAACTACTTCTTGGGTAGTGATTAATGCGAAGGGCTACCAGTTTGATACACACTTAAATAAATTGCCAGAAATAGCCAATTTGCTCAATTTACCTTTAACTGTATGTTATTATTAATAATTAATGATATTTAAACTTAATTGAACGGTTTAAAAGAGGAGAAAACACGAAAAAAATGACAATTAAATCTTGAAACATAGTTTATCTTCAACTTCGACTCTTTAAAATTCAAAATTCAACCGAAAAAAAGAAGAGAAAAACTAGCTAATTCGAATCTTTTTGAAAAAAATTTAAAAAGAATTTATGGAACATCATTAGTCATTTTTCCTGATTAAGATTCCATCCATCCATCCATTTTCTACCGCTTATTCCCTTTGTTAGAATATATAACAAATTGGACCAAGCTATATTTTTAACAAAGACAAATCATTATTTCTTGTAGATTTTCCAGAACAAAAATTTTAAAATAAATTCAAAAGACTTTGAAATAAGATTTAAATTTGATTCTACAGATTTTCTAGATTTGCCAGAATATTTTTTTTTAAAATTTTAATCATAATAAGTTTGAAGAAATATTTCACAAATATTCTTCGTCGAAAAAACAGAAGCTAAAATGAAGAATTAAATTAAAATGTATTTATTATTCTTTACAATAAAAAAAAAAAATTTACTTGAACATTGATTTAAATTGTCAGGAAAGAAGAGGAAGGAATTTGAAAGGTATAAAGGTATATGTGTTTAAAAATCCTAAAATCATTTTTAAGGTTGTATTTTTTCTCTAAAATTGTCTTTCTGAAAGTTATAAGAAGCAAAGTAAAAACAATTATGAATTTAAACAAGTGAAGACCAAGCCTTTAAAATATTTTCTTGGATTTTCTAATTCTATTTGAGTTTTGTCTCTCTTAGAATTAAAAATGTCGAGCAAAGCGAGACCAGCTTGCTAGTAAATAAATACAATTTAAAAAATGAGGCAGCTCACTGGTAAGTGCTGCTATTTGAGCTATTTTTAGAACAGGCCAGCGGGCTACTCATCTGGTCCTTACGGGCTACCTGGTGCCCGCGGGCACCGCGTTGGTGACCCCTGCCAAAGACTATAAAAATGGGAGCCGTTACCTCCCTGCTTGGCACTCAGCATCAAGGGTTAGAATTGGGGGTTAAATCGACAAAAATGATTCCCTGGGCGTGGCCACCGCTGCTGCCCACTGCTCCCCTCACCTCCCAGGGGGTGATCAAGGGTGATGGGTAATCATTGGTACTTTAACTTAACTTAGTAGGGCCTGAATTATTGCATCTTCTATATTCTATATTCATCTATAATACATTTATTGCTATTAAATCTCAAAGGGAGGCAGCAACATAAAAAATTATCACAATTTTTGTGAACAAATTTATAACGGTTATCATAATAGAATTGACAATGTTCTCAAAAAGTACTTATATACTTTCACCAAGTTATGAAAGTAGATAACAAACGCACATTATACTTTAACATCATATCAGTTATTTGAGCGTTTAACCTCTTAAGGCCCAAGCTGTTTGTTTACATGCTTTTTTAATTTCTCTTTGCTATTTGGGCTTATTGGACCCTAATTAGAATAAAAACTAAGAATCATCTTTTGATATGATGTACTTAGTCCAGGGGTCACCAACGCGGTGCCCGCGGGCACCAGGTAGCCCGTAAGGACCAGATGAGTAGCCCGCTGGCCTGTTCTAAAAATAGCTCAAATAGCAGCACTTACCAGTGAGCTGCCTCTATTTTTTAAATTTTATTTATTTACTAGCAAGCTGGTCTCGCTTTGCCCGACATTTTTAATTCTAAGAGAGACAAAACTCAAATAGAATTTGAAAATCCAAGAAAATATTTTAAAGACTTGGTCTTCACTTGTTTAAATAAATTCATACATTTTTTTACTTTGCTTCTTATAACTTTCAGAAAGACAATTTTAGAGAAAAAATACAACCTTAAAAATGATTTTAGGATTTTAAAACACATATACCTTTTTACCTTTTAAATTCCTTCCTCTTCTTTCCTGACAATTTAAATCAATGTTCAAGTAAATTGTATTTTTTTTATTGTAAAGAATAATAAATACATTTTAATTTAATTCTTCATTTTAGCTTCTGTTTTTTCGACGAAGAATATTTGTGAAATATTTCTTCAAACTTATTATGATTAAAATTTAAAAAAATTATTCTGGCAAATCTAGAAAATCTGTAGAATCAAATTTAAATCTTATTTCAAAGTCTTTTGAATTTATTTTAAAATGTTTGTTTTGGAAAATCTAGAAGAAATAATGATTTGTCTTTGTTAGAAATATAGCTTGGTCCAATTTGTTATATATTCTAACAAAGTGTAGATTGGATTTTAACCTATTTAAAACATGTCATCAAAATTCTAAAATTAATGTTAATCAGGAAAAATTACTAATGATGTTCCATAAATTCTTTTTTTAAGTTTTTCTGTTCTTTTTTTCGGTTGAATTTTGAATTTTAAAAAGTCGAAATTGAAGATAAACTATGTTTCAAAATTTAATTGTCATTATTTTCGTGTTTTCTCCTCTTTTAAACCGTTCAATTAAGTTTAAATATCATTAATTATTAATAATAACATAGAGTTAAAGGTAAATTGAGCAAATTGGCTATTTCTGGCAATTTATTTAAGTGTGTATCAAACTGGTAGCCCTTCGCATTAATCAGTACCCAAGAAGTAGCTCTTGCTTTCAAAAAGGTTGGTGACCCCTGACTTAGTCCATAAGTACACAAACGTGTACTTCATTTTAAGTGACATGCTAATTCTTATTTGTACGCTTTTTTTTTTTCCAAATTCCATTGTATGTCTTCTGACACCACCAGATGGCAGTATAAGTGTCCACATAAGTGGCCATAAGACCCCAATTCAGTAGTGTACACAATATTGGAAATAAGAGCTAAAAGGTGCTGTCCACGCATGTGGCCACTAAGCCTTTTTAATGATGTTTTTCTTTGTCCATTTTAATTTGTAGGGATTTTAGTGTTTGGTAATGATAAAGGCTAGGGTTCACTTCCTGTTTATGTGATGTCACACAGGTTCACTTCCTGTAGACACGCCCATATACCGTATTTTTCGGAGTATAAGTCGCTCCGGGGTATAAGTCGCACTGGCCGAAAATGCATAATAAAGAAGGAAAAAAACATACATAAGTCGCACTGGAGTATAAGTCGCATTTTTGGGGGACATTTATTTGAAAAGCAATTTAAAATGTCTAAAGAATAGTGAACAACAGGCTGAATAAGTGTACGTTATATGAGGCATAAATAACCAACTGGTATGTTAACGTAACATATTATGGTAAGAGTCATTCAAATAACTATAACATATAGAACATGCTATACGTTTACCAAACAATCTGTCACTCCTAATCGCTAAATCCCATGAAATCTTATACGTCTAGTCTCTTACGTGAATGACATCAATAATATTATTTCATATTTTACAGTAATGTGTTAATCATTTCACACATAAGTCGCTCCTGAGTATAAGTCGCACCCCCGGGCAAACTATGAAAAAAACTGCGACTCATAGTCCGAAAAATACGGTATAGATCTTTAATATTTATCACTTCATCTTAAGAACAAAGAGTGTATGTTTAAAGTACACAAATTAATAACTTATTTGTGTTTTATACAAGTTAAGATGTTGTCTTGTATTCAGGTCAGCATTTAAACTTAGCTTGAGATTAGCAGGCTTGCTGCTTCTCCAGGAAATGAGTTCTTTAAAGTGTGGTAATCAATTAAAGTTACATGGCGGTTAACATTTTAAACCCTAATAGTCATGGTTAGTCTCATTAAAATCAAGGTAGTCAAAACAGCGAGCTAATATCAGGGGCCGTACTTATCAAGCTTCTCAGAATTACTCCTAAGAAGTCTGCTAAGAGTTGACTTAAGAGTAAATAAATTCTTCGCTGAAAGCTGCACTTAAAAGTTAGTTATCAAGCGTCTTACTCACACTTTCAGCGAAGTGTAGGACTGAATCTTAAGTGTCACACTCAGAGCTGAATTACGACATTACTATGTGCCGTAAACGGAATTTTAGGTGACGTCATTTCTGTGTCTATAGAAATGACCAATCACGGAATGGAATCCGTTGTCTAAGAATAAAGAAATATCTTGGAAATATTTAAGTGGACAATGGGAGTGTATATTTTGACAATAAACTACAAAATAATACAAAACAAACTAGTCCCCGCCGGCACTCACGCTACCGCTCCCTCTCTTCTATCGCCCACACACTCACTGACGTCACTCACCTCACGGCCACACACATACGCTACTGTCATAACATTTTCTTTCCAATTCATTCATTAGGCAACTAATTTGAAACTGGTGTGGGTGGCTCTATATATACTAGCCCACTGCAGACACATGCAGAAATCAACATGGAATCGAAAAGTATTAAATCTGGGACAAAAATAATACCCGCTCTGTCTAAACGATACCGTTTGATCCGCTGCTCGTCATCAAACAAATCCAGAACATCGTTCCGCTCCCTGAAAGTTCGCGCACGTCTCTCTCGCCTCAGTGCCATCCCCCGCTGGCAACTCCTAACCACTTAAGACACCTCTGAAGGTCTCTTAAATATCGTGGAGAGTAGGAGTGATTCTTAGACTTAAGAACGTTGATAAAAAGCTTTTATTCTTAAGTTTGAGAGTAGGACTAAATTTCGCAAATTCTCAGGACTTAAGTGTAAAATGGCACTCTAAGAAGCTTGATAAGTACGGCCCCAGACTCACAAGGCAGGTCAACCTTTCCCCCCCCCGGACTTTCCCCCGGCTTCTGCTGCACTTTCATTCCTCTCATTCTCCTGTGGTGTAACTTTTCATTTTCCTTTTTTCTCTTCCCACTCTCTCTTTCTCCCATGAATGGTCTTCACCGACTTTTTGTCACCTTTGCCCCTCCTGTCACTCCACCTGCGGCCCCGCCCAATAGATGAGTTGTACTCCCAGAAACTGAAGTACAAGGCCATCAGCGAGGAGCTGGACCACGCCCTCAACGACATGACTTCCATGTAAAGATATTAGCATTCATTTGCAAGCTGCCGTGCCTTGCTATGCGGTTCTTTGACATGTTGTCGCTGGCCGGGCAGCACATTGTTTCACAGGGCTGGGCTAAGAAACTTTAAAGTGTGGCCATTCCTGTCATTTATTAGTGACTAATAATGCATGACAGCAGCATGCACTCACATTTCCTCTCATCAGTCATACAGTAAAGTGGCGTCCTCAGCAAAGCATGCAAATCAGCCCCTCGCTTCCTCCTTGGGTTGATCATCTACCGTATTTTCCAGACCATAGGGCGCGCTGTCGATGAGCGGGTATAGTTAGGTCTTTTTTTTATACATAAGGTGCATTGCAGGGTCTATTCACCCCAGAAGGGGACAGTGATGGCAAAGATAAAACGGTGATGCCAACCATAGAACCAGGAAGGAAAGTCTGCAACATCTAGCAAAGACTGGCTGCTCAATGTACACTACCGTTCAAAAGTTTGGGGTCACATTGAAATGTCCTTATTTTTGAAGGAAAAGCACTGTACTTTTCAATGAAGATAACTTTAAACTAGTCTTAACTTGAAAGAAATACACTCTATACATTGCTAATGTGGTAAATGACTATTCTAGCTGCAAATGTCTGCTTTTTGGTGCAATATCTACATAGGTGTATAGAGGCCCATTTCCAGCAACTATCACTCCAGTGTTCTAATGGTACAATGTGTTTGCTCATTGGCTCAGAAGGCTAATTGATGATTAGAAAACCCTTGTGCTATCATGTTCACACATCTGAAAACAGTTTAGCTCGTTACAGAAGCTACAAAACTGACCTTCCTTTGGGCAGATTGAGTTTCTGGAGCATCACATTTGTGGGGTCAATTGGCCAGAAAAAGAGAACTTTCATCTGAACCTCGACAGTCTATTCTTGTTCTTAGAAATGAAGGCTATTCCACTAAATTGTTTGGGTGACCCCAAACTTTTGAACGGTAGTGTATGCAAAACAATTAAGTAGATATTAAATATACATTGAATACACGCAGTACAGTTTAACACTACCTATGAAACACCACTAGGTGGCGGTATCATTCTGTTCTGGCTCCGTTACGTGTCTCTCAAATGGTGTAAAGAAGTACTTTTACTTTATTCTACTCGTATTAAACATTTGTTAACTTGTTTTTATACGTGTATTACAGTAACGGTACGTGTATTTGTATTGAACCGTTTCGGTACGGGGGTTCCGGTTCGGTTCGGAGGTGTACCGGACGAGTTTCCACGCGGACATATTAAGTAGCGTAACGCACGTTGTGTAAACAAAGCACACCGAGGCACAACACACGGCATGCTAGCAGCTAACAGGCTAGGATAGACTGACCATACGTCCTCTTTTCACCGGACATGTCCTCTTTTGCGGAGTTTCTTAAATGCCTCAAATCTCCGGCATGTTGAGTTAGGGTGGCGTGTATTTTCATTTTAATTTTTTTAATTTTTTTTTTTATTGACATCCAGCATCAGACATTCCTATCCATTACATCCTATTCACATACATCTTATATCTGTTGTCTGTCCTAAATGTCCAAATGTTTTTTGTTTATATCCCAACCATACCACCCACCACCACACCCCCTCCCCCGAAAAGAAAGTAACAGCAAAAAAAACAACAACAAAGTAATATCTACAAATACAACAATTGAATGAACAAAAAATAAATGATAATACATTAATAATAATCAGAAATAAAATAATTATATATATAAACAGATACATATATGTATATATATACACACACATACACATACATACATACCTGTACACATATAGAGAGTAATCCTTTTTTTTTTTTTGAGCAGTTCAATCACTAATTCGAAAAATTAAAGTCAGGTTTATGGGGCGTGACATAATTGACCCAGTTTTCCCAGTATGAAGTAAATTTTTCCAATTTATAATTAATAAAGGCAGTTATCTTCTCCATTTTATATATGTCTATTGTGATTTCCATCCATTGCTTCAAAGTTGGGCTATCCTGGGATATCCATTTCCTAGCAATGGTCTTTTTACAGGCCACCAGTAGGATATTCATTAAGTGTTTATCTTTCTTCAGCCAGTCCTGAGATACATGTCCAAAAAACAAAGTTTTACTTTCGAGGGGTATTTCACGTTTGAAGATATCCTGTAGAGCTTGGTGTGTCTCTTTCCAGTAGTCCTTCATGCTGGAGCAGTCCCAGAAAACATGGTGTATTTTCAATGTACGTTCAGGGTTAAGAAGGGGTTAAAAACAAAACAAATTGCGCGCGCAGCAGCATTGGTGAGGGAGGGGCAGAGACAGAGAGAGAGAGAGAGAGTTATGATAAACGCGCATGCGTCGCCAGGCTCTGCTTTTTATCCATAGATTTATCACATTTAATTTGTTATTATCTATAGCAGGGCTGTCAAAAGTGTGCCCCGGAGGCCATTTGCGGCCCACAGCTAATGTTTTAAAGGCCCACGGCACATTTTAAAAATACTATTAAAATAAACAAAAACATAACAAAAGTGAAATAAAAAAGGTGAAATGTAATTTAGAAAAAGTTGCAATGTTGACTAATAAAACAAAGCTGTTTTTTTTTCTTTCAAACTGTCATTGCTCAAAACATAATATTGAATCAAAATCAATGTTATTATGAATTATTGACCTATCCAAGGTTCCCATTACTTCACATCAAATATTCCACTGAGAAACATATTTTTTTTTGGTGGAAGATTTTGCAAATTTGGTAAATAAATAACCCCAAAATGTATATTTTGTTGTTTTCTTACTGTACCGAAAATGAACCGAACCGTGACCTCTAAACCGAGGTACGTACCGAACCAAAATTTTTGTGTACCATCACACCCCTAGTAAATAGTGTTCAAATAGTGCAGGGCGATACTGCAAATCTTGGTATCAACCTAATACTATGCCGATTTACTTAATTCGAGGTCATTAAAAGACTTTGTGATTTTGCCTTTAGTTTAGTTTGTCATTGTATTTATTATAACTACACTATATAATCAGTGTTTTTCAACCACTGTGCCGCGGCACACTAGTGTGTGCCGTGAGATATTGTCTGGTGTGCCGTGGGAAATTATGCCACTTCACCTAATTTATCCCAAAAATATTTTTGGCAAATCAATAATTAGAATCTGCCAATAATGTGCCGTTGCTTAGTGTCTGTGCTGCGTAAAACTCGGCAGGGTAACCACGTAATACTCCATTTCAGTAGGTGGCAGCATTGCTTTGTAAAAGTCGGAATGTGTCGGGTGAGACGAGGATGGTTTGTTGTGATCCCGATATGCAGACCACAGTGGGAGGCAGAGTGCAGGTGAAAAGGGTATGTAATGCATAAACCCAAAATGAACGAAAGGAAAAGGCTACGCAAAACAAAAGTCAAACTGAACTGGCGACAAAGTAAACAGAGACAGAATGCTGGACGACAGCAAAAACTTACGGCGTCCACAAAGTACATCCGTACGTGACATGACAATCAACAATGTCCACACAAAGAAGGATAGCAACAACGTAAATAGCCTTGCTTGCTAACACAAAGCAGGTGCGCAGAATAGCGCTCAAAGGAAGACATGAAGCCACTACAGGAAAACACCGGCAATACAGGAAGCAAGACAAGAACTAAAGCACTACACACAGGAAGACACCAACACACTCAAAATAAGACACGACGACTTGGTGGAGTTACATTTTTTAAAGTTTTCTGCTGGTGGTGTGCCTCCGGATTTTTTTTATGATAAAAATGTGCCTTGCCTCAAAAAAGGTAGAAAAACACTGCTATGGATGATTTACGACATGTAAAATATATATATTTATATGGACACACTTATTTATCAACATACTAACCAAACGGTATAACAGTTTAATACAAGGCAGGTTTATTTACGCGGCGCGATTTGTACACGAGGCCAAGTGCTTTACGGATGCAAACAATCACAGGCGAATTACGTCATAAAAATAAGGATCATTCAATAAAAAAATAAAAGAAGGTAGACAAAATACTTTTAGTTCAATAAAAGTGTTTTTTTAGCCTGCATTTGAACTTTGCCGACGTTGATTTCAGGAGCATAAAACTGAAATGCAGCCTCGCCGTATTTAATACAAGTGCCATATTTTCCGGACCAGAGGGCGCACCGGATTATGAGGCGCACTGTCGATGAGCGGGTCTAGTCAGGTCTATTTTCATACAAAAGGCACACCGGATTATAAGGCGCATTAAAGGGGTCATATTATGATTATTTTCTAAATGTAAAAGACTTCCTTGTGGTCTACATCAGTGGTCCCCAACCTTTTTGTAGCTGCGGACCGGTCAACGCTTGAAAATTTGTCCCACGGACCGGTGGGGCGGGGTAATTAATTTTTTTTTTTTTTTTTTTTTTTTTTACATAAATAAATACAATCATGTGTGCTTACGGACTGTATCCCTGCAGGCTGTATTGATCTATATTGATATAGAATGTATATATTGTGTTTTTTTATGTTGATTTCATTTTTTTTTTTTTTTTTAATTCTTGTGTGGCCCGGTACCAATCGGTCCGCGGACCGGTACCGGTCCGCACAAGAATTTAAAAATAAATTAATTTAAAAAAATAATAATAATAATTTTATGAACCACCGGGCCGCGGCCCGGTACCAATCGGTCCACGGACCGATACCGGGCCGCGGACCGATACCGGGCCGCGGCCCGGTGGTTGGGGACCACTGGTCTACATAACATGTAATGGTGGTTCTTTGCTCAAAATGTTGCATAGATGATGTTTTACACATCATCTTCAAGTGACTTTCTGACAGTCTCTTCAGGATGCGCCGTTTTGTGGGCGCTCTTATTTACGTGCCTCCACTTGGACAGCGTCTTCTCCCCCGTCATCTTTGTTGTAGCGGTATAGTGTGCAAGGACGGGAGTGGAAGAAGTGTCAAAAGATGGCGCTAACTGTTTTAATGACGTTCAGACTTTACTTCAATCAATAACGGAGCAGCATCTCCTCATCCGTGGCTCACTAGTGCAACAACAACGCCCGGAATGTGTCCCGTGAAAAACCGTCCGACCGGAACTCTCTAATAACTAAAGTTACTTGGGTGAATAATGTAAACTCACTACACCGGTATGTTTTAGCGCTTTCACGGCGAGTTTACTGACAGATATAAGTAAGAACTTTACACTACTTTATATTAGAAATGGCAACAGCGGAGGATGAATGTCCTGTAACTAAAGTTCCTTGGGTGAATAATGTAAACTCACTATACCGGTATGTTTTAGCGCTTTCACCGCGAGTTTACTGACAGATATAAGTAAGAACTTTACACTACTTTATATTAGAAATGGCAACAGTGGAGGATGAATGTCACATAACAAGAAGATAGAGAAAAAGAAGAAGCTTAGCGACTACGGTGTCGGCACAACATTTTCAGGACTTATGCAGATCCAAAATACACATCAGCAGGTACCAAAAGGTAAGAAAAGTTGGTTTTCCATAATATTGTGCAACAAAACGCCAGATAATGTCTGCTAATAAGTGCCATTTTGCGGTCCTTATACACACACACCATAACAATACTCGTATGTTTAATGTTCCGACAATCCATCAAGCGGTGTGGCTTCATAGCTTACCGAAGTCGTACTAAAAACATGTTGACATATTTTTGAGTGCCGTGTGTAATGTTCTATATTCTCAATGGAACATTTAAAGTTCTGGTGTTGTTTACTGCCATCAAATTGCAGTCTCCACGTATCTCTTATGTGTGACTGCCATCTACTGGCCACACTTATCATTACACCATGTGCCAAATGAAATAGCTTCGAGGTCGGTAAGCACAACCAGAATCATTCCGTACATTTGGCGCATCGGGTTACAAGGCGCACTGTCCAGTTTTTGAGAAAATGAAAGGATTTTAAGTGCGCCTTATAGTCGGGACGAATACGGTACTAATATGTCCTGCTTCCACCCTCATTAAATCACCCGCCCCCTGGTTTAGTTGATGTCTGGTTCACTCTTACCTTTTCTCTCCTCCCCACCCACGCAGATAAATTGTTTCCATCCCATCAAAGACGCCTCCTCCCGGCTGAGTGGCGTCTCTCCGCCCTCTCCATCCTCCTTTCCTTCCTCTCGCTTTTCCCCGCCATCCTGTTTGTTCTCATCCTCATCTCAAAGTCCATCCTATCTCTTGTACAGAATCCTAAAATCATTCTGCGTTGTGTAAAAAAAAAACGAATAAACCTCATCCATTCTATGTTTATGTCTTTACTCTGTCCCTATTTATTTCCACCTTTTTAGGTTCTGTCTCCATTTTTCCCTTTTTCTCCCCATCCTTTTCATGTTGTAGCCTTGTTAGACGTGGAAAATTCAAAGCTGAGCCAGTTGAGACTGTTGAATGCTGATTACTGCGGCAGGGAATCTTACTTGGGGTGTTTTGGGAAGATGTTGGTAAAGTAGCGAGACGACGGGGAACATCTGGTTGGATAAATACGATTGTCGGTTGCAACGTTATGACACCTGGGCATTGTACGTTATGCAGTATTTCAATAAATGTAACATGGAAATGCTCTTGAGTCTTATTGGTGTAAATCAGGGGTCACCAACCTTTTTGAAAGCAAGAGCTACTTCTTGGGTAGTGATTAATGCGAAGGGCTACCAGTTTGATACACACTTAAATAAATTGCCAGAAATAGCCAATTTGCTAAATTTACCTTTAACTCTATGTTATTATTAATAATTAATGATATTTACACTTAATTGAACGGTTTAAAAGAGGAGAAAACACGAAAAAAATGACAATTCAATTTTGAAACATAGTTTATCTTCAATTTTGACTCTTTAAAATTCAAAATTCAACCGAAAAAAAGAAGAGAAAAACTTAAAAGAATTTATTGAACATCATTAGTAATTTTTCCTGATTAAGGTTAATTTTAGAATTTTGATAACATGTTTTAAATAGGTTAAAATCCAATCCGCACTTTGTTAGAATATATAACAAATTGGACCAAGCTATATTTCTAACAAAGACAAATCATTATTTCTTCTAGATTTTCCAGAACAAACATTTTAAAAGAAATTCAAAAGACTTTGAAATAAGATTTAAATTTGATTCTACAGATTTTCTAGATTTGCCAGAATAATTTTTTTGAATTTTAATCATAATAAGTTTGAAGAAATATTTCACAAATATTCTTCGTCGAAAAAACAGAAGCTAAAATGAAGAATTCAATTAAAATGTATTGATTATTATTTACAATAAAAACAATAAATTTACTTGAACATTGATTTAAATTGTCAGGAAAGAAGAGGAAGGAATTTAAAAGGTAAAAAGGTATATGTGTTTAAAAATCCTAAAATCATTTTTAAGGTTATATTTTTTCTCTAAAATTGTCTTTCTGAAAGTTATAAGAAGCAAAGTAAAAAAAAAATGAATCTATTTAAACAAGTGAAGACCAAGTCTTTAAAATATTTTCTTGGATTTTCAAATTCTATTTGAGTTTTGTCTCTCTTAGAATTAAAAATGTCGGGCAAAGCGAGTCCAGCTTGCTAGTAAATTTAAAAAAATTAAAAAATAGAGGCAGCTCACTGGTAAGTGCTGCTATTTGAGCTATTTTTAGAACAGGCCAGCGGGCTACTCATCTGGTCCTTACGGGCTACCTGGTGCCCGCGGGTAAATGATCATGCAGGGGATTCATTTGTCGCGGATTACCTGACACATGAAACGTGCACTATCCACTACGCTGCAAAAAGTCCGTGTTCAGAAACAAGAAGGAAAAAAATACAAAAATGAGGGGTATTTTATTTGAATTAAGCAAAATTATCTGCCAATAGAACAAGAAAATTCGGCTTGTCAAGACTTTCCAAAACAAGGAAAATTAGCTAACCTCAATGAACCCAAAAATACCTTAAAATAAGTATATTCTCACTAATAACAAGTGCACTTTTCTTGGTAGGAAAAAAAAAGAGACATTTTTGCTCAATATGTTGAAAAATATTCTTAAATGAAGTAAATGCTGGTGCCATTATCATGACATGATATGCGCTCAGCATCAGAAAGTGTTACTTTAAAAAAGTAGTTTTCTACTTGTGAGTGTTGATGACACAGCTTTGCAACAGTTGATATTCTAGTTTCAAGCATGTTTTACTCAATATAGCTCATCAAATCTCAGCAACAAGCTGTAATATCTTACTGAGATCATTTAGGACCAAAACACTTAAAACAAGTAAAACACTCTAACATAAAATCTGCTTAGTGAGAAGAATGATCTTATCAGACAGAAAATAAGCAAATATCACCCTTAGTTGACATATTTCATCTTACTTAGATCTCAGTTTTTACAGTGTAGAAGCTTTGAATATCTTAAAATGTGTTTTGTGGCAACTACGTAGAGTGGCGCTTTCCATCGTTTTCAGCGGACCGCATTGCAAAATGACACATAAACGAACCCTCCCCTTTCCTCTCACACGAGATCCACCCAGGAGTGGGTTCATATGAATCCCTTTCCTGCTGTAGGCGAGTGTAAGCAAAGTAATTTCAACATAAACATCATTCATTGACCTAAGTAGTTACATTTTAACTCACAACTACATCTTTACAACCTAAACATTCATTGTATGCACTCTCTTGTCCCACTCAAACCTGCAAACATTTCCCTTTCCCTTGGGAAACTCACATATTTTGCCCCTTTTCACCCCTGCATTTTCCCAGTACTGTAATTTTCATGGGGGAAAACAATCCTCTTGTGTCCAAGCTTCCGTTCAGCTCGGCAACATTTCTACAAGATATCTTGTGTACTGTGTGGTTTACAGCAGGGGTGTCAAAGTGGTTTTCATTGAGGGCCACATGGCTTGTAACAGTGAATAATGTATGAATTTGCCTCTGGATTTCATTATTTATACATTGTTTTAAGTAGACTGTCCATTTTACAGTAAAAAAAACCTTTAAATTCACAAAATGTTACTGTAAAATATAGTGGGTTTTTTTACAACATTTTACGGTAAAAGGAAAAACAGTACCACTGTTTATTAGGGAGGGTTTACAGAAAAATCTGGCAGCTTGGTTGCCAGAATTTTTGTGTTGAATTGGCATTTTTCATTTTATTTTATTTTTTTTTCCATTTTTTTATTAATTTCAGGCAATGACATAAAAAAGTACAAAGTTGACAACACATAATATAAATTAATATCAGTGTTTCCCATAAACTGCCAAGATACCTGTGGCGGTGGGGGCGTGGCTATGGGCGTGGTCACCATGACATCATCGAGTAATTTGCATAATTTACTACAATATGATTTTCTCTAAAAAGGCTAAAAAAAATGTATACTTACTAATTAATAATAACAGTTTTGTTTTAAACGTCCATCCATCCATCCATTTTACAATATAATTACAACACTTTATGTACATATTTATATACAGATTTGAACAATAAGTTATTCACTGAACTATATTTATTAATTGTGGTTCTTACAAAAAATATATCTTATAAAATATAAAAGCTAAAATGTCTCTTAAAGCTCTGCCCCTTTAATTAGTGCATACTAAATAATTTAACTTTAGCCTACTACTACAACCATATTATTTACCAGCAACATAAAGTGAAACAGAGGCAGAGGTGTCCTGCCACAGTCAGTAACAAATAAACAGAAAACAGTAGTGGTCAAATACAAATAAGGCAACAAGAGAAGTATCCTACACTTCTCTTTTGTAAAGTAAATGTGAACAGCCGATATGGGCATCTACATCAACTATATGATTTGCCTGAGAAGCTGGACAGGAATATAAAAATATATATATATATATTATTATTATTATATTTTTTTTATTATTTGTGGTGGACGTAATTCTTTCGTGGCGGGCCGCCACAAATAAATGAATGTGTGGGAAACACTGAATATAGTGCAAAAGGTAATGTATAGTATGTAATGCATGATTGTCCAGTTTGGCAATTCTTTTTACAACATGATATTGTTCATGGAAAAATTGTACAAGTTATTTTTTTTATTCTGGCAACTTAGCTGCCTGTTTTTCTACCGTAAAAACAAATGCACCGTCTTTCCATTTACAGTAATACACCGTTAAAAACAACAACCCTAAATTTTACAGTCAAAAACTGGCAGCTCAGTCAACAGAATTTTAACACAAAAACTGGTTGTTGTTTTTTTATTTACAGTAATATGCTGTAAAGAACAACTTAAAATGTATTGTCATTTTTATGAATTTGATGGGTAGTTTGCTGTAAGGTTAAGTATTTTAAAATATTTTTATTCACACCAAAACGTGATAGGCTCCAGCAACCCCCGCGACCCCAAGAGGGACAAGCGGTAGAAAATGGATGGATGGATGTTTGGTAAAAGTATGATAATATACTGTAATATTTGTTGCAATATTGTAGGGCTGCAACTAACGATTAATTTGGTAATCGATTAATCTGTCGATTATTACTTCGATTAATCGATTAATAATCGGATAAAATAGACAAACTACATTTCTGTCCTTTCCAGTATTTTATTGAAAAAACCCAGCATACTGGCACCATACTTATTTTGATTATTGTTTCTCAGCTGTTTGTACATGTTGCAGTTTATAAATAAAGGTTTATTTAAATAAATACATTTAAAAAAAATTTAAAAAAACCTCTGCGCATGCGCATAGCATAGATCCAACGAATCGATGACTAAATTAATCGGCAACTATTTTTATAATCGATTTAATCGATTAGTTGTTGCAGCCCTACAAAATTGTATACTATTAAAGTTTGAAAGGTATGCATTTTCAAGCAGTACATATATTTGTTCTGTCAAAATGAAAAAAATCTATTACATTTAGTGAGAAAATATGAAGTACTATATAGAAACTTAACAATTAACAGGTGAAATTATGTTTTTAAGTACTAAACCGGTACTTTAAAAAATCAAAACTCTGCCTTTTTATGACCTTTTTCGTGACATTGAAGTGTGACAGACTAGTTAGCAAACTACTTTAGTGATATAAATTAAATCAGTGGTTCTCTCAGAAAACACTTGCCTCTCCACGTGCCACCATAATGACCAACACAGTAGCACAGTAGGCCTAAGTATTCATTAAAAACAAAGCAGAACTTTTATTTAACAAGTATATTCAATATTTCGGACACTAACATTACACACAGTTTGAACAGTATCACTGTGTTTGAATATTTAATTAGGTGATTATTTGGCGTACCACTAGACGAAGACCATGTACCACTGGTGGTACGTGAGAATCACTGTATTAAAGGAGCCATATGTAAAAACAATATGGCCAGAAATGGTACTGCAATCACGGTCAAAATTCTGTAGTCCCCAATCCCTGAGTGAGGTTGCCAGATATGCAGCCAAATCCAGCTGGATGGACTGGACTACTTCATGGAACTTCAAACTTCCACTGCCTCTTTCTAGGGGTTGAGGTGCTGGGACCATAATAGCTGAATAGACGAGCGTTTTGTCAACAACAAACCTCTAACCAACACATTATACACAGAAATTAGACTATTTTCAGGAAGAAGTACGTCGAGCCTGCGTACAATATCACAACAACCATATGGTTATTGTCAGTACTATCAGAAAACAAAGACTAAAACCAGCTACGCATTGGTTGCAGGAACATACTAGCTTTGTTAGACAAGATTATAGACTGTATTGGACAATATAGTTTACATACCAAATGTCAATTTCTATTTATTACAAGTGATAAGAAAAGGTAAATGCCCGATTTACCTATCAAGGAGGAAATTAGCAAGTTTGGCGTCAGATGAAAAAAATGGTCTCCATCTTCCAAAGGCATCTCCGATACAAATCCTGGTTTTGTTCCTGGCTTTGTCATGAATAAGTTGAGAATGGTAACTTTTAAAATTTACTAAAGTCTGACATGTTTAGTAACTTTACCAGTGGCAGTAGCCAGACCAAGATGGCAAACTGATTGTGACACACCCACAGACTTTCTAATTGGTCAAACGGTGGAGGGCGGGGCATCGAAATGAAAACAATAACAATATTTCTGGGCTGTAAATCTAATTTTGAAATGAGCATATCCCGGCTGAACTACTGTTATCAGTTACAGAGGTATTGGAAAAGAAGATGATTTATTAATGCTTTTTGACATATCATTTAATGATGACTTGACATGAAATTGAATTGAATTTATAACCAAGTAATCCAGTCAAAATTAAGGAATAAAATCTTCCAAAAATTCACATAAATATTGCAGCAATAGCGAGCATAGAGAACGTGCAAAAAACGACTTACTTGAGTTGTAATGGTCGACGCTCAGAATTCTGGGTGCTCCTGAACGCAACCTGGCATGTCGTAAGAGTCATTGGTGCACAAAGAGAAAGTGTCGTACTGAAGTCGTGGACACTGGCTGGGCTAGCGCTGTTATGTTGGCGTGCTATCCCTGTGTTCCGTAAAGTCAAGCTTTCAAAATAAAAGCACGGCAGTAAAATAAGACAGTTACGTCACGATACAGAAGGTAGGTGGGTCTATTGGACCAACACTTCTATTTTATGGGAAAATGTTCTTGTTTCCAAATGCAAATGATGACCGGTACTGTTGAAATATTAAAGAAGAGTTTGTGCAAAACTATTTAATTGGGTTAAAGTCAGCTTTATTGTCCAAACGGTGAACTAGGTAGGGCTGTCGCAAAGAAAATCGATTCACATCCGAATCACGATGCCTACTTTAGTGCGATTCTGAATCAGTTCCTAAAAAGAGGTATTGAAATGATTATACTTGTATATATTTATGTAGGTTTACATGTATAATTTACAGTTGTATATTTACTCTGATTTATATACTGTATGTATTTTCATATGTGTCAATGTTTGTTGTAGTTTGTGTGTATGGTTTAGCGGGGAAAAAACACCAAAAAAGTGACAAAAGACAAATAAGTTGTTAAAAATAGACATGAATAATACTTTCCCCCTTTTTCATTGTTTTCGAAACTGATCATTTTAAGGAAAAATCAATATTTTACGTGGTCCTGGCATCCTGAGAATATCCTACTCCCAGCATATCCTGTTGACTTTTCTGCTCTCCCCAAATTTAAAGGAAGTACAAATCCATTAATTTTGCCTATAAATATATAAAGTACAAGCCAACAGTTAGGCCACACCTTCTCATTCAATCTTTATTTCCATGACTATTTACATTGTAGATTGTCACATCAAAACTATGAATGAACACATGTGGAGTTATGTACTTAACAACAAAAAGGTGGAATAACTGAAAACATCTTTTATATTCTAGTTTCTTCAAAATAGCCGCCCTTTGCTCTGATTACTGCTTTGCACACTCTTGGCATTCTCTCCATGAGCTTCAAGAGGTAGTCGCCTGAAATGGTTTTCACTTCACAGGTGTGCCTTATCAGGGTTGATTAGTGGAATGTCTTGCTTTATCAATGGGGGTTTGGGACTAAGGCTGCAACTAACAACTCATTTGATAATCCATTAATGTGTCGATTATTACTTCGATTAATAATCGGATAAAAGAGACAAACTACATTTCTATCCTTTCCAGTATTTTATTGAAAAAAAAACAGCATACTGGCACCATACTTATTTTGATTATTGTTTCTCAGCTGTTTGTAAATGTTGCAGTTTATAAATAAAGGTTTATTAAAATAAAAAAGGAAATAAAAAGCCTCTGCGCATGCGCATAGCATAGATCCAACGAATCGATGACTAAATTAATCACCAACTATTTTAATAATCGATTTAATCGATTAGTTGTTGCAGCTGTCACGCCAATTTTCTTCCCATTACAAAAACCTTCCTATCCCCCATTTACTTCCGGGGTCATTTCCTCTTACGTCATTTCCTCTTTCGATAGCACTTCAGCTTTGACTGCCCGTCGCTGTTTTTTTAATTTTTTATAATATAGCGTTAACAAAACGTCTGTATTAATCGGACAAATTAACTTGAGGATATTCCTGACTGCACATTTGACTCGTGGACATTAATATTAGTGAAATGGTTTCAACAATAATGTTGATTTAAAGTACAGACAATTAACAGTATTATATATTAATTAATATTAGTGAAATGGTTTCAACAATAATGTTGATTTAAAGTACAGACATTTAACAGTATTATATATTAATTAATATTAGGGAAATGGTTTCAACAATAATGTTGATTTAAAGTAGTACAGACATTTAACAGTATTATTTAGTAATTAATATTAGTGAAATGGTTTCAACAATAATGTTGATTTAAAGTACAGACATTTAACAGTATTATATATTAATTAATATTAGTGAAATGGTTTGAACAATAATGTTGATTTAAAGTACAGACATTTAACAGTATTATATATTAATTAATATTACTGAAATGGTTTGAACAATAATGTTGATTTAAAGTACAGACTTAACATTATTATATATTAATTAATATTAGTGAAATGGTTTCAACAATAATGTTGATTTAAAGTACAGACATGTAACAGTATTATATAGTAATTAATATTAGTGAAATGGTTTCAACAATAATGTTGATTTAAAGTACAGACATTTAACATTATTATATATTAATTAATATTAGTGAAATGGTTTCAACAATAATATTGATTTAAAGTAGTACAGACATTTAACATTATTATATATTAATTAATATTAGTGAAATGGTTTCAACAATAATGTTGATTTAAAGTAGTACAGACATTTAACAGTATTATATAGTAATTAATATTAGTGAAATGGTTTCAACAATAATATTGATTTAAAGTAGTACAGACATTTAACATTATTATATATTAATTAATATTAGTGAAATGGTTTCAACAATAATGTTGATTTAAAGTACAGACATTTAACATTATTATATATTAATATTAGTGAAATGGTTTCAACAATAATATTGATTTAAAGTACAGACATTTAACAGTATTATATATTAATTAATATTAGTGAAATGGTTTCAACAATAATGTTGATTTAAAGTACAGACATTTAACATTATTATATATTAATTAATATTAGGGAAATGGTTTCAACAATAATGTTGATTTAAAGTACAGACATTTAACAGTATTATATATTAATTAATATTAGGGAAATGGTTTCAACAATAATGTTGATTTAAAGTAGTACAGACATTTAACAGTATTATATATTAATTAATATTAGTGAAATGGTTTCAACAATAATGTTGATTTAAAGTACAGACATTTAACAGTATTATATATTAATTAATATTTTTTGCACGTTACCACGAAGACAGAAGTTCCCAGCAGCGGCCCTAACACTCCGCTTGAAATGTTTCGAGAAGATTTGGATTCTATCGATCGCTGTCAATGACGTAAGAGGAAATGATGTAAGTAAGGGGAAATGACGTAAGAGGAAATGACCCCGGAAGTAAATGGGGGATAGGAAGGTTTTTGAAATGGGAAGAAAATTGGCGTGACACAGCCCTAGTTGGGACCATCAGTTGTGTTGGGAATGAGGATGTGTCCAAACTTTTGGACTGTACTGTAGCTGAAGTAGTTTTTAATTATTTATTTATTATTATTATTATTATTGAAGTTGTTTTATTTGTTTTTTATTTATTTATTATTTATTTATTTAAATTATTATTATTATTTATTTATTTTGTATTAAGTCTTCTGACGTGTCCCACATGAGTTAATGAATCCACACAACTTATTAGTCTTTTGCCACTTTCTTGCTTCATCCCAAAGTTTGACCTCTGGTGCTTCATTGTGTGATTTAAATTGATCAAGTTATTAGAAATCCCTCCGTATTGTTCTGAATGTCTCCACCCAAGACACATATCATATCCTCATTAGCTTTCCTAGCAAAGGTAGGCGCTGCATTTTCCAGATTTCTTTGTTTTGTTTACTGCAAGATGCCCCGTTTAAAACTGCCCTGTCACTAATGGAGTAACTAAGCCTTGAACGGGGACTAATACCTTTTTGAATTTAACGTGTTCGTTCGAAGTGTACGTACTAAAAGCCGTGGTTGTCACGTTGTGTAAATGGTAAATAAAAAGAGAATACAACAAATCCTTTTCAACTTATATTCAATTGACTAGACTGCAAAGACAAGATATTTCATGTTCACACTGAGAAACTTCCTTTTTTTGCAAATAATCATGAACTTGGAATTTAATGGCAGCAACACATTGCAAAAAAGGCATTTTTACCACTGTGTTACATGGCCTTTCCTTTTAACAACACTCAGTAAAGGTTTGGGAACCGAGGAGACACATTTTTGAAGCTTTTCAGGTGGAATTCTTTGCAATGTGGACCTCAGAACACTTTTCTACTTTGCATCAGTCCATCTTAGATGAGCTCGGGCCCAGTGAAGCCGGCGGCGTTTCTGGGTGTTGTTGATAAATGGCTTTGGCTTTGCATAGTGGAGTTTAAACTTGCACTTACAGATGTAGCGACCAACTGTAGTTACTGACAGTGGTTTTCTGAAGTGTTCCTGAGCCCATGTGGTGATATCCTTTACACACCGATGGCGCTTTTTGATGCAGTACCGCCTGAGGGATCGAAGGTGCGTAATATCATGGCTTACACACAGTGATTTCTCCAGATTTTCTGAACTTTTTGATGATTTTACGGAGCGTAGATGGTGAAATCCCTAAATTCCTTGCAATAGCTGGTTGAGAAATGTGGTTCTTCAACAATTTGCTCGGGCGTTTGTTGACAAAGTGGTGACCCTCGCCCCCGTCCTTGTTTGTGAATGACTAAACATTTCATGGAAGCTGCTTTTACACCCAATCATGGCACCCACCTGTTCCCAATTAGCCCGTTCACCTGTGGGATGTTCCAAATAAGTATTTGATGCGCATTCCTCAACTTTCTCACTCTTTTTTGCCACTTGTGCCAGCTTTTTTGAAACATGCTGCAGGCATCAAATTCCAAATGAGCTAATATTTGCAAAAAATAACAAAATTTGTCAGTTTGAACATTAAACATTACAACTTTGCAGTCTATTCAATTGAATATAAGTTGAAAAGGATTTGTTGTATTCTCTTTTTATTTACCATTTACACAACGTGACAACTTCACTGCTTTTGTATGTGTGTGAGTTCTGATAGCTTTTACATTTGTATTGCACTGTTTCCAACTACTACAAGACTCATTTTTAACAGCTTTGTCTGAATAACAATGTTACATTTTTGTTGCCATGTTTTTGAGTGCTGTGTAGAGTTGGCTAAAACCACTTGGATTGTAACAAGCTTGATTATTAACCGTTCAGACTTGTGTGCAGTGCAACTAACACCAGCTTTTCCATACATTTGTCAACAGAGAAACTGTCCCAGGCTAAAGAAGAGAACCTTGATATGCACCAGATGTTGGACCAGACTCTAATGGAACTGAATAATTTGTGAAAACGCAGTCTGACCCCGACTTGCGCTGTTGTTTTTTGCTTCTTCTTTTTTTTTTTGTACTCGCACCTTTGCTACCCCGTCAACCTGTACCTTGCCCACGGTGCAGATGCTGTTTGTGTTGCACCGTCCTGCCTTCAGTGGAACCAAGGAGCTAAGGGAAGTAAAGCTTAACCATTCCCTCTGATGTCGCCGACAGTGAGAAGCACGGTTGATAGATTGTGCTCGGGTGACGTTGCAGGTGACAAAGATTGTCTGCTACATCGCGTACATGTCTTCTCTTCCACTTTCATTTTTGCACATACCAAAGGACAAAGTGGAGAAATTTAGCACTTAAGTCAACCTCACGATAATGCCTTTTCTGCATTCTGTTAGAAGCATAGATGCTGCACTTCTTTAAAAAAAAAAAAAAAAATCAAAAAAAAAAAAAAAAGTAAATATTTTGGTGCTAGTGCATTCATCTTTAGGCATTACTATATATTGTTTTGGTAAGTTTCTTCATTTTGTCGGTCCTGTATTTG
This sequence comes from Entelurus aequoreus, assembly GCF_033978785.1. Classification (NCBI taxonomy): domain Eukaryota; kingdom Metazoa; phylum Chordata; class Actinopteri; order Syngnathiformes; family Syngnathidae; genus Entelurus; species Entelurus aequoreus. Next base: position 60,261,754 of record NC_084740.1, read on the forward strand.
GTTGTGCATTGTTTTAGCATTTTTAATGGCGATGTTTCAAATGTTTATCATATTTGAAATGTAAAAAAAAAAAAAAAGAATTAAATTAAAGCACGTTTTCAAAGCTTTCAGTTGTGTTTTGGGGTGTGTACATATACATATACGTGTGTATATATATATATATATATATATATATATATATATATATATATATATATATATATATATATATATATATATATATATATATATGAACAATGTAAATTATTAGAAACAGTAAAACACCTTTTTTTTTTTGGAATGTACTAAATATAATATAGAAAGGCTGACTATGGCGACAAAACTGGGGGTACTGGGACTCTGAAGAGCCTGATAAATCATGCTGACACTGCAAATGGAAGGAAAATAGTGTGTGATTGTTTTAATAATACTGGATTCAAGGAGAGATTGTGATGTAATTATAAAATGAAACTGAAGATGGCAGTAATGCAACACAGATGGATGCCAGCTGCCGTAAAACTGAAAAGAAGAAGAAGCGAAGGAGAGACTGTTTTGTTTGTTTTTTTGTTTTTTTTTATTGATCAACAAACATACATTTATATTTCACTCAACAGTCAAGACACTTTCAACAACAGGGAAAGAAAACCAAAGCAAATACAGATAGAGTATTAAATATTAATTTTTTAAAAAGACAAAACGGGCTACCTAAATCACTTTAAATGTTTTTAACATAGATATCAATTTAAGGGCTTTTGTACTCTTAATCATTCTCCAAGATTTGAGTGATAATTGTAAACCATTAAGCCAATTAGAAAATGTAGGCCTTACTTTCATAAATCGACATTTATGTAGAATTGTTTTTCCCTTGAGCATAATGTTGACAAAGGAGAGATTGTCATGTAATTATAAAATGATACTGAAGATGGCAGTAATGCAACACAGATGGATGCCAGTTGCCGTAAACCTGAAAAGAAGAAGAAGACGAAGGCTGTCACGCCAAATTTCTCCCCCCTACAAAAACCAAACCCCCCCCCCCCCATTTACTTCCGTGGTCATGTTTCCTCTTACGTCATTGACAGCGATCGATAGCACTTCGGCTTTGACTGCCCGTCGCTGGAAGGATACTTCGTCTTTGACAGCTGCTGGAATCTGAAGAAATCGATTATTGTTTTTTTTTGTACAGGCGCGAAACAGGACAGTCGCGTGCCGGTTAAGGACCCCCGGCAACTTTGTGATTTTATTGGACACAGCCCCGGAAGTAAATGGGGGGGGAGGGGGGGGAGATTTTTGTAGGGGGAAGAAATTTGGCGTGACAAGGCCAGCATAGACATGCTTTAAGTAGACGCAGCATTGGCTGCTGTGACGCGAGAAATTGGGCCGCCATCTTGAAGTGGTGATGAGGAGCCGGCGAGCAGCCTAAACTGACAGTTGACAGGTAGAAAACAAAGATGGTGTTCAGCATTTTCCTGCTCAAATGAGCGGACTGTTGAAAATAGGAATCGGGGGGTTACTTTTCACAAGTAAGATTTAACATTAACGTACTATTGGTTGTATTTTGTGAAAAGAATATTACCACAGAGTTGAGAAGGAGCAAAGATCTTTTATATTACTGAAATCTTAGCCGCTAGCAGACAGAGTATGACCATAACAGTAACCATAATAATAATTCTGAATCCAGTGAAACAGATTGGTGGTTTTAGCTGATATAAAGACTTTCAGGTGTTTATATATGTTTATATTTAAGTATTTGGCAGACGCTTTTATCCAAAGCGGCATACATAAAAAATACATATAAAACAATCACATGATCATTTAAGGCAGGGGTCTCAAACACGCGGCCCGCGGGCCAATTGCGGCCTGCGGGCCAATTGCGGCCCGCGAGACGTTATTTTGCGGCCCGCACCTTAATATTCAAAATTTAATGTTAGTGCGGCCCGCGAGTTTTATATGAATGGCGATTGACAGCGTCATACTTTTAAACCCTCCCAATTTTTCCGGGAGACTCCCGAATTTCAGTGCCCCTCCCGGAAATCTCTAGGGGCAACCATTCTCCCGAATTTCTGCCGATTTTCACCCAGACAACAATATTAAGGGCGTGCCGTGACGGCACTGCCTTTAGCGTCCTCTACAACCTGTACAAACAGCGTGCCGGCCCAGTCACATGTTGTATTTGGCTTCTATAGACACATGTAAGCGACAGCAAGACATACTTGGTCAACAGCCACACAGGTCACACTGAGGGTGGCCGTATAAACAACTTTAACACTTTTACAAATATGTGCCACACTGTGAACCCACACTAAACAAGAATGACAAACACGTTTCAGGAGAACATCCACACCGTAACACAACATAAACACAACAGAACAAATACCCAGAATCCCATGCAGCCCTAACTCTTCCGGGCTACAATATACACCCCCCCGCTACCACCAACCCCCCCCCCCCCCCCCACCCTGAGTTAGGGCTGCAAGGTGTTCTGGGTATTTGTTCGGTTGTGTTTATGTTGTGTTACGGTGCGGATGTTCTCCCGAAATGTGTTTGTCATTCTTTTTTGGTGTGGGTTCACAGTGTGGCGCATATTTGTGTGACCTGTATGGCTGTTGATCAAGTATGTCTTGCAGTTACTTATGTGTGTCTGCAGAAGCCTCATACAACATGTGACTGTGCCGGTACGCTGTTTTTATGGTGAAAAAGCGTACGCGACGACATGTTGTAGAGCAGTGGTCCCCAACCACCGGGCCGTGGATCGATTGGTACCGGGCCGCACAAGAAAAGAAAAAAAAAAAAAAAAAAAAAAATATATATATATATATATATATATATATATATATATATATATATATATATATATATATATATATATATATATATATATATATATATATATATATATATTTATTTATTTATTTATTTTATTTTTATTTATTTTTTAATTATTAAATCAACATAAAAATCTGTATCTGTATCTGTAGAGATACAGTCCATAAGCACACATAATTGTATTTTTTTATGACAAAAAAAAATAATGTATTCAAACATTGTTTATGTAGGATATATGCATGTATATATAACCTAATCATATTGTTTCTTCAATTTAAAAATAGCTGACCGTTTTTTTCCCCCTTCTTTGGGATTATATTCCCAGTTTTGATCTCGGACGTCTGGTCACTTATAGCATATAAGAATATTCTATTACTGTTAAGCAAACTATGAATAATAAAACATGTGTCCTTCATCATAGCTACACGTATGACAAAAAAACGCGTGAAAATCAGTGGTATTCAGTGAGGTAAAATGAATTAAATGCGCTGACAGTTCATTGCTCCTGCCAAATGAATTGCACTGAGTGGAGCGGATCACCACTCCAAGATGGCGGCCCGGCGTCTCGTCAGCGCCTGTAGGCAGTAGCGCTCCATGCTGCGTACCCTTAGAAGATGTCTATGGAGACTGTCATGTAATTATAAAATGAAACTGAAGATGGCAGTAATGCCACACAGATGGATGCCAGTTGCTGTAAACTTGATAAGAAGAAGAAGAAACCAAGCAAGCGGGGTGTTTTTAACCAAACAAAGGAGTGTTTAAAAAAAAATGTTACGTTTGTTGTTTTCACATGTTTTCTGTGGCAAATATACGACACATTCTACGTTGCCGAGGTCTTTATGGAGGTCGCTAACGAGGCAATCAGACACCACATTGAGTGTTTTTAACCAATGGCGGCGCCAATCTCATGCTGGCAAGTCCAGCACTATCTTTTCCAAACACCGACCAAAGTCTCCCGTGGTGTGGATATGCGGGGTCGGCGCGGGTCTGGCCCTGGTTTTAGGACTCACTCGCCGAGCGGGGACGGACGACACTTCGTGTGATGATAACAAGACGAGTGGCCATCGATACGACGCTGCCGTCGCAGCGAGCCGCGTGTTGTTGCAGCTGGCACGGGTAAGGTAGTTGTTGTTGTTGCAGCTGACACGGGTAAGGTAGTTGTTGTTGTTGCAGCTGACATGGGTAAGGTAGTTGTTGCAGCTGACACGGGTAAGGTAGTTGTTGCAGCTGACACGGGTAAGGTAGTTGTTGTTGCAGCTGACACGGGTAAGGTGGTTGTTGTTGCAGCTGACACGGGTAAGGTAGTTGTTGTTGTTACAGCTGACACGGGTAAGGTAGTTGTTGTTGCAGCTGACACGGGTAAGGTAGTTGTTGTTGCAGCTGATCCGGGTAAGGTAGTTGTTGTTGTTGCAGCTGACACGGGTAAGGTAGTTGTTGTTGTTGCAGCTGATACGGGTAAGGTAGTTGTTGTTTTTGCAGCTGACACGGGTAAGGTAGTTGTTGTTGCAGCTGATACGGGTAAGGTAGTTGTTGTTGCAGCTGACACGGGTAAGGTGGTTGTTGTTGCAGCTGACACGGGTAAGGTAGTTGTTGCAGTTGACACGGGTAAGGTAGTTGTTGCAGTTGACACGGGTAAGGTAGTTGTTGCAGCTGATACGGGTAAGGTAGTTGTTGCAGCTGACACGGGTAAGGTAGTTGTTGTTGCAGCTGATACGGGTAAGGTAGTTGTTGTTGCAGCTGACACGGGTAAGGTAGTTGTTGTTGCAGCTGACACGGGTAAGGTGGTTGTTGTTGCAGCTGACACGGGTAAGGTAGTTGTTGTTGTTGCAGCTGACACGGATAAGGTAGTTGTTGTTGCAGCTGACACGGGTAAGGTGGTTGTTGTTGCAGCTGACACGGGTAAGGTAGTTGTTGTTGTTGCAGCTGACACGGGTAAGGTAGTTGTTGTTGCAGCTGACACGGGTAAGGTAGTTGTTGTTGCAGCTGACACGGGTAAGGTAGTTGTTGTTGTTGCAGCTGACACGGGTAAGGTAGTTGTTGTTGCAGCTGACACGGGTAAGGTAGTTGTTGTTGTTGCAGCTGACACGGGTAAGGTAGTTGTTGTTGCAGCTGACACGGGTAAGGTAGTTGTTGTTGTTGCAGCTGACACGGGTAAGGTAGTTGTTGTTGCAGCTGACACGGGTAAGGTAGTTGTTGTTGCAGCTGACACGGGTAAGGTAGTTGTTGTTGTTGCAGCTGACACGGGTAAGGTAGTTGTTGTTGCAGCTGACACGGGTAAGGTAGTTGTTGTTGTTGCAGCTGACACGGTAAGGTAGTTGTTGTTGCAGCTGACACGGGTAAGGTAGTTGTTGTTGTTGCAGCTGACACGGGTAAAGTAGTTGTTGTTGCAGCTGACACGGGTAAGGTAGTTGTTGTTGTTGCAGCTGATACGGGTAAGGTAGTTGTTGTTGCAGCTGACACAGGTAAGGTAGTTGTTGTTGCAGCTGACACGGGTAAGGTAGTTGTTGTTGTTGCAGCTGACACGGGTAAGGTAGTTGTTGCAGTTGACACGGGTAAGGTAGTTGTTGCAGTTGACACGGGTAAGGTAGTTGTTGTTGCAGCTGATACGGGTAAGGTAGTTGTTGTTGCAGCTGACACGGGTAAGGTAGTTGTTGTTGCAGCTGACACGGGTAAGGTGGTTGTTGTTGCAGCTGACACTGGTAAGGTAGTTGTTGTTGTTGCAGCTGACACGGATAAGGTAGTTGTTGTTGCAGCTGACACGGGTAAGGTAGTTGTTGTTGCAGCTGACACGGGTAAGGTAGTTGTTGTTGTTGCAGCTGCCACGGGTAAGGTAGTTGTTGTTGCAGCTGACACGGGTAAGGTAGTTGTTGTTGTTGCAGCTGACACGGGTAAGGTAGTTGTTGTTGCAGCTGATACGGGTAAGGTAGTTGTTGTTGCAGCTGACACGGGTAAGGTAGTTGTTGTTGCAGCTGACACGGGTAAGGTGGTTGTTGTTGCAGCTGACACGGGTAAGGTAGTTGTTGTTGTTGCAGCTGACACGGATAAGGTAGTTGTTGTTGCAGCTGACACGGGTAAGGTAGTTGTTGTTGCAGCTGACACGGCTAAGGTAGTTGTTGTTGTTGCAGCTGACACGGGTAAGGTAGTTGTTGTTGCAGCTGACACGGGTAAGGTAGTTGTTGTTGTTGCAGCTGACACGGGTAATGTAGTTGTTGTTGCAGCTGATACGGGTAAGGTAGTTGTTGTTGTTGCAGCTGACACGGGTAAGGTAGTTGTTGTTGTTGCAGCTGATACGGGTAAGGTAGTTGTTGTTGCAGCTGACACAGGTAAGGTAGTTGTTGTTGCAGCTGACACGGGTAAGGTAGTTGTTGTTGTTGCAGCTGACACGGGTAAGGTAGTTGTTGTTGTTGCAGCTGACACGGGTAAGGTAGTTGTTGTTGTTGCAGCTGACACGGGTAAGGTAGTTGTTGTTGCAGCTGACACGGGTAAGGTAGTTGTTGTTGTTGCAGCTGACACGTTGCAGGGCATGAACATGGTCCAGTGTGCTTCAGCTGTGTGTTTTGTTTCTTGTCAGGCTGAAGTCGGAGCTCCTGGTCTGGTGGTGGGGGTCTCCGTGGATGGGGTTCATGTCTGGTCTGAAGGTGATTTTATAGCTTGTTTCCCCCACTTTGTCTGGTTGGATTTAAAGTTCCAGGCACTCCATTTTTATCAGTTATGCTCATTAAACGAGTAGAGTCTAAATCAGGGGTGTCAAACTCATTTGAACTCAGGGGCCGCATGGAGGAAAATCTATTCCAAAGTGGGCCGTAATGGTCAAATCATGGCATGATAACTTGAAAATAAAGACAGCTCCAGGTTGTTTTCTTTGTTTTACTTTGGCCAAAAGTAGAACAAGCTAGGGCTGGGCGATATGGCCTTTTAGTAATATCTGGATAATTTTTGGCCATGTCACGATACACCATATACTGTATATCTGGATTAGGGATGTCCGATAATATCAGCCTGCCGATTTTATCGGCCGATAAATGCGTTAAAATGTAATATCGGAAATTATCGGTTTAGTTTTTTTTATTATCGGTTTTGTTTAGTTTTTTTTATTTTGTTTTTTTAATTAAATCCACATAAAAAACACAAGATACACTTACAATTAGTGCACCAAGCCACAAAACCTCCCTCCCCCATTCACACTCATTCACACAAAAGGGTTGTTTCTTTCTGTTATCAATATTCTGCTTCCTACATTATATATCAATATATATCAATACAGTCTGCAAGGGATACAGTCCGTAAGCACACATGATTGTGCGTGCTGCTGCTCCACTAATAATACTAACCTTTAACAGTTAATTTTACTCATTTTCATTCATTACTAGTTTTATGTAACTGTTTTTATATTGTTTTACTTTCTTTTTTTATTCAAGAAAATGTTTTTAATTTATTTATCTTATTTTATTTGATTAATTTTTAAAAATGGGGCCTTATCTTCACCATACCTGGTTGTCCAAATTAGGCATAATAATGTGTTAATTCCACGACTGTATATATCGGTTGATATCGGTAATCAAAGAGTTGGACAATATCGGCAAAAAGTCATTATCGGACATCCCTAATCTGGATATTTTGCCTTAGCCTTGAATGAACACTTGCTGCATATAATCACAGCAGTATTCTATGTGTCTACATTAAAACATTCTTCTTCATACTGCATTAATATATGCTACTTTTAAACTTTCATGCAGCGTCTGTACACATAGACGTGGTGCGTCTGTACACATAGACGTGGTGCGTCTGTACACATAGACGTGGTGCAAATAGAGCAGTGGTGGCTGAGGGCCGCTTGTAACAGTGAATAATGTATGAATTTGCCTCTGGATTTCATTATTAAATATGTAAATTGTTTTAAGTAGACTGTCCACTTTACAGTAAAAACTTAGCATTTACAAAATGTTAATGGAAAATAGTAGGGATGTCCGATAATGGCTTTTTGCCGATATTCCGATATTGTCCAACTCTTTAATTACAGATACCGATATCAACTGATACCGATATATACAGTCGTGGAATTAACACATTATTATGCCTAATTTGGACAACCTGGTATGGTGAAGATAAGGTCCTTTTTTTAAAAATTAATAAAATAAAATAAGATGAATACATTAAAAACATTTTCTTGAATAAAAAAATAAAGTAAAACAATATAAAAACAGTTACATAAAACTAGTAATGAATGAAAATGAGTAAAATTAACTGTTAAAGGTTAGTATTATTAGTGGAGCAGCAGCACGCACAATCATGTGTGCTTACGGACTGTATCCCTTGCAGACTGTATTGATATATATTGATATATAATGTAGGAAGCAGAATATTGATAGGGGGAGGGAGGTTTTTTGGGTTGGTGCACTAATTGTAAGTGTATCTTGTGTTTTTTATGTTGATTTAAAAAAAACAACAATACCGATAATAATAAAAAACGGTACAGATATTACATTTTAAAGTATTTATCGGACATCTCTATAAAATAGTTTATTTTTTATTTTTTACATTTCACGGTAAATATAAAAACTGTAACACTGTTTTGTTTTTTACAGAAAAAAGCTGGCAGCTTAATTGCCAGAATGTTTGTGTTAAATTGACATTGGTTTTTACAACATTATATTGTTCATGGAAAAACAGTACAAGTTTTTTTTTTTTATTCTGGCAACTTAGCTGCCAGTTTTTCTACCGTAAAAACAAATGTATTGTTTTTTCCATTTACAGTAATACACAGTTGAAAACAAGTTTTTACAGTAAAAATATGGCAGCTCAGTCAACAGAATTTTAACGCAAATCTTTTTCTTTTTTTTTCAATTTACAGTACTATCAGTGTTTCCCACACATTCATTTATTTGTGGCGGCCCGCCATGAAAGAATTACGTCCGCCACAAATGAAATAAAAATGTATTTATTTTTAATTTTTTTTAAATTTTTTGTCCTGTCCAGCTTCTCAGGCAAATCATACAGTTGATGTAGATGCCCATATAGGCTGTTCACATTTACTTTACAAAAGAGAAGTGTAGGATACTTCTCTTGTTGCCGTATTTATATTTGACCACTACTGTTTTCTGTTTATTTGTTACTGACTGTGGCAGGACACCTCTGCCTCTGTTTCACTTTATGTTGCTGGTAAATAATATGGTTGTAGTAGTAGGCTAAAGTTACATTATTTAGTATGCACTAATTAAAGGGGCAGAGCTTTAAGAGACATTTTAGCTTTTATATTTTATAAGATATATTTTTTGTATGAACCACAATTAATAAATATAGTTCAGTGAATAACTTATTGTTCAAATCTGTATATAAATATGTACATAAAGTGTTGTAATTATATTGTAAAATGGATGGATGGATGGACGTTTAAAACAAAACTGTTATTATTAGTTAGTAAGTATACATTTTTTGAGCCTTTTTAGAGAAAATCATATCATTGTAGTAAATTATGCAAATTACTCGATGATGTCATGGTGACCACGCCCATAGCCACGCCCCCACCGCCACAGGTATCTTGGCAGTTTATGGGAAACACTGAATATGCTGTAAAGCAGTGGTCCCCAACCTTTTTGTAGCTGCGGACCGGTCAACGCTTGACAATTTGTCCCACGGACCGTTTGGGAGGGGGGGGGGTATTTAAAAAAAAAAAAAATTTTTTTTTTTTTTTTTTTTTTTTTACATAAATAAATAAAATCATGTGTGCTTACGGACTGTATCCCTGCAGACTGTATTGATATATATTGATATAAATGTATATATAGTGTTTTTTATGTTGATTTCATTAAAGAAAAAAAATAATAATAATAATTTTTTTTTTTAATTCTTGTGCGGCCCGGTACCAGTCGGTCCGCGGCCCGGTACCGGTCCGCGGTGGTTGGGGACCACTGCTGTAAAGAACACCGTAAAATGTATTGTAATTTTTAATAATTTGATGGGTAGTTTGCTGTAAAATCATAAGTCACGCAGATATTTAAATATATTTTTTTATTTGGACAAAAAATGTTTGGAAAGTATGATAATATGCTTTAATATTTGATGCAATATTGTATAAAAGGTATGCAATTTCAAGCAGTACATATATTTTTTCTGTCGAAATGAAAGCAATCCATTACATTTAGTGAGAAAATATGAAGTACTTTATTGCCACATATCATTTCCAGGTGTTTGCAGGCCAGATAAAATGATGTGGCGGGCCAGATCTGGCCCCCGGGCCTTGAGTTTGACACCCGTGAAATAGAGGGTTCGTAAATGGAGGTTCCACTGTATTGGATTTGCAACGATCACTACTTTGACCATGAGTTATCCACAATGTTTCATGACACACTCAAACGGTTGATATATTCCAGGGATCGGGTATGCTGATTTGGAGAACCAGGTGCAATGCGGACCTAAGACTAAGATGCGGATCGCCAGCATCAGTAAGTCGCTGACATCTGCAGCAGCTGCTCGCCTGTGTGACGAAGAGAAACTAGATCTGGATGCTCCAGTCCAGAAATACTTACCAGAGTTTCCTGAGAAAGAGTTTGATGGACAGAATGTAAGTTACCCAAACTCACTCCAATTAAAATGTTCCGGTCTTCAACAATCCAACATGTAAGCATCATGTCCTTTTCCCATCCCTCTTAGTTCACAGTAACCCCTCGCATGATTCTCTCCCACCTAAGTGGAATACGGCACTATGAGAAGGATGCCAACAAAGTGAGGGAGGACAAGGAGAAAGCCAAGCGGCTTTTAAAGCCCAAAAAAGAAGACGAGGGCTCGGGTGAAAGCAAAAGTGATCCCTCAAAAGAGCAGAGTCCCCAATCCAAAGAGGCGCAGAAGAAAAAAGAGTTTGATCATGAAGAATATTACCTGATGGACAATTTTGAAAATGTCACCCAATCACTGACGCTCTTTAAGGACGACCCGCTCATATTTAAACCAGGTAAAACCTATTCAGTCTGTATTTACTGGAACTTGACTGCGTTTCAACACTTTTACAAGAGGAATGTTCACTTTCAGTTTATGTGGAGCATGCATACTGTACATAATGCATCACATATTTCCACTTATTTCATTACAGAAGGTCCGAAAGGGAGTAGGAAGAAGCAGAGTTTAGGGATGTCCGGTAATGGCTTTTTGCCGATATCCGATATTCCGATATTGTCCAACTCTTTAATTACCGATACCGATATCAACCGATACCGATATCAACCGATATATACAGTCGTGGAATTAACACATTATTATGTCTAATTTGGACAACCAGGTATGGTGAAGATGAGGTACTTTAAAAAAATAAATAAATAAATAAAATAAGATAAATAAATTAAAAACATTTTCTTGAATAAAAAAGAAAGTAAAACAATATAAAAACAGTTACATAGAAACTAGTAATTAATGAAAATGAGTAACATTAACTGCTAAAGGTTAGTACTATTAGTGGAGCAGCAGCACGCACAATCACGTGTGCTTACGGACTGTATCCCTTGCAGACTGTATTGATATATATTGATATATAATGTAGGAACCAGAATATTAATAACAGAAAGAAACAACCCTTTTGTGTGAATGAGGAGGGAGGTTTTTTGGGTTGGTGCATTAATTGTAAGTGTATCTTGTGTTTTTTATGTTGATTTAATTAAAAAAAAAAAAAAAAAAAAAACGATACCGATAATAAAAAAAAAAACGATGCCGATAATTTCCGATATTACATTTTAACGCATTTATCGTCCGATAATATCGGACATCCCTAGCAGAGTTTATATAATCCTACCCCTTTTCATACCATAGCAATGTTATTCCATTCCCTTGTTGTCTGTAACAGAACAGTGAATATATAAATAATACACCACAGTAAGTAAACACATATGAAATACATAAATAATCTTTATCTCAAAATAAAAAAAAATGTGTTCAAGATGTTGATCATAATTCTTGTTGTGTGTACTTTGTGAACACTTGTAGTTTGAACAGTCTCTTAAAGTGAATCCTATTAGTACATTGTTTGATTTCTTTGCTTAATCCATTCCATCATTTAATTCCACATACTGATATGCTAAAGCAGGGGTCACCAACGCGGTGCCCGCGGGCACCAGGTAGCCCGTAAGGACCAGATGAGTAGCCCGCTGGCTTGTTCTAAAAATAGCTCAAATAGCAGCACTTACCAGTGAGCTGCCTCTATTTTTTAAATATTATTTGTTTACTAGCAAGCTGGTCTCGCTTTGCCCGACATTTTTAATTCTAAGAGAGACAAAACTCAAATAGAATTTGAAAATCCAAGAAAATATTTTAAAGACTTGGTCTTCACTTGTTTAAATAAATTCATTAATTTTTTTACTTTGCTTCTTATACCATTCAGAAAGACAATTTTAGAGAAAAAATACAACCTTAAAAATGATTTTAGGATTTTTAAACACATATACCTTTTTACCTTTTAAATTCCTTCCTCTTCTTTCCTGACAATTTAAATCAATGTTCAAGTAAATTAGTTTTTTTTATTGTAAAGAATAATAAATACATTTTAATTGAATTCTTCATTTTAGCTTCTGTTTTTTCAACGAATAATATTTGTGAAATATTTCTTCAAGCTTATTATGATTAAAATTCAAAAAAATTATTCTGGCAAATCTAGAAAATCTGTAGAATCAAATTTGAATCTTATTTCAAAGTCTTTTGAATTTCTTTTAAAATTTTTGTTCTGGAAAATCTAGAAGAAATAATGATTTGTTTTTGTTAGAAATATAGCTTGGTCCAATTTGTTATATATTCTAACAAAGTGTAGATTGGATTTTAACCTATTTAAAACATGTCATCAAAATTCTAAAATTAATCTTAATCAGGAAAAATTACTAATGATGTTCCATAAATTATTTTTTAAATTTTTTCAAAAAGATTCAAATTAGCTAGTTTTTCTCTTCTTTTTTTCGGTTGAATTTTGAATTTTAAAGAGTCGAAATTGAAGATAAACTATGTTTCAAAATGGAATTGTCATTTTTATCGTGTTTTCTCCTCTTTTAAACCGTTCAATTAAGTGTAAATATCATTAATTATTAATAATAACATAGAGTTAAAGGTAAATTGGGCAAATTGGCTATTTCTGGCAATTTATTTAAGTGTGTATCAAACTGGTAGCCCTTCGCATTAATCAGTACCCAAGAAGTAGCTCTTGCTTTCAAAAAGGTTGGTGACCCCTGTGCTAAAGGTTTTAAGTGTTGTACGTGCATACAAATGTATTGAATTACATTTTTCCTCTAAGGTTATATTTCTCCTCTTTAGTTGAGAAGAATTGTTGTACATTCTTGGCTAGCAGGTTATAGTTTACTTTGTACATCATTTGACATGTTTGCAAATGCACCAAATCATTGAATTTCAATATTTGTGATACAATAAATAAAGTGTTTGTATGTTCTCTATATCCAACATTATGTATTATTATAATTGATCTTTTTTGTAACACAGTTAATGAATGAAGCTCACATAATAACTCAAATATGTAACACTAGTGAGAAGTAGAGAATATGAAGTCATTTTTGGTCTCGAACATGTTTTATTTATTCATTATTGACATGTTTCTTGCTACTTTATGTTGTATATTTTTTACATGAGATTTCCAGTTCATTTTATCATCGATTATTACACCCAAAAATGTGTTTTCTTTGAACCTTTCAATGTCGCTTCCTCTTCCTGCAGGCACAACTTTCCTGTACTCCACCCACGCCTACACCCTCCTGAGCGCTGTCATGGAGCAGGCTGCTGACCAGTGCTTCCTGGATGTCATGATGAACCTGTTTCATGAACTTGGAATGCTGGATACCGTGCCAGACCAGAATGAACCTATCATTTACCATCGCTCCAGGTAATCTCATTCCATGGAATTAGGTGTCTTTTCACTTACTGTAAACAGGGTTTTTCCTGGCTCAAATTGAGGCAGAGGTGGTACAATCCTGACCATGCGGCAGAATTTGAACGCAAAAAAATGGTAGGTTTTTATTTTTTCAATTTACAGTAATATGTTGTAAAGAACACCGTAAAATGTATTGTCATTTTTATTAATTTTATGGGTAGTTTGCTGTAAAATCAGATATTTAAGTTAAGTTAAAGAACCTATGATTGCAATAATAATAATAGATTTTATTTGTAGAAAAGCACTTTACATTGAGCAAACAACCTCAAAGGGATACACTGTATTAAAAAAAAAAAAAAAAGATAATAATAAAAATAAAAACTAGAACCAGCACACATAAATCTAAAACAAGGCTTTTTTAAAAAGAAGGGTCTTTAAAGGCCTACTGAAAGCCACTACTAGCGACCACGCAGTCTGATAGTTTATATATCAATGATGAAATCTTAACATTGCAACACATGCCAATACGGCCGGGTTAACTTATAAAGTGACATTTTAAATTTCCCGCTAAACTTCCGGTTGAAAACGTCTTTGGATGATGACATACGCGCGTGACGTAGCCAGTGAAACGCAAGTATCGGTACCCCATTGAATCCAATACAAAATAGCTCTGTTTTCATCTCATAATTCCACAGTATTCTGGACATCTGTGTTGGTGAATCTTTTTGCAATTTGTTTAATGAACAATGAAGACTGCAAAGAAGAAAGTTGTAGGTAGGATCGGTGTATTAGCGGCGGACTACAGCAACACAACCAGGAAGACTTTGACTCGGATAGCAGACGCGCTAGCCGACGCTAGCCGACGCTAGCCGCCGACCGCACGGATGATCGTGGTGAAGTCCTTCGTCCTTCCGTCGATCGCTGGAATGCAGGTGAGCACGGGTGTTGATGAGCAGATGAGGGCTGGCTGGCGTAGGTGGAGAGCTAATGTTTTTATCATAGCTCTGTGAGGTCCCGCTGCTAAGTTAGCTTCAATGGTGTCGTTAGCAACAGCATTTTTAAGCTTCGCCAAGCTGGAAAGCATTAACCGTGTATTTACATGTCCATGGTTTAATAGTATTGTTGATCTTCTGTCTATCCTTCCAGTCAGGGGTTTATTTCTTTTGTTTCTATCTGCATTTGAGCCCGATGCTATCACGTTAGCTCCGTAGCTAAAGAGCTTCGTCGATGTATTTTCGTGGAGATAAAAGTCACTGTGAATGTCCATTTCGCGTTCTCGACTCTCATTTTCAAGAGGATATAGTATCCGAGGTGGTTTAAAATACAAATCCGTGATCCACAATAGAAAAAGGAGAGAGTGTGGAATCCAATGAGCCAGCTTGTACCTAAGTTACAGTCAGAGCGAAAAAAGATATGTCTTGCACTGCATTCTAGTCCTTCACTCTAACGTTCCTCATCCACGAATCTTTCATCCTCACTCAAATTAATGGGGTAATCGTCGCTTTCTCGGTTCGAATTGCTCTAGCTGCATTGAAAACAATAGGAAAATATGAGGAGGCTATCAACTGACTACGTCACGCTACTTCCGGTAGGGGAAAGGCTTTTTTTTATCAGATACCAAAAGTTGCAATCTTTATCGTCGTTGCTCTCAACTAAATTCTTTAAGCAAAAATATGGCAATAGCGCAAAATGATCAAGTATGACACATAGAATGGATCTGCTATCCCCGTTTAAATAAAAAAATGTCATTTCAGTAGGCCTTTAAGCCTTTTTTAAAAGCATCCGCAGTCTGCGGTGCCCTCAGGTGGTCAGGGAGAGCGTTCCACAGACTGGGAGCGGCGGAGCAGAAAGCCCGGTCTCCCATAGTCCGTAGCTTTGTCCTCCGTATGGCAGAAATCCACTTGTAACGGCGGTCCACTTTATGCACCAAGTAACGGGGTAAAAACACGATTCGATATCTGTTTCTTCTTCGGTAGTTTCTTCAGGTCTTTCCGGCGCACTGCTGTCGATATAGCGCCTCTGTGGTGGCGCAGCGCTGCAACTGCAGTTAAAATACGTAGCTGCCGCAGAGGGACACCAATCGCTCAGTCAACAATTTACTGATATCAATCGCTCTGGCTGGGGGCGGCCCGCACGCAATTTTGAAGGCAGGAAAAACCCTGTGTAGAAGTGAACACACTTCCCCTCCATACGTGCGTTGTTTAAAAAATGATTGTCCCTCACAGATACTATCATCTGAACAAGCGAGGACGGGTAGTGAACTGCCCGTACGTAGACAACTCGTACAAGTGGGCGGGAGGCGGCTTCCTTTCCACTGTGGGCGATATGCTGCGGTTTGGCAACGCTCTTCTTTACAGCTACCAAATTGCCTCCCTCAAGGACGCAAATGGCCTCCTCCTCGGCTTCCTCCAACCCAAGACGGCCGTAGCTCTGTGGACCGCAGCGGACAAGACCGCCGCCACCTGGGACAAGGACGGACGGTACGGCCAAGGCTGGCTGGTCGTGGACAAAGAGCAGAGGTATGGCCATTGCAGGAAGCGCAGGCATTACGTGTCGCACACAGGGGGCGCTGTTGGGGCCAGCAGTGTCCTCCTGGTGTTGCCCAGTGAGGACATGGAGCTGCCACAAGGACAGAAGACCCTCCCACAGGGTGTTGTGGTCACCATTCTCACCAACATGCAGTCTGTGGGACTCAACAGCACCGCCCTGAAGATTGCCCTCAAGTTCGACAAAGCCAGAAGTGTTTAGTTCTTTCCAGAACATTGCAGGTACGATACATATTTTGGAAAATGTGTATTTTTCTATGAAGGTTGGTCAATTGGACACAATTGGCACTAAACTCAGATACCTCACTGATTTTGACACAAGAACGCTTTTACACAAAAGTCATTGTAATAATGAACAAATATTTGTATTGCACAATGAAAGAAAGACATTGCCAAAATAGATTTGTCTCTGCGTCATATTGAATGACGGAACACAATGGAAGCCAAAAATACAAGTGGCTCTGTTAGGTGGAGTTATAATATGATGTCAGTCAGTGTTTTTCAACCACTGTGCCGCGAGATACAGTCTGGTGTGCCGTGGGAGATTATGTAATTTCACCTAATTGGGTTAAAAATATTTTTTGCAAACCACCAGTAATTATAATCCGCAAATGTGCCGTTGTCGAGTGTTTGTGCTGTCTAGAACTCAGCAGAGTAACCGTGTAATACTCTTCCATATCAGTAGGTGGCAGCAGGTAGCTAATTGCTTTGTAGATGTCGGGAACATGGTTTGTCTTGATCACAATATGCGGGAGGCAGCGTGCAGGTAAAAAGGTATCTAATGCTTAAACCAAAAAGAAAAGGCATTGAAGCTTAGAGAAGGCTATGCAAAACTAAACTAAAACTGAACTGGCTGCAAAGTAAACAAAAACAGAATGCTGGACGACAGCAAAGACTTACAGCGTGTGGAGCAGACGGCGTCCGCAAAGTACATCTGTACATGACATGACAGTCAACACCAAAATAGGAGCGCAAGACAAGAACTAAAACACTACAGACAGGAAAACACCAAATAAGTCAGGGCGTGATGTGACAGGTGGTGACAGTGCATCTACTTTGAGACAAGAGCTATAGTGATGCATGGTTGATTATGGTTTGAATTTATATCCAACAATTGCGAGAACGACTTTTTACTGTCAATATCGGCTGCTGAGTTTCATTTATTTATGTTTCCTGCTGGTGGTGTGCCTCGGGATTTTTTCAATGAAAAAAATATGCCTCGGCTCAGAAGAGGTTGAAAAACACTGATATAAGTAACATACATAAATACTTGTGGGAGTTACTGACGACATTAAACCTGAACCCGTGAAAAATGTTCTGCTATCGCATGGTGTGATTTAGTATTATTTTAGGTTATTGACCATTGTCCCACCCTTCGTGGATGGGGGGGGGGGGCACAGGTTCGGTGGGCACGGATGAAGCGTTGGCTGTCCAGGGTCGGGACCCGGGGTGGACCACTCGTCTGTGCATCGGTTGGGGACGTCTCTGCGCTGCTGACCTGTCTCCGCTTGGGATGGTCTCCTGCTGGCCCCACTATGGACTGGACTCTCACTATTATGTTAGATCCACTATGGACTGGACTCTCACACTATTATGTTAGATCCACTATGGACTGGACTCTCACACTATTATGTTAGATCCACTATGGACTGGACTCTCACTATTATGTTAGATCCACTATGGACTGGACTCTCACCATTATGTTAGATCCACTATGGACTGGACTCTCACTATTATGTTGGATCCACTATGGACTGGACTCTCACAATATTGCTAGATCCACTATGGACTGGACTCTCAATATTATGTTAGATCCACTATGGACTGGACTCTCACTATTATGTTAGATCCACTATGGACTGGACTCTCACTATTATGTTAGATCCACTATGGACTATACTCTCACTATTATGTTAGATCCACTATGGACTGGACTCTCACAATATTATGTTAGATCCACTATGGACTGGACTCTCACTATTATGTTAGATCTACTATGGACTGGACTCTCACACTATTATGTTAGATCCACTATGGGCTGGACTCTCACACTATTATGTTAGATCCACTATGGACTGGACTCTCACTATTATGTTAGATCCACTATGGACTGGACTCTCACACTATTATGTTAGATCCACTATGGACTGGACTCTCACACTATTATGTTAAATCCTCTATGGACTGGACTCTCACTATTATGTTAGATCCACTATGGACTGGACTCTCACATTATTATGTTAGAT
This sequence comes from Entelurus aequoreus, assembly GCF_033978785.1. NCBI lineage: Eukaryota > Metazoa > Chordata > Actinopteri > Syngnathiformes > Syngnathidae > Entelurus > Entelurus aequoreus. The sequence continues at coordinate 60,280,197 of NC_084740.1, forward strand.
CCACTACGGACTGGACTCCCACTATTATGTTAGATCCACTATGGACTGGACTCTCACTAGTATGTTAGATCCACTACGGACTGGACTCCCACTATTATGTTAGATCCACTATGGACTGGACTCTCACTATTATGTTACATCCACTATGGACTGGACTCTCACTATTATGTTAGATCCACTATGGACTGGACTCTCACACTATTATGTTAGATCCACTATGGACTGGACTCTCACTATTATGTTATATCCACTATGGACTGGACTCTCACCATTATGTTAGATCCACTATGGACTAGACTCTCACTATTATGTTATATCCACTATGGACTGGACTCTCACAATATTGCTAGATCCACTATGGACTGGACTCTCACTATTATGTTAGATCCACTATGGACTGGACTCTCACAATATTGCTAGATCCACTATGGACTGGACTCTCAATATTATGTTAGATCCACTATGGACTGGACTCTCACTATTATGTTAGATCCACTATGGACTATACTCTCACTATTATGTTAGATCCACTATGGACTGGACTCTCACACTATTATGTTAAATCCTCTATGGACTGGACTCTCACTATTATGTTAGATCCACTATGGACTGGACTCTCACATTATTATGTTAGATCCACTACGGACTGGACTCCCACTATTATGTTAGATCCACTATGGACTGGACTCTCACTAGTATGTTAGATCCACTACGGACTGGACTCCCACTATTATGTTAGATCCACTATGGACTGGACTCTCACTATTATGTTACATCCACTATGGACTGGACTCTCACTATTATGTTAGATCCACTATGGACTGGACTCTCACACTATTATGTTAGATCCACTATGGACTGGACTCTCACTATTATGTTATATCCACTATGGACTGGACTCTCACCATTATGTTAGATCCACTATGGACTAGACTCTCACTATTATGTTATATCCACTATGGACTGGACTCTCACAATATTGCTAGATCCACTATGGACTGGACTCTCACTATTATGTTAGATCCACTATGGACTGGACTCTCACAATATTGCTAGATCCACTATGGACTGGACTCTCAATATTATGTTAGATCCACTATGGACTGGACTCTCACTATTATGTTAGATCCACTATGGACTATACTCTCACTATTATGTTAGATCCACTATGGACTGGACTCTCACAATATTATGCTAGATCCACTCGACGTCCATTGCACCGGTCGCCCATCTGTGGTTCCCTCCAAGGTTTCTCATTGTCATCCCATTGGGTTGAGTTTTCCTTGCCCTGATGTGGGATCTGAGCCGAGGATGTCGTTGTGGCTTGTGCAGCTCTTTGAGACACTCGTGATTTAGGGCTATATAAGTAAACATTAATTGATTGATTGTTAACCCACCTTAACAACCAGAGGTCGGTTGGTCAGAAAGATATTTATCCTGGAGCCGATGAGGGAGAGTAGACCCAGGAAGTTCAGCTTCTCTTCCAGGATATTTGGGATGGTAGAATTGAACGCCGAGTTGTAGCCGAAAAACAGCAACCTGACATAGGTACCAGGGAGTTCCAGATGTTCCACAGCTGAGTGGAGACCAGTGGCGATGGTGTCCTCTGTAGGACCGGTTTGGCCTGTAGGAAAACTGGTGTGCATCCAAGTTCTAGGGGAGGCAGGCTTTGATTTATTGGAGAACATGCCTTTCAAAACACTTCATAACCACAGTCGTCAATGGCGCTGGTCTGTAGTCATCTAAGCAGTGGCGGGCCGTGCGTTTCCCACCTAGGCATTCAGCGATGTCCGACTTCAATGATGACCTCTCAAAATACCGTAACTGATGTCACCACATGGACACGGCTGGAGATACAATACAGAAACACACTGGGCATTGAATCGCATCAACAGTGTACAAAAGGGTCGGTGCATTTAACATTCAATAAACCCGCATCAGAAATTAAAACATCTCTTATGTGGTACTGTCAAAATTAAAAGAATTGTATAAAACATATGAAACATGAAAAAAATAAAATATTTTAACTCACAATTTGTAGCACCCATTCGACGCCGTATAAGCCAGTGGTACCCTCATAGTTGGTCGTAGTCGGGTTGATCCGTGTGAAAGTGGCGGGCAAACCATTTCACCGCCCGGATAGCTTCCGGTGTCGGCCGACCTCGTCTCACAAGATCTAGTTTCTCTTAAGTATCCTTCTTGAAAATATATATCAACATTTTGATCTCCTTCCTTGTGAGAACCGGCGAGTTTTCTGTGGCTCGTATGGCTCCGGTGCCACTTCCTGTTTTCGCAACTTGTGATCGGATACTCGCTAATCACAGGAGGCGTAAATGTCACGTTCAAGGTGAGGCCAGCTAGAAGGCCTTACTGACAACAACTCCTGATCTGATTGGCTATGCCAATGATCTATCAACTGTATGTGCCTGTTCACTTACAGTGCACAGACATTGTTGATTCTGAAGGCAGATTTGGTACAGCATGGCAACATAAGCCAGCTGAATTCTGATTGGATAAAAACTCTATAAACTAAAAACTACAGCACTGGAAGGAACATAATATGACATGAAGACAATATGAATGCTTTTACATATTTAGGGAAAGTAAATTATCTTTAATTATGATGATGATTTCTGGTTATGTTAGGTCCAGCAGAGAAGGTCTTGCTGGCCCTGACGACACACCACTGACTTGAAGTATTTTATGACTGTCCTCTTGGGGACTGGGACTGGACTAACCTTATTTCTTTTATTACATAAATGTGCGACTGTGATTGCTCAATGCTTTAGATATTCACTCGGTTGACATTAGACCAAATTAAAAAGTGTTCTATTAGAAGTTAACGGGGACGGCTTGGGAGAGTGGCCGTGCCAGCAACCTGAGGTTTCCTGGTTCGATCCCCACCTTCTACCAACCTCGTCATGTCCGTTGTGTCCTTGAGCGAGACACTTCACCCTTGCTCCTGATGGGTTGTGGTTAGCGCCTTGCATGGCAGCTCCCGCCATCAGTGTGTGAATGTGTGTGTGAACGGGTGAATGTGGAAATAGTGTCAAAGCGCTTTGAGTACCTTGAAGGTAGAAAAGCGCTACACAAGTATAACCCATTCATTCATTCATTCATTCAAAGCCTAACACACAATGCAGGTCAACCTGTTTCTAATGCTCTCTTAAAGGCCTACTGAAATGAATTTTTTTTATTTAAACGGGGATAGCAGATCCATTCTATGTGTCATACTTGATCATTTTGCGATATTGCCATATTTTTGCTGAAAGGATTTAGTAGAGAACAACGTCGATAAAGTTCGCAACTTTTGGTCTCTGATAAAAAAAAAACTTGCCCCTACCGGAAGTAGCGTGACGTTGTCAGTTGTTCACTCCCTCATATTTTCCTATTGTTTTCAACGCAGCTAGAGCTATTCGGACCATTACCCCATTAATTTGAGCGAGGATGAAAGATTTGTGGATGAGGAACGTTAGAGTGACGGACTAGAATGCAGTGAAAGACATATTTTTTTTCGCTCTGACCGTAACTTAGGTACAAGCTGGCTCATTGGATTCCACACTCTCTCCTTTTTCTATTGTGGGTCACGGATTTGTATTTTAAACCACCTCGGATACTATATCCTCTTGAAAATGAGAGTCAAGAAATGGACATTCAGTGCCTTTTATCTCCACGACAATACATCGACGAAGCTCATGCTAATTAGCATGAGCTAACGTGATAGCATCTGTCTCAAATGCAGATAAAAACAAAATAAATAAATCCCTGACTGGAAGGATAGACAGAAGATCAACAATACTATTAAACCATGGACATGTAACTACACGGTTAATAGATCTCAGCCTGGCAAAGCTTAACAATGCTGTTGCTAACGACGCTAAGGCTGACTTAGCAACTTAGCAACCGGACCTCACAGAGTTATGATAAAAACATTAGCGCTCCACCTACGCCAGCCAGCCATCATCTGCTCATCAACACCCGTGCTCACCTGCGTTCCAGCGATCGACGGCGCGACGAAGGACTTCACCCGATCAGCCGTGCGGTGGCCGGTTAGCATCGGCTAGCGCGTCTGCTATCCAAGTGAGTAATCCTTGTTGTGTTGCTACAGCCAGCCGCTAATACACCGACCCACCTACAACGTTCTTCTTTGCAGCCTCCATTGTTCATTAAACAAATTGCAAAAGATTCACCAACACAGATGTCCAGAATACTGTGGAATTATGAAATGAAAACAGAGCTTTTTTGTATTGTATTCAATGAGGAAGGCATACCTCTGTTCCCCGGGCTACGTCACGCGCATACGTCATCCTCCGAAGGCTTTTTCAACCGGAAGTGTGGCGGGAAATTTAAAATGCCACTTTATAAGTTAACCCGGCCGTATTGGCATGTGTTGCAATGTTAAGATTTCATCATTGATATATAAACTATCAGACTGCGTGGTCGCTAGTAGTGGCTTTCAGTAGGCCTTTAAACACTCGACGCAATCGGCCGTGTCTCCATTTTGGCTTTCTTGTCCAACTTCTACATGTTCCCATTAGTTCAGTCCACCTTTCGGTTTAAAATGGTACAGGTCAGACAATAATGTTTGTTTCAAGTGGAGACCACTAGATGGTGCTCACCACGAGACAAGTCTGCAGCAATGACAGCAACCTACCAACACAAACTGTGCAGTGGGAGGCATCCATCATTGTCAGGAGCGTATTCACCAGTGGGTATGTCTTGTGTGGATGCAAACAAATAACACAGTCAAAATGTTCAGAATTCAAATCATTTAGTAGGTTTGTTTCATTGCTTGTATTTACAAAATCAAACGTTTACCCGTCATTCGACACAAAAGGTTGATATTGTAGTTTAATGTTCAAACAGGTATTGTACATGCACAGCCATAGATTGAAATGTGATGTGGGGTGCGGGGGCGTGGCTCAGATGGTAGAGCAGCCGGATTCCTGGTTCGAATCCAGCTTCCGCCATCACTGCTGTTGTGTCCTTGGCCAAGACACTTCACCCGCCTTGCTCCCATGCAGTGCCACCCGCACTGGTGTGGATATAGCTTCATGGTGGATCATGACTTTCTCAATGTAAATCGCTTTGAGTCGTGGAAGAAAAAGCGCTGTATAAATATAATTCACTTCACTAATGGCACAATGAAACGAGATCATGCGTTAGGTCACATAAACAGTTTTACAATGGCGACCATAGAACTGAAAATGTGACTGTACTCTGTCCTGGCTGCTCGCTAAAAGACGACGGAAGCGACAATTCAATTCAAACGAGAAGAACAGAAAGTACACAAGAAAGAGAGCTGCTTGCCACCTGTCCCTCGTCATCAAAGTTAATTTTTTTTTCTGTTTTACAGTGAACTTCTTAGTGGACTTTTCTGACGCCTAGCAAAGTTGCAATGTTACTAAAAACATGGCTTCTGCAGTTAATAACGGATTTATGACAAGGGGGTGATTCCGAAACGAAATTGGAACAAATTGGACCAACATGCTGGAACATAGTCTGTTGGACTTCTAGAGTTCCTCTATAACACCAAAATGGCGAGCTCCAGATGTATTTCCACAATGATTGTGACTTCATCTTATTGTGGAAAACTAAATTTGATGCCGAGTCAGCTCTTGTGTTGGCAATGTGGTTTTTCCCCCTTCCTGCTCGCAGTCTTAATCACTCAGAAATACCTCACTCGAAGCGATCGTCATACTCTCGGTTGTATTTTCCAATACGCTTGCTGACTCTGTCGGCTCTGGTTTCTGGCTTTCAGCATCCTGTGAATGGACACAGAGATCATGACAATCAGTTCAGGACTAAAATAGTTTTTTTTACAAGCGTTAGGTACAGTACTTACCTATGTGTGAAGAAGATGATAACAGCCAAGACCATTAAGATGAAGAGGGCCACTATGACCAGCGCTGCGATTAAACCAGCCTGCTCAGCTTCGGAGGATCTGAGGAGGAGTTGGAACTGCTCACATCTGCTCCCTTTGTAGTTGTCATTGCACCTGGAGAAAGTCAAACACCATGTCGACTGTTCGCACGCATTCCAAACATGCTCCCGCCTCAACGTTGCGTGCGACTTACACACAGGAGAGCGTGTCCATCGAGGCGATTTTGTAGCATGTCCCCCCGTTCATGCAATAAGTGGCCTCCCACCCATCGCAGGGCGCTCCGTGTTCTGCGCGGACAAAACGACATTCTTAAAAAGACAAACAATCTCAAAGCGAAATTCTGTTTTCTTTCATTTATATCCACCTGCCATCATCCGTGAGGTTGATTTTTCTTCTTCCCAGTGCAGACAAGCTGAATAGTAACAGATGAAAAATGAAGGCAACAGAATAAATAGGTACCTACATCGTATCCCTGTGGGATACCTTCACAAAAAATGACTGGGGTGTTAAAATGGCAGGTTTAAGATAAAGTGACAGAAACACTTGAATATTGTTGTGTTTACAAAGGAACGGTCTGAATATTGTTGTGTTTACAAAGGAACGGTCTGAATATGGTTGTGTTTACAAAGGAACGGTCTGAATATGGTTGTGTTTACAAAGGAACGGTCTGAATTTTGTTGTCTTTACAAAAGAACGGTCTGAATTTTGTTGTCTTTACAAAGAAACAGTCTGAATATTGTTGTCTTTACAAAGGAACGGTCTGAATATTGTTGTCTTTACAAAGGAACGGTCTGAATATTGTTGTCTTTACAAAGAAACAGTCTGAATATTGTTGTTTTTACAAAGGTACAGTCTGAATATTGTTGTCTATACAAAGGAGAAGTCTGAATATTGTTGTCTTTACAAAGGGACAGTCCGAATATTGTTGTCTTTACAAAGGAACGGTCTGAATATTGTTGTCTATACAAAGGAAAAGTCTGAATATTGTTGTCTATACAAAGGAAAAGTCTGAATATTGTTGTCTATACAAAGGAGAAGTCTGAATATTGTTGTCTTTACAAAGGGACAGTCCGAATATTGTTGTCTTTACAAAGGAACGGTCTGAATATTGTTGTCTTTACAAAGAAACAGTCTGAATATTGTTGTTTTTACAAAGGTACAGTCTGAATATTGTTGTCTATACAAAGGAGAAGTCTGAATATTGTTGTCTTTACAAAGGGACAGTCTGAATATTGTTGTCTTTACAAAGGAAAAGTCTGAATATTGTTGTCTTTAAAAAGGAACGGTCTGAATATTGTTGTCTTTACAAAGGTACAGTGTGAATATTGTTGTCTTTGCAAAGAAAAAGTCTGAATATTGTTGTCTTTACAAAGGAACAGTCTGAATATTGTTGTCTTTAAGGAACGGTCTGAATATTGTTGTCTTTACAAAGGAACAGTCTGAATAATGTTGTCTTTACAAAGGAAAAGTCTGAATATTGTTGTCTTTACAAAGGAACAGTCTGAATATTGTTGTCTTTACAAAGGAAAAGTATGAATGTTGTTGTCTTTAAGGAATGGTCTGAATATCGTTGTCTTTACAAAGGAACGATCTGAATAATGTTGTCTTTACAAAGAAACAGTCCGAATATTGTTGTCTTTACAAAGGAAAAATCTGAATATTTTTGTCTTTTATAAAGGAAAAGTCTGAATATTGTTGTCTTTACAAAGGTACAGTCGGAATATTGTTGTCTATACAAAGGAAAAGTCTGAATATTGTTGTCTTTACAAAGGAACAGTCCGAATATTGTTGTCTTTACAAAGGAACGGTCTGAATATTGTTGTCTATACAAAGGAAAAGTCTGAATATTGTTGTCTTTAAGGAACGGTCTGAATATTGTTGTCTATACAAAGGAAAAGTCTGAATATTGTTGTCTTTACAAAGGGACAGTCCGAATATTGTTGTCTTTACAAAGGAAAAATCTGAATATTTTTGTCTTTTATAAAGGAAAAGTCTGAATATTGTTGTCTTTACAAAGGTACAGTCGGAATATTGTTGTCTATACAAAGGAAAAGTCTGAATATTGTTGTCTTTACAAAGGAACAGTCCGAATATTGTTGTCTTTACAAAGGAACGGTCTGAATATTGTTGTCTATACAAAGGAAAAGTCTGAATATTGTTGTCTTTAAGGAACGGTCTGAATATTGTTGTCTATACAAAGGAAAAGTCTGAATATTGTTGTCTTTACAAAGGGACAGTCCGAATATTGTTGTCTTTACAAAGGAAAAATCTGAATATTTTTGTCTTTTATAAAGGAAAAGTCTGAATATTGTTGTCTTTACAAAGGTACAGTCGGAATATTGTTGTCTATACAAAGGAAAAGTCTGAATATTGTTGTCTTTACAAAGGAACAGTTTGGTAATAGGTTATCTTACCTGCTGGTGAATTCCCAATATTATATTTTTGTAGCTAACTCAAGTCCACAATGTGCATCATAGTGCTGCGTTATTATGACTGAGCTGCTTTCACCAGATTTTTAAGGGCATGTGTCACGTGGGCGTGCACCTGCCTACTTCAAGAAAAATGCTGCAAATGCAGTTTGTCCACATTGTCTCTAAAAATGGCGATACCAGCTCGCTGTAATATGTACGTCACTGTTTGTCTGTATGTGTCTTTACAATCGTCATCACAGGCTGACGGTGCAGGTGATGATGACCATAGCCCGGCTCGGGATGTGTGAGATTTTTACACGGCAACAACAACAACGGCGGCGATGGTGTGATGTCATGCCATCGCTAGCCCAGAATGGGTGAGGCAATCCTATGTTGAGTGAGACTCAAATGAATGCCTGGTATGTACAGAAGGAATGACTGGAATCGTGGGAACTCATTCTAAGAGCAGACTTTCTGTCAAAGAAATAATTTGTGCTTTGTGTTTGGGACCGTTAGTTGACTCATCAGCTGACGGGGTTTCCTCATTGTTTGCAACTTTCCTAATTGGAAATCGTGTCGTCACTTGGCTCAACCCCCAGTAAAGAATGATGGGAACGCCAAATGCATCTCTGCTGCCTTTTCTAGTTATTTCCTTATGTGTCAACTATAAATGCACCATCTTGTTCTTTCCCTACGCAGTATCACGTCACTTTTGACAATGGTAAAGTGTTTTTCTTTTCTTTTTAGACAAAGATATGACGTCTTTCCTCATTGGTATACAGTAATCCAGTGGTTCTCAAACATTTTTCACCAAGTACCACCTCAGAAAACATTTGGCTCTCCATGAACCACCCTAATGGGCAACATTAAAATACAGTAGCATAGTAGCAGGGCTGGAATTTAACCACGGCAACTGCAGCAAAGGCCGCGACCGCCCTCGTCATTTGCCGTAATGACTGAGAGTTAATGATGTAAAGAAAAAAGGAACAGGCAATGTTTCGTGAATTGATTGACTGATTGAGACTTTTATTAGTAGGTTGCACAGTGAAGTACATATTCCGTACAATTGACCACTAAATGGTAACACCCGAATAAGTTTTTCAACTTGTTTAAGTCGGGGTCCACTTAAATTGATTCATGATACAGATATATACTATCATATATACTATCATCATAATACAGTCATCACACAAGATAATCACATTGAATTATTTACATTATTTACAATCAGGGGTGTGGAGGGGGGGGGGGGGTAGGATATGGACAGCAAGTAGTGGACATAGAGAGAGAGAGAGAGAGAGAGAGAGAGAGATCAGAAGGCATAAGAAAAAGTATCTGCATTTGATTGTTTACATTTGATTATTAGCAATCCGGGGAGGGTGTTAGTTTAGGGTTGTAGCTGCCTGGAGGTGAACTTTTATTGCGGTTTTGAAGGAGGATAGAGATGCCCTTTCTTTTACACCTGTTGGGAGCGCATTCCACATTGATGTAGCATAGAAAGAGAATGAGTTAAGACCTTTGTTAGTTCGGAATCTGGGTTTAACGTGGTTAGTGGAGCTCCCCCTGGTGTTGTGGTTATGGCGGTCATTTACGTTAAGGAAGTAGTTTGACATGTACTTCGGTATCAGGGAGGTGTAGCGGATTTTATAGACTAGGCTCAGTGCAAGTTGTTTAACTCTGTCCTCCACCTTGAGCCAGCCCACTTTAGAGAAGTGGGTAGGAGTGAGGTGGGATCTGGGGTGGAGGTCTAGAAGTAACCTGACTAGCTTGTTCTGAGATGTTGTCACAACTTGTTTATAAAGTCTTTACTTCGTTGACTGGGTTGTTTACTCCTTTATTGAACTGCAAACTGTATCAGTGTTCAAATAACATCAATACTAGCTAAAAAAAAATGTCACCTCATCGAATTGAACGAAGGCTGTGAAGATTGTGTATTCGATGTGAGAGGTGTCACTCCTCTTTAGGCCAAACTGTTGTACTGAACTAAGAGAAGAACAAATGTTGTTTATTAGACTTCATCTTCTTTAGCCAAACTGCTTTGTTTTATTTTAATATCAAAAAGTAAATGCTCTGCTTTTTTTTTTTTTACATTACTTGTTTTTTTTATGTCACAAAGGTATTACCGTACTTCAAAAAACATTCATGTGACACAGCATTTTGTTAATGTTTTATTGTGTATAGTTAATTCCTATACAACATAGTTCTGCTCAAACTCTTTATGGATATGTCCCGATACATCATCTACATGTACATATCTTTAAAAAATTAATAATAATAAATTAAAAAAAACCTGCCTCTATCAAAATGTAAAAATAGAGATAAAGGCATCAGGTAATGACAAAAAGCTGACAAGTTTATATTAATAATGAAAAAAATTAGGGATGTCCGATATTATCGGCCGATAAATGCGTTAAAATGTAATATCGGAAATGATCGGTATCGGTTTTTTTAGTATCTGTATCGGTTTTTTTTGTTTTTGTTTTTTTTATTAAATCAACATAAAAAACACAAGATACACTTACAATTAGTGCACCAACCCAAAAAACCTCCCTCCCCCCATTTATTTCTGTTATTAATATTCTGGTTCCTACATTATATATCAATATATATCAATACAGTCTGCAAGGGATACAGTCCGTAAGCACACATGATTGTGCGTGCTGCTGGTCCACTAATAGTACTAACCTTTAACACTTAATTTTACTCATTTTCATTCATTACTAGTTTCTATTTAACTGTTTTTATATTGTTGTACTTTCTTTTTTATTCAAGAAAATGTTTTTAATTTATTTATCTTATTTTACTAATTTTTTTAAAAAGTACCTTATCTTCACCATACCTGGTTGTCCAAATTAGGCATAATAATGTGTTAATTCCACGACTGCATATATCGGTTGATATTGGTATCGGTTGATATCGGTATCGGTAATTAAAGAGTTGGACAATATCGGATATCGGCAAAAAGCCATTATCGGACATCCCTAGTTTTAAGTCATAATATGAACCCTTTAAGATCACCTTAGTATAACAACCTGATGGTTTTGTGGTACATATAAATGATCATAAATAATTAATGTATGCCCCATGGGAGACATTGTGCTGGTTTTCAACCATGTTTTTCTAATTAGATGTACATTGTTTGTTAGTCATATGAGTGTATGTGTTTACATGTAGATTGATTTGTATTTAGAGTTCATCTTTTCTACTACAGAAATATTTGGTTGTCATCGTTTTGTTTTAATCTGTCTATTCACTGAATCGGTGCAATTAATTGTAGCTTTTTTTTAAAAATAATCTTGAATTTAACTAGATGAGGCAACTCCTGAAGGAACTGCGTGTGAATGCTCCAATGCTGAAGTTGAAGTGAAATGCTGACAGAATGTAGTTTGAATGTAAGAATAGTTTGAATTGTTTGAATTTCTAGAATAACCGTAATTTGCTTTGGGAACTTGGGAAAGTGTTCATTTGAATCTCCAGGATGAGTGGAATGTGTTGATGTTGGAATGGTTTGAATACGTTGAAAAATGTGGGAATTGCGCAACTTGGGAAAAGGTCCCATTCATTTCAATGGGAACTTTCTAGAAATTTGGGAAAAGCGGGATTTGTTTTTAAATTAGTAGGAGCATGAATGTCCTGAATTGGTTGGTGTTGGAATTGTTTAAATTGGTCAAGAAATGTTGAAGTAGAAACCGTTTTTAAATTGAACAATATTATTACGGAATTTTCGGGAAAACCGGGAATTTTTCAAGTTCTTAAACCAACTTGGTTTTTTTGTCCTGGCTGAGAGGAATATTTTGACAGTGCAACGGTTGAAACAGGTTAAAAAATGTGAAAGGAGTGATTGCACTAAAAAAAGTTGGAAATAAGGTTAGAAAAAAACAGGAATTCCTGGAAATTTGTTGAACGTGGAAAAATGGTTGTTTGAATTTCCAGAATGAATTGAATATGTTGAAGGTGGAATGGCTTGAATCGGTTGAAAAATGTGGAAGTTTGAAAAATGGATAATTCATTTTGAATGGGGAAAACGACTCTAAAATGTCCAGGATTTTTTTTTAAATAATTATTGAAGTAGAGCACACAATTCCTGAACAGACTGAATATTTTGAAGTTGGAACCGTTTAAATCGGATAAAAAATGTGGGAGTTGTGGAACTTTGAAAAATGTTCCATTCATTTCAATGGGAATTTCATAAAAATTTGGGAATTCCGGGAAAAGAGGGAATTTTTTTGAAAATGGTAGAAAAAAAGATATGAATAATAAATAGGAAGTCTATGTCTATGAAGTCTATCTGAATGTTCTGAGTGAACATGGAATTTTTCAAAACGGTTGAGAAATGTTGAAGTAGTTACATTTTTAATTCAGAAATGGTATTACGGAATTCCTGGAATTTAGGGAAAACTGGGTATGTTTCCAGTTAAAAAAACAACTTAGTTTTTTGTCCTGATTAAGAGGAATGTTTGGACGGTGGAACGGTTGAAAAATGTGGAAGAACAATTTAGTCCTTAAATAAAATAGTGAACATACTTACATACAACTTGTCTTTTAGTAAACAAACAAAGACTCCTAATTAGTCTGCTGACGTATGCAGTAACATATTGTGTCATTTTCTACCTATTATTTTGTCTACATTATGAGGGACAAACTGTAAAAATTGATTATTAATCTACTTGTTCATTTACTGTTAATATCTGCTTATTTTCTGTTTTAACATGTTCTATCTACACTTCTGTTCAAATGTAATAATCACTTATTCTTCTCTTCTTTGATACTTGACATTAGTTTTGGATGATATCCCAAATTTAGGTATCGAACCGATACCAAGTAGTTACAGGGTCATACATTGGTCATATTCAAAGTTCTCATGTGTCCATGGGACATATTTCCTGAGTTTATAAACATAATATGAATTTTAAAAAGAGAAAAAGATTTTGTGACAATTAAAAATACCAATGTAATCATAGTATCGACTAGATATGCTCCTGTACTTGGTATCATTACAGTATTGCTTACCATTGTGCAAAGCGACTAGGTTCCGTCAGGACAGGCAGGTTCCCCCGAACCCGGCTTCTCGTCAAGAAGATCTTGTCAATATCGTCGAGATGCCAGTTGATCAATTCCATTGTTTAGATTGTTGAGAGCAGTGCAAGAAGTTACCAAGTTAACGTGGACCCGACTTAAACAAGTTGAAAAACTTATTTGGGTGTTACCATTTAGTGGTCAATTGTACGGAATATGTACCAGGGTTTCCCACACATTCATTTATTTGTGGCGGCCCGCCGCGAAAGAATTACGTCCGCCACAAATAAAAAATTTTTTTTTTTTTGTCCTCTCCAGCTTCTCAGGCAAATCATATAGTTGATGTAGATGCCCACATCGGCTGTTCACATTTACTTTACAAAAGAGAAGTGTAAGATACTTCTCTTGTTGCCTTATTTGTATTTGACCACTACTGTTTTCTGTTTATTTGTTACTGACTGTGGCAGGACACCTCTGCCTCTGTTTCACTTTATGTTGCTGGTAAATAATATGGTTGTAGTAGTAGGCTAAAGTTAAATTATTTAGTATGCACTAATTAAAAGGGCAGAGCTTTGAGACATTTTAGCTTTCATATTTTATAAGATATATTTTTTGTAAGAACCACAATTAATAAATATATTTCAGTGAATAACTTATTGTTCAAATCTGTATATAAATATGTACATAAAGTGTTGTAATTATACTGTAAAATGGATGGATGGATGGATGGACGTTTAAAACAAAACTGTTATTATTAATTAGTAAGTATACATTTTTTGAGCCTTTTTAGAGAAAATCAAATCATTGTAGTAAATTATGCAAATTACTCGAAGATGTCATGGTGACCACGCCCATAGCCACGCCCCCACCGCCACAGGTATCTTGGCAGTTTATGGGAAACACTGTGCAATCTACTAATAAAAGTCTCAATCAAAGTCAAGACAAAGAACCAAACCAAGAGAGACAAGGCAGCATAGGGTAGGAAAAGTGTGCACTTTTGATGAGAGCCAAGGATGAAATGAAAAATACTGAGTTTGATCACGCAAATATGTTTTGACCCTTTGGTGAGCTACTCGTTATAGACCCCTGGTTTAACCTAACAACTGACAAGTGACAAAAAACTAAATTAATTATCACTGTGGCGTTATAGAGATGTATTAAAAATATTTGATGTCCATTATGTTTATTGCTAATGTTTACACTACCGTTCAAAAGTTTGGGGTCACATTGAAATGTCCTTATTTTTGAAGGAAAAGCACTGTACTTTTCAATGAAGATAACTTTAAACTAGTCTTAACTTTAAAGAAATACACTCTATACATTGCTAATGTGGTAAATGACTATTCTAGCTGCAAATGTCTGGTTTTTGGTGCAATATCTACATAGGTGTATAGAGGCCCATTTGCAGCAACTATCATTCCAGTGTTCTAATGGTACAATGTGTTTGCTCATTGGCTCAGAAGGCTAATTGATGATTAGAAAACCCTTGTGCAATCATGTTCACACATCTGAAAACACTTTAGCTCGTTACAGAAGCTACAAAACTGACCTTCCTTTGAGCAGATTGAGTTTCTGGAGCATCACATTTGTGGGGTCAATTAAACGCTCAAAATGGCCAGAAAAAGAGAACTTTCATCTGAAACTCGACAGTCTATTCTTGTTCTTAGAAATGAAGGCTCAAACACAAAATTGTTTGGGTGACCCCAAACTTTTGAACGGTAGTGTATGTCCTGAGCAAAACTAACATTTGTTAGAAATATTGGTTAAAGTTATTTATATCGCTAGCTTGCCATACAGCTGCTTACCTCTTATAGTTTTTTTCCAGCTGTATTTGTAGGGAAATATTGCAGTAAATGTTTACATGTGTGGACCTATCATGAAAACGGAGAAGCCTTAAAGTAAACTAAGCTTCGGTAAAACAAATGACGTCACCACGGTGTTACAACCATGCCCTCCTTTTCGGTTGTTAACGCGAGGAAGTGAAATGAAGCGAGAGTGTTTTTCTACGTCGACGCTTCTAGAGAGCCCATCGTGTAAAGCGACAAGGATCCATCAGAACTACTCGTTATAGACCCCTGGCTTAACCTAACAACTGACAAGTGACAAAAAACTAAGGATGTCCGATAATGGCTTTTTGCCGATATCCGATATTGTCCAACTCTTAATTACCGATACCGATATCAACCGATATATACAGTCGTGGAATTAACACATTATTATGCCTAATTTGGACAACCAGGTATGGTGAAGATAAGGTCCTTTTTAAAAAAATAAAATAAAATAAATAAATTAAAAACATTTTCTTGAATAAAAAAGAAAGTCAAACAATATAAAAACAGTTACATAAAAACTATTAATGAATGAAAATGAGTCAAATTAAGTGTTAAAGGTTAGTACTATTAGTGGACCAGCAGCACGCACAATCATGTGTGCTTACGGACTGTATCCCTTGCAGACTGTATTGATATATATTGATATATAATGTCGGAAGCAGAATATTAATAACAGAAAGAAACAACCCTTTTGTGTGAATGAGTGTAAATGGGGCATGGAGGTTTTTTGGGTTGGTGCACTAATTGTAAGTGTATTTAGTGTTTTTTATGTTGATTTAATCATTTAAAAACAAAAACAAAAAAACGATACCGATAATTTAAAAAAACGATACCGATAATTTCCTATATTAGGCCAATATTATCGGACATGTCTAATTGATATATAATGTAGGAACCAGAATATTAATAACAGAAAGAAACACATACGGTACTTGCCAACCCTCCCGTTTTTAGCGGGAGACTCCCGGTATTCAGCGCCTCTCCCGATAACCTCCCGGCAGAAATTTTCTCCCGACAAACTTCCGGTATTCAGCCGGAGCTGGAGGCCACGCCCCCTCCAGCTCAATGCGGACCTGAGTGGGGACAGCCTGTTCTCACGTCCGCTTTCCCACAATATAAACAGCTTGCCTGCTCAATGGAGTAACTGGCCCAATGACGTCATAACATCTACGGCTTTTAGAGAGTAGAGTGCACAACTGCGCACACAACAAGGAGACGAAGCAGAAGAACGAGGAAGTTACAGACATGGCGACGCCGTCGACGAGCAAGATGAAGAAATACGCTTGCAAGTTCCAAAACGTATGGAAACAAGAATTTCAGTTCATCCAGGACAGTTCGAAGGGGAAGGGGTATGTTGCCTGTACATTTTTAGAACAGACTTCTCCATTGAACACGGTGGCCGAAATGATATACTCATTCAGGAACGGAGAAGTTAAACAGGACAATGCTGCCATCTACTGGATAGCCTCCGGAACACTGAAATTCAAGTATTTATTTTATTTATATGTATAATAAAAATAAAAAAAATATATATATAGCTAGAATTCACTGAAAGTCAAGTATTTCATACATATATATATATATATATATATATATATATATATATATATATATATATATATATATATATATATATATATATATATATATATATATATATATATATATGAAATACTTGAGTTGGTGAATTCTAGCTGTAAATATACTCTCCTCTTAACCACGCCCCCCACCCCCGACCACGCATATCGGAGGTCTCAAGGTTGGCAAGTATGGAAACAACCCTTTTGTGTGAATGAGTGTAAATGGGGGAGGGAGGTTTTTTGGGTTGGTGCACTAATTGTAAGTGTATCTTGTGTTTTTTATGTTGATTTAATAAAAAAAATTAAAAAACCACCAAAAAAAACGATACTGATAATAAAAACACCAATACCGATCATTTCCGATATTACATTTTAAAGCATTTGTCGGCCATCTCTACAAAAAACTAAATTAATTATCACCGTGGCGTTATAGAGCTTTATTTAAAATGTTTTATCTAAAGTCCATTATGTTTATGTCCTGAGCAAAACTAACATTTGTTGAGAAATATTGGTTAAAGTTATTCCTGTTGCTAGCTTGCTAGCACGTAGCTAATAAGCATATTTGCTACACAGCTGCTACACCTCTTATAGTTGTTTTTTTCCAGCTATATTTGTAGGGAAATATTGCAGTAATTGTTTACATGTGTGGACCTATCATGAAAACGGAGAAGCCTTAACGTAAACTAAGCTTCGGTAAAACAAATGACGTCGCCGCGGTGTTACAACCATGCCCTCCTTTTCGGTTGTTATCGCGAGGAAGTGAAATGAAGCGAGAGTGTTTTTCTACGTCGACGCTTCCAGAGAGCCGTAAGTAATGTCTTCTGGGGCTTGGACGCGCCGACACACATCGCTGCTTACATGTTTTTTTTAATTTTTAATTTTTGGAGCGTTTTTTTTGCTGCCACAATTCTGCTTGACGTCGTTCCCGCGCATTTGTCTCCACCAGACTTCCGTCTTCAGGGTTTGGACAGCGCCTGCTTCTTTCTTCTTCTCCGGCAGCGTCGCACACATGGAGCCCCGCGTTGTGTGATCCCGGGAAGGGGTTGGAAAGCCCCGGGCGAATAGCACACACGCCATCCCTCCCGCGATGGTACCGTCTCCCCGGACTCGGTGACGGCCGAAGCATGGTGCCCTCTGGCCGGGGGAGGTGGATTTATCGCACGCTGTCCCCAGAAAGGCGATACCGGTGCTCGACGGATTGGTCAGCCCACTCATCTTCTTCACTGCCGGGGCAAATGAGTCACGACCACCGCACGTTCTGCGATGTAGAGCCGGCAAACACGGGAGGTTAGTGTGCCTTTCCTTCATTTCTTCATTCCTGCCTCCATTTCTTGTGTTGCTTGAATCACAAAGAAGAATCTCACCGAGGGGGCCTCGCTTGACGTGATGGCAAATATGTCCTGATGAGGACGAGCTTGTGCCAAAATAGACAAGGATGGAGATAATAATGAACTAGATGAGGCAATTCCTGAAGTGTGAATGCCCCAATGCTGAAGATGAAGTGAAATGCTGACAAAATGTAAGAATAGTTTGTATGTTGGAATGCTTTGAATGTTGAATTCCCAGGAAAAACGGAATTTGGTTTGGAACTTGGGAAATTGTTAGTTGGATAAGTGGAATGGTTTGAATAGGTTGAAAAATATTGGGAATTGTGGAAGTTTAAAAAAAGGATAATTCATTTTGAATGGGGTAAATGTCCCTGAAAACTGGGAATTCTTGGAAATCCAGGAATTTTTTTAAACTGTTGAAGGAGAAAACACAATTTTGAACAGGCTGAATATTGCGGAGTTTGAATCGGATGACAAATGTGGGAATTGTAAAACTTTGAAAAATGTCCCACTCATTTCAATGGAAATTTCGGGAATTTTTCGGAAAATGTTAAGACTTGAATGTTCTGAATGAGTTGAAATGGTTGGTGTTGGTTTTTTTAAAATCGGTCGAGAAATGTTGAAGTAGTAACAGTTTTAATTGAGAAATGGTATTAAGGAATTTCAGGGAAAACCGGGAATTTTTCCAGTTCAAAAAACAAGTGCGTTTTTTGTCCTGATTAAGAGGAATGTTTTGATGGTGGAACGGTTGAAGTGGGTTGAAAAATGTGGAAGGAGTAAACGCCAGAACAAAGGGTAAAAAAAGGGTTTGAAAAAAAGGGAATTCCTGGAATTTTTTTTAACTTGGAAAAATTATAGTTTGAATGTCCAGGATGAGTGGAATATGTTGAAGGTGGAATGGTTTGAATCGGTTGAAAATATTTGAGTTGTAATGGTTTGTATCGGATGAAAAATGTGGGAATTGTGAAACTTTGAAAAATGTCCCACTCATTTCAATGGAAATTTCGGGAATTTTTTGGAAAACGTTAAGACTTGAATGTTCTGAATGAGTTGAAATGGTTGGTGTTGGACTTTTTCAAATCGGTCGAGCAATGTTGAAGTAGTAACAGTTTTAATTGAGAAATGGTATTAAGGAATTTCGGGGGAAACCGGGAATTTTTCCAGTTCAAAAAACAACTGCGTTTTTTGTCCTGATTAAGAGGAATGTTTTGACGGTGGAACGGTTGAAGTGGGTTGAAAAATGTGGAAGGAGTAAACGCCAGAACAAAGGGTAAAAAAAGGGTTTGAAAAAAAGGGAATTCCGGGAATTCCTGAAGTGGGTTGAAAAATGTGGAAGGAGTAAACGCCAGAACAAATGGTAAAAAAAGGGTTCGAAAAAAAGGGAATTCCGGGAATTTTTTTTAACTTGGAAAAATGATAGTTTGAATGTCCAGGATGAGTGGAATATGTTGAAGGTGGAATGGTTTGAATCCGTTGAAAAATATTGGGAATTGTGGAAGTTTGAAAAAAGGACCATTCATTTTGAATGGGGTAAATGTCCCTGAAAACTGGGAATTCTTGGAAATCCAGGAATTTTTTTAAACTGTTGATGGAGAAAACACAATTTTGAACAGGCTGAATATTGCAGAGTTTGAATCAGATGACAAATGTGGGAATTGTGAAACTTTGAAAATGTCCCACTCATTTCAATGGAAATTTGGGAATTTTTCGGAAAATGTTAAGACTTGAATGTTCTGAATGAGTTGGAATTGTTGGTGTTGGTTTTTTTCAAATCGGTCGAGAAATGTTGAAGTAGTAACAGTTTTAATTGAGAAATGGTATTAAGGAATTTCAGGGAAAACCGGGAATTTTTCCAGTTCAAAAAACAACTGCGTTTTTTGTCCTGATTAAGAGGAATGTTTTGATGGTGGAACGGTTGAAGTGGGTTGAAAAATGTGGAAGGAGTAAACGCCAGAACAAAGGGTAAAAAAAAGGGTTTGAGAAAAAGGGAATTCCAGGAATTCCTGGAATTGTTTTTAACTTGGAAAAATTATAGTTTGAATGTCCAGGATGAGTGGAATATGTTGAAGGTGGAATGGTTTGAATAGGTTGAAAAATATTGGGAATTGTGGAAGTTTAAAAAAAGGATAATTCATTTTGAAAGGGGTAAATGTCCCTGAAAACTGGGAATTCTTGGAAATCCAGGAATTTTTTTAAACTGTTGATGGAGAAAACACAATTTTGAACAGGCTGAATATTGCAGAGTTTGAATCAGATGACAAATGTGGGAATTGTGAAACTTTGAAAATGTCCCACTCATTTCAATGGAAATTTGGGAATTTCGGGAATTTTTCGGAAAATGTTAAGACTTGAATGTTCTGAATGAGTTGAAATGGTTGGTGTTGTTTTTTTTTCAAATCGGTCGAGAAATGTTGAAGTAGTAACAGTTTTAATTGAGAAATGGTATTAAGGAATTTCAGGGAAAACCTGGAATTTTTCCAGTTCAAAAAACAACTGCGTTTTTTGTCCTGATTAAGAGGAATGTTTTGACGGTGGAACGGTTGAAGTGGGTTGAAAAATGTGGAAGGAGTAAACGCCAGAACAAATGGTAAAAAAAGGGTTTGAAAAAAAGGGAATTCCTGGAATTTTTTTTAACTTGGAAAAATTATAGTTTGAATGTCCAGGATGAGTGGAATATGTTGAAGGTGGAATGGTTTGAATCGGTTGAAAAATATTGGGAATTGTGGAAGTTTAAAAAAAGGACAATTCATTTTGAATAGGGTAAATGTCCCTGAAAACTGGGAATTCTTGGAAATCCAGGAATTTTTTTAAACTGTTGAAGGAGAAAACACAATTTTGAACAGGCTGAATATTGCGGAGTTTGAATCGGATGACAAATGTGGGAACTGTGAAACTTTGAAAAATGTCCCACTCATTTCAATGGAAATTTCGGGAATTTTTTGGAAAATGTTAAGACTTGAATGTTCTGAATGAGTTGAAATGGTTGGTGTTGGACTTTTTCAAATCGGTCGAGCAATGTTGAAGTAGTAACAGTTTTAATTGAGAAATGGTATTAAGGAATTTCGGGGGAAACCGGGAATTTTTCCAGTTCAAAAAACAACTGCGTTTTTTGTCCTGATTAAGAGGAATGTTTTGATGGTGGAACGGTTGAAGTGGGTTGAAAAATGTGGAAGGAGTAAACGCCAGAACAAAGGGTAAAAAAAGGGTTTGAAAAAAAGGGAATTCCGGGAATTCCTGGAAAAAAATTTTAACTTGGAAAAATTATAGTTTGAATGTCCAGGATGAGTGGAATATGTTGAAGGTGGAATGGTTTGAATCGGTTGAAAATATTTGAGTTGTAATGGTTTGTATCGGATGAAAAATGTGGGAATTGTGGAACTTTGAAAAATGTCCCATTCATTTCAATGGGAATTTCATGGAAATTTGGGAATTTCGGCAAAAGTGGGAATTTGGAAAAAAAGGTTAGGAAAAAAAAGAGAATTCCTGGAATTTTTGGGAATTTATAAAAATCATAGTTTGTATGTGCAGAATGAGTGGAATATGTTTAAGGTGGAATGGTTTGAATGGGTTGAAAAATGTGGAAATGGTGGAAGTTTGAAAAATGGCCAATTCATTTTAAATGGGAAAAAAAAATCCTGGAATTCTGGGAATTTGTCAAGGTAAAGCCTGTGATTCCAGAATAGGCTGAACAGTCTGAAGTTGGAACGGTTTGAAAAATGTGGAAGGTAGAGCGCACCAAAAGGAGAAGAAGAAGTTTAATAAATAGATGAATTTTGGTGTAGAACACCATATGTGTGAATCTTTTGTAACATTCACACAATTATAAAAAGAGTCAACTCCCACATTTCACATGTGCAGCTTTCACATTCCTAGAAGTGCTTTATCTTGGAGGCATGGTCGTCTACTAAGGCAGCAATTTATTGTGTGACTGCTTTTCCGGGGCATTTTTCCCATTCAAAATGAATTGGCCATTTTTCTAACTTTTACCATTTCCACATTTTTCCACTTATTCAAACCATTCCACCTTCCACCATTCTGGAAATTTAAGCTACCCTTTTTCCAAGTTCAAATAAATTCCAGGATTTTCCAGAATTACTGGTTTTCCAAACCCCACTTTCCACCCTTTTTTCTGGCAACTACGCCTCCCACATTTTTCAACCCACTTCAACCGTCGAAACTTTCCTCTTAATCAGGACTGTACAAATTCACAGTTTTCCCAAAATTCCAGGAATTCCAATTCTCAATTCAACATGTTTCTACTTCAACATTTCTCGACTGATTTGAAAAATGCTGACAGAATGTAGTATGAATGCAAGAATAGTTTGAATGTTGGAATGGTTTGAATGTTGGAATTGTTTGAATGTTGAAGAGTTTTAATTTCCAGGAAAACCAGAATTTGGTTTGGAACTTGGGAAAGTGTTAGTTTGAATGTCCAGGATGAGTGGAAATGTGTTACTGTTGGAATGGTTTGAAAAATGTGGGAATTGTGCAACTTGGAAAAATGTCCCATTCATTTCAATGGGAACTTCCTAGAAATTTGGGAATTTCGGGAAAAGATGGATTTTTTTTAAAAAATTGATTGAGCAAGAATGGCGTGGCGAAGTTGGTAGAGTGGCCGTGCCAGCAATCGGAGGGTTGCTGGTTACTGGGGTTCAATCCCCACCTTCTACCATCCTAGTCACGTCCGTTGTGTCCTTGGGCAAGACACTTCACCCTTGCTCCTGATGGCTGCTGGTTAGCGCCTTGCATGGCAGCTCCCGCCATCAGTGTGTGAATGGGTGAATGTGGAAATACTGTCAAAGCGCTTTGAGTACCTTGAAGGTAGAAAAGCGCTATACAAGTATAACCCATTTATCATTTATTTATCATTTAAATGAACTGAATTGGTTGATGTTGGAATTGTTTAAATCTGGCAAGAAATGTTAAAGTAGTAAATGGTATTAGGGAATTTCGGGGATTTTTTTGAAAATGGTAAAATAACTAGAATGGTCTCAATGAGTTGAAATGTTTGGTGTTGGAATTGTTTATATCGGTCAAAATGTTTTGAATTAGTAACCGTTTTTAATTGAGAAATTTCTGGAATTTGGGGAAAACCGGGAATTTTCCGTAACCAACTTGGTTTTGAATATTAGTAGTGTTTTGACGGTGGAACGGTTGAAATGGGTGGAAAAATGTGAAAGGAGTAGTCGAACTTAAGGATGGAAATAGTTGACCAAAAAAACGGGTATTCCTGGAAATTTGTTGAAATTTGGAAAATGGTAGTTTGAATGCCTAGGATGAGTTGGTTTATCATCATTTGACAAGGTTGTAAACTGTCAAGTTGAATATAATATATGAACAGCATTAAAATTGTGTAAGATTACTAAGTCAGTGTCAATATTTGAGTGGGCCCTCCTGTACAGTGGAAAAGTTGGGTCCTGAGCTAAAAAAAAAAAAAAGGGTAAGAACCCCTGGATTACACAATCATATTTCTGATGATTTCTTTCTTAAATTCAATGAATATCATTCACCTCTTTTTCTCAGTACCGTTTTTCGTTCTTCGGTCCAATGGCTGGAAAACTAAGTTATGTCCATCTCTAGCTATAAACTAATGCTAACAAGTAAGACCAGGGGCCGTACTTATCAAGCTTCTTAGAGTGCCATTTTACACTTAAGTCCTGAGAATTTGCGAAATTTAGTCCTACTCTCAAACTTAAGAATAAAAGCTTTTTATCAACGTTCTTAAGTCTAAGAATCACTCCTACTCTCCACGATATTTAAGAGACCTTCAGAGGTGTCTTAAGTGGTTAGGAGTTGCCAGCAGGGGATGGCACTGAGGCGAGAGAGACGTGCGCGAACGTTCAGGGAACGGAACAATGTTTTTTTGTTTTTTTTGATGACGAGCAGCTGATCAAACGGTATCGTTTAGACAGAGCGGATATTATTTTTGTCACAGATTTAATACTTTTCGATTCCTTGTTGATTTCTGCATGTGTCTGCAGTGGGCTAGTATATATAGAGCCACCCACACTAGTTTCAAATTAGTTGCCTAATTAATGAATTGGAAAGAAAATGTTATGACAGTAGCGTATGTGTGTGGCCGTGAGGTGAGTGACGTCAGTGAGTGTGTGGGCGATAGAAGAGAGGGAGCGGTAGCGTGAGTGCCGGTGGGGACTAGTTTGTTTTGTATTATTTTGTAGTTTATTGTCAAAATATACACTCCCATTGTCCACTTAAATATTTCCAAGATATTTCTTTATTCTTAGACAACGGATTCCATTCCGTGATTGGTCATTTCTATAGACACAGAAATGACGTCACCTAAAATTCCGTTTACGGCACATAGTAATGTCGTAATTCAGCTCTGAGTGTGACACTTAAGATTCAGTCCTACACTTCGCTGAAAGTGTGAGTAAGACGCTTGATAACTAACTTTTAAGTGCAGCTTTCAGCGAATAATTTATTTACTCTTAAGTCAACTCTTAGCAGACTTCTTAGGAGTAATTCTAAGAAGCTTGATAAGTACGGCCCCAGATGTTTTGGCCGGATCACAGGCTTCACCGTGACATTTGCTACGCCAACTAATGGCGCGGATGCTTGTAACTTAAATTTTTGCTTGCAACTTGAAGAATAACAAATAGCCGAGAGGCAGCGCTTATCTCAAAACACTTTTAAGTTGAAGTACTACTTTTCACGTAGTGATTATGACATGAAACTGCATTGTAATGCATGATATGCACACACCATATAATGATAGACATAATATGTATATACAATATATGGGCAACTATTGCATCAACAGCAAGTTGTACTACAATGATAATGAATAATAATGGATTAGATTTTATATCGCGCTTTTCTATTATTAGATACTCAAAGCGCTCACAGAGAAGTGGGAACCCATCATTCATTCACACCTGGTGGTGGTGAGCTACATTTGTAGCCACAGCTGCCCTGGGGTAGACTGACAGAAGCGAGGCTGCGAGTTTGCGCCTACGGCTCCTCCGACCACCACCTATCATTCATTCACCAGTGTGAGCGGCACCGGGGGCAAGGGTGAAGTGTCCTGCCCAAGGACACAACGATTTGGATGTCAAGAGGCGGGGAGCGAACCTGCAACCCTCAGGTTTCTGGCACGGCCGCTCTACCCACTACGCCATACTGCCCCATACCAAGTAGTATACATGCCATTTGAACATGTAATCAGCTAATGTTTTAGCAGTACTTTATTTGCATGAGTTGTGCAACTGTATACTGTACACATATATATATATATATATATATAAATATAAATATGTAGTAGGGGTGTAACGGTACGTGTATTTGTATTGAACCGTTTCGGTACGGGGGTTCCGGTCCGGTTCGGTTCGGAGGTGTACCGAACGAGTTTCCACACGGACATATTAAGTAGCGTAACGCACGTTGTGTAAACAATGCACACCAAGGCACAACACACGGCATGCTAGCAGCTAACGGGCTACGATACTCTTTTCGCCGGACATGTCCTCTTTTGCGTAGCTGTCAGGGCGGAGTTTCTTAAATGCCTCAAATGTCCGGCATTTTGAGTTAGGGTTGCGTGTATTTTCAATGTACATTCAGGGTTAAGAAGGGGTTAAAAACAAAACAAATTGTGCGCACAGCAGCATTGGTGAGGGAGGGGCAGAGACAGAGAGTGAGAGAGTTATGATAAACGCGCATGCGTCGCCAGGCTCTGCTTTTTATCCATAGATTTATCAGATTTAATTTATTATTATCTATAGCAGGGGTGTCAAAAGTCTGCCCCGGAGGCCATTTGCGGCCCACAGCTAATGTTTTAAAGGCCCACGGCACATTATAAAAATACTATTAAAATAAACAAAAACATAACAAAAGTGAAATAAAAAAGCTTAAAAGTGAAATGTAATTTAGAAAAAGTTGCAATGTTGACTAATAAAACAAAGCTGTTTTTTTTTTCTTTCAAACTGTCATTGCTCAAAACATAATTTTGACTCAAAATCAATGTTATTATGAATTATTGACCTATCCAAGGTTCCGATTACTTCACATAAAATATTCCACTAAGAAAAATATTTTTGGTGGAAGATTTTGCAAATTTGGTAAATAAATAACCCAAAAATGTATATTTGTTGTTTTCTTACTGTACCGAAAATGGACCGAACCGTGACCTCTAAACCGAGGTACGTACTGAACCCGAAATGTTTGTGTACCGTTACACTCCTAATATATATATATATACAGTACACGCCAAAAGATTGGACACACCTTCTCATTCAATGCGTTTTCTTTATTTTCATGACTATTTACATTGTAGATTGTCATTGAAGGCATCAAAACTATGAATGAACACATGATTACTGCTTTGCACACTCTTGGCATAGTCTCCATGAGCTTCAAGAGGTAGTCACCTGCAATGGTTTTCCAACAGTCTTGAAGCTCATGGAGAGAATGCCAAGAGTATGCAAAGCAGTAGTCAGAGCAAAGGGTGGCTAATATGAAGAAACTAGAATATAAAACATGTTTTCAGTTATTTCACCTTTTTTTGTTAAGTACATAACTCTCCATGTGTTCATTCATAGTTTTGATGTGACAATCTACAATGGAAATAGTCATGAAAATAAAGATTGAATGAGAAGGTGTGTCCAAACTTTTGGCCTGTACTGTATGTATTGATGTTGTAATTTGTATGTGTGGTGTGAAAAGTTGAACTCTGAGCACATGTTCTAGCATCCGCGTATTGTACTGTATTATAATACACAAGTATTTAGAATACCATTGATTAACTTTACATCCTGACACTGACTGAAAGCAGCGAGCGAGCGTCCTGTGGCATCCATGCAAAGTGGCTTGTCACTTAACCCATTTCAATGGCCTTCTATCCCGTGGCACAATGAGCTAGCTATAGCTCGTAAGCATCCTTCCACACTTGCTATGCAAGAGGTGTGACCATCTTCAGCCCCCCTGATTCACAGAGCGGAGCGTATATTAAAGGAGATTTAAAATCCATTACAGTTTAGTGCTCCCTGGGAAAATAGTTAAACAGAGCATGCAGGCAAAGGTTAGAGGAGAGACCCACCAGGAAGTAGAAGTGTTTAAAAAAATTAAGTGTAACTGATAAATCTGTGAATGTCAGTTTATTTATCACAGTTTGTGTATATTCCTGTTCTAATGTCATTGTCTTCTGTATTTTGCTGCACAAGGTGTGGAAGGAGCCAGTGCACTGCTGTGGTGAATAGACATTGTGGCTGATTTAGTGTAAACGTCCACTATTCCGAAGCCTCTCAACATGAGCAACCACCAGTAAGTATGCCAAACACATCTCTTGTATAGAAGAGGCTGTGAAATCCTCAATCTTTATTGACAAACACGCCATCTCATGCATAAAGGCATCTCAGCGTGGCGGGAAATGATTAGCTCAATGGGACCTGCGTATTCTCCTGTGAAGGGACTTTGGGCCTCATCTACAGTGGAACATCTCCGCTATCTCCTGTCTCCGCTGGCACCTTTTAGCATTCATGAGGGATGCTCACTTGTCACTTGTCTTATTAATAATTACTCCTGTGTGTGTGTGGTCCCCCAGACAAGCCCTGCATTCTGATAACAGCCAAGCTTGGTGCTAAGAGAAGGGAGAAAGAAGAGGGAGGCTGCAGCAGCGTAGAGTGGGGAACGTAGTTGGGAGGTGGGGGGAAGTGAATCCAGAGTGGGTTCAGTCAGCTGTGTTCTCTGGTTAAAGGCACAGGGTGCTGAGTACAGTTAGAAACTCAAAGTCAGCACAGTGGCCAATCAGCCCTAAGTAGATAATAGCGGGAAGGTGATGAGGACTGTTTACAAGCGTGATTCAGTGTAGCCCAAAGCGAATGAGGCGACAGATGGAAATCTCTCACGTGGAGAAAGGTCTTTGGAGTTTTTTCACCCTGACTACCTTTGAGAAGATGCCTGACTTTGCTGTAGCATTTATGTAGTGGAAATAGGGTTGGACAGTATACCGCAGTGTTTCCCATAAACTGCCAAGATACCTGTGGCGGTGGGGGCGTAGCTATGGTCGTGGTCACCATGACATCATCGAGTAATTTGCATAATTTACTACAATTATATGATTTTCTCTAAAAAGGCTAAAAAATGTATACTTACTAATTAATAATAACAGTTTTGTTTTAAACGTCCATCCATCCATCCATCCATTTTACAATATAATTACAACACTTTATGTACATATTTATATACAAATTTGAGCAATAAGTTATTCACTGAAATATATTTATTAATTGTGGTTCTTACAAAAAATATATCTTGTAAAATATAAAAGCTAAAATGTCTCTTAAAGCTCTGCCCCTTTAATTAGTGCATACTAAATAATTTAACTTTAGCCTACTACTACAACCATATTATTTACCAGCAACATAAAGTGAAACAGAGGCAGAGGTGTCCTGCCACAGTCAGTAACAAATAAACAGAAAACAGTAGTGGTCAAATACAAATAAGGCAACAAGAGAAGTATCCTACACTTCTCTTTTGTAAAGTAAATCTGAACAGCCTATATGAGCATCTACATCAACTAAATGATTTGCCTGAGAAGCTGGACAGGACAAAAAAAAAAAAAGTTTTTTTTTTTTATTTGTGGCGGACGTAATTCTTTCGTGGCGGGCCGCCACAAATAAATGAATGTGTGGGAAAGACTGTACCGGTACTAGTATAGTATCGCAGTACTAATTAATCAAAAATGGTACTATACCGTATTTTTCGGATTATAAATCACAGTTTTTTTCATAGTTTAGCCGTGGGTGTGACATATACTCCGGAGCGATTTATGTGTGAAATTATTAACACATTACCGTAAAATATCAAATATTATTATTTATCTAATTCACGGACGAGACGAAGCAAATGTCAGCAATCGTCACTCACACGTCAGCAATCGCCACACACACACCTCAACCAATAAGAATTCGGCGGGGGAGAGTCATGGCAGAAGTGCATTGTGGGTCAAAGGATGCTAACTGCTATATGCTACTGCCGTAGCTATTAAAATGGATCATATCAACATTGGCGGTAACTTATAAAAACTGAGAATGGCTGAACAAAAATGGCACCGAAAAGGAAATCATCGATAGCAGCGCATACCAGGAGCGACAACGAGGAAGAAGATTTCAGGGGATTTAGCGATTAGGAGTGACAGATTGTTTGGTAAACGTATAGCATGTTCTATATGTTATAGTTATTTGAATGACTCTTACCATAATATGTTACGTTAACATACCAGTTGGTTATTTATGCCTCATATAACGTACACTTATTCAGCCTGTTGTTCACTATTCTTTAGACATTTTAAATTGCCTTTCAAATGTCTATTCTTGGTGTTGGATTTTATCAAATAAATTTCCCCCAAAAATGCGACTTATACTCGAGTGCGACATATATATGTTTTTTTCCTTCTTTATTATGCATTTTCGGCCGGTGCGACGTATACTCCGGAGCGATTTATAATCCGAAAAATACCGTACTCTGTTTGAAAAGTACCAGTTCGCCATATTTTTTTTTACAGGCATGACGGCGTGTCGTCGTCACATTGCTGGTTTTATGAGCAGAGGAGCATGTTTGGCAGCGCGCAATAACGGAGTACTTACAAGCAGACACAGTGTGTAGACAGAAAAGGGAGAATGGACGCATTTTGGCTTAAAAAGTAAAGATAAAGGTGAAGTTATAACACTGAAACACCCTCAGGAAGAGGTGCTTTAAAACATGGCTAGCTAGTCAGCGGCTAATGTCCATCCGCAGTCTGCAGTGTTTTAGCTACTTCTAAATCACTAATCCTGGCCTCCATGGCGACAAATAAAGAAAGTTTCTTACATGTATCATTATCACTGGAGGACGAGGAATAGCTAAACATGCTTCACTACACACCGTAGGAGGATACAAAAGCTCACTGCGTAACAATGTAAACAAATGCCATGGGTGGATCTACACCTGACATCCACTGTAATGATACCAAGTACAGGAGCCTATCTAGTCGATATGACTATGATTACATTGATATTTTTTATCGTCACAAAACCTTTTTCTCTTTTTAAAACTTATATTATGTTTATAAACTCAGGAAATATGTCCCTGGACACATTAGGACTTTGAATATGACCAATGTATGACCCTGTAACTACTTGGCATTGGATTGATACCTAAATTTGTGGTATCATCCAAAACTAATGTGAAGTATCAAACAACAGAATAATAAGGGATTATTACATTTTAACAGAAGTGTGGATAGAACATGTTGAAACAGAAAATAAGCAGATATTACTACTCAGTGGCCTAGTGGTTAGAGTATCCGCCCTGTGATCGGTAGTTTGTGAGTTCAAACCCCGGCCGAGTCATACCAAAGACTATAAAAATTGGACCCATTACCTCCCTGCTTGGCACTCAGCATCAAGGGTTGGAATTGGGGGTTAAATATCCAAAAATGATTCCTGGGCGTGGCACCGCTGCTGCCCACTACTCTCCTCACCTCCCAGGGGGTGAACAAGGGGATGGGTCAAATGTGGAGGACACATTTCACCACACCTAGTGTGTGTGTGACAATCATTGGTACTTTAACTTTAATATTAACAGTAAATGAAGTGGATTAATAATACATTTTTACAGTTTGTCCTTTATAATGTGTAGAAAATAATAGGTGTATAAATGACACAATATGTTACTGCATACGTCAGCAGCCTAATTAGGAGTCTTTGTTTGTTTACTTACTACTAAAAGACAAGTTGTCTAGTATGTTCACTATTTTATTTAAAGACAGAATTGTTCTTTGATTGCAATAATAAACATATGTTTAATGTACCCTAAGATTTTTTGCTAAAATAAAGCCAATAATGCCATTTTTTGTGGTCCCCTTTATTTAGAAAACTATCAAAGTATTGAAATACATATTGGTACCGGTACCAAAATATTGGTATTGAGACAACCCTAAGTGGAAACAGTGGGAGGTTTTTTTATCCTTATTACATATTTCACGCAATTTGTAACACACATCAGTGCATTGCCTTGGATTTGTCAGAAAACATCTAACATGGCCTCCCATGTCATGGAATCGGATGTAGATCATTGTGACGATCCAAAGCATACCACATCAAGAGTATAACATGATGGAGGCAGTGTTACGACATGTGCATGTATGGCGGTTAATGGAGCAAGTTCACTTGTTTATTGATGATGAGACCGCGGACAGAATGACTTCAAAAGGGTATTCATTATACATTTACTATTTACATATACAGTACGTGTATTGTGGTTGTAATTTGCAGTGTGTAAAACTGTACCGTTTGCATTTTAGTTAGAGCTAACAGCTTAGTAAGATAATCAAAGTGCTAAAACATAATGCTTTCAGTATGATGCCGTGCAATTTTACGCCACTGTAAAACCAACATTTAAATATTTTAAGATGAAAAGTAGGCCGTTTTGTTCGCATCTGAGTGTGCAAGTGTACCTAATAAAAGTGAGAATATACATATTTGACTCTAAAAATAATTTGTCAAGTACAGTAATATCTCAATTTACAAGCTTAAATTGGTTCAGCGACAGAGCTCTTAACTCAAAACACCACGCATTCATCCATTTTCTACCGTTTGTCCCTCGGGTCACGGGGGTGGCTGGAGCCTATCCCAGCTGCATCCAGGCGGAAGGCGGTGTACACCTTGGACAAGTCGCCACCTCATCGCAGGGCCAACACAGATAGACAACATTCACACTCACATTCACAAACTAGGCCCAATTTAGTGTTGCCGATCAACCTACCCCCAGGTGCATGTCTTTAGAGGTGGGAGGAGCCTATTCCCATGTGCATGTCTTTGGAGGTGGGAGGAAGCCAAAGTACCGGAGGGAACCCACACAGTCACGGGGAGAACATACAAACTCCAACTCAAAACACTTGTATCTCAAATCAACATCTCCCATTGAAATAAATTAAAATCAATTAAGTTGGTGCATCAAAATTTAAATATGTAACATTCCTTTTATATAAGCAATATTGCATAAAAACAATGCAGTAACAAAGTTGTTTTATGAAGTACAATACAGTATTTATCTTGGAGAGTGGATCTCTTTGATATCTCCCTCCAGCTGCTTTTCCATATTTTCATGGATAAATGTCCGGCGTTTAGTTATTACTTTCACATTCTTGGGTGACGGTATCGACTAATGCCGCTTCAGTTTGCTGCAGACAAGCAGTGATGTGCTCGAATTGCTTCACCCAAGTACGCTTGGTCATGTTTTTGAGGATTCCTTTTTGTTTTGTAGTTCAAAGACTATCATCCATTTCTTCTTCTCAGCACTGTCCACTTTTTTTTTTATATCCATTGCAATTCTGTGGAAGTTTTTGCAGTTCAAGTGGAGCACATGTGTAAACCAAAGGACCTTCCAACCTCATGACCCACAGCGGGGATGCTTGTAACTAAATTGTTGTGCTTAAAACATAAAACATAACAATTGGCCGAGAGACAGCTCTTACCTCTAAACACTTATTAGTTTGGGCACTCTTAAGTTGAGATAGCACTTGAATGAACACTTTTTTTGTCAAAGCATAGTGTTAATATCTAAATGTGTGCGTACACTTCAGTGTAGAAGGCCTTAAATAAGAATGTACTTTAGTACCAACGCTTGGTTAATAAAGACGCCCCAAAGAACAACTGCACCAGAGTTGTCAATGCAGTAAATTGTGAAGTAAGTACAGGTCAGAGCGACAAAGCTGTGATCCTACAAAATAATGTACTTTGTGTCAGAGCTTGTATCTGAGCTACTGCCCGGAGAGTCTGACCTGTCCCTCTGTAATGGATTTGGCACATTTGTCTTGGTTTGCTGATGATATCAAGACAGTGAGTTGCTGTGCTCCGTGGGGCAGCCAAGTGTCTGGATACAAACTTATTGTGCACAGTGGCCGGGTTCCAGACAGCTGGCCGGAAATACGGCGTCTGTTAGCTCTGTTAGCATTGATGCTGTCTGTGTCTTAGAACCTCACCTGAAAAGCTAACATTTAAACAAGCGCACTCATAAACTAGGAACTTCTGCCAAAGCTTGAACATGTGTCACTTTTGAAATCCCTTAAAATCAGAATCGGTTTTATTGGCCAAGTATGTTAAACACACAAAGAATTCGACTTGGTAGTCAGCGCTTGTTTTGTTCAATGCAAAAAACAAAGAAAAATGTGACACTGACGAAAGAACACAGTACAGAGGGAAACATTAGAAAACACAAAGGCCATTAAAGGAGCACAGAGCTGATGAAACGAGCTGCCACTTCAGAGATGCTATTTCTACATACAGCTACAAAACCAAAACACAAAGGGGAAAAAAGGAACAATTAATACAAGTTGCGCACATATGATTGCACCATGCATAGACAAAAAACAAACATTAACAAAGCAAAATCTCCATTTCATCATCCACATACGCCGCATCATCATCTGCTGGGTTGGGCGCAGAGTGGCATGAGACAGGAACAGACCCAAGAAAACAACCAAGAGCGTTTACTCCGTCCTAGGCTGCCCACTAGCTCTTGGCCAATGTCCAGTATGCTTGGATGATTAAGAATCCGTCCAGGGAGACCAAAGTGTCCGATACAAGCTCAGCCCAGGCTCCAGGAGGCTCGTCCACCCCCCCACCATCCCTAGCTCCGCAGCCCCATCTCTTCCTCCGCAGCTTGTTCGGTCTCTCCAGGCAAAATGCAGTGTGGCAGAAAGCAAGCCGTTGGTCTCCAGTGCAGAAATGGCCATGGCTCCCAGAGGAAGATCCAAAAGTTCACAAAAAGCAACGAGAGGCCACAAAAGTGCCACCCCTTGTTGCACAGTCTCGAAAGGGCCCCTTTTTGGACGGAAATTGGCAGACGGACACAAGACTTCCTGTTTGTTTTCAAGTATGGCATCTTGAGACTTTTACCTGCGGCCCGTCATGATAGGCGTCTTCAACAATTTTCATGTCGATACTTGAAACTGGTAGGAAGGGCTACTTTTTTACTACTTTTAGAGGTGGCGCGAGAAACATTTTTTAAAATGTCATTTTCGGGACCCCATAAGTATACAATTGTTTGCCAAACCTGACCCACCTGCAAAATTTAGTAAGTTTTTGTGCATGTTAAGGGCCTCAAAAGGCCGTCGAAACGCATCACAGGAATGTCAGGTTCAAACACCGAACTATCTATTACACAAGACAAGAAGAAGGAATCAAGCAGAGACAGAGTTGAATTTTACTCATGAGGAGAAACATATTGGGCTGTACACTCAGTTACAGTACGCTCTAAGGTACAGTCCCACGTGCTCCTCTATTTATTCGGGAGGTCCCTAGTTGACATCACTGAGGCTGCTTCTGAAAGGAGGGGCAATGCAAGCAGCCCCAGTAGACACAATACATGATTATTCAGAATGGAAATGTGCTGACACTCGTGATTTCGCCCTGTCTCTGTTTCGTCTGCGTTGAGGTACTCGATGTCCGTCCTTGGCTGTCAGCAGGCAGGGTCTGGAACCAAACTGCTGACACGAGACAACTCGCAAAGCAAGACCACAAGTTGTGCATTTGCACAGATAGAAAAGTACAACTTCAGCACAATTGATTATAACTATAGCAACGGCCTTTAAGCATAAGAGTTGTGTGATAACTTATACATAATTATTTTAACAAAGAACTCAAAATTCCATCCATAGATCTTTTTCTATACCTTGTTGTGCTGACAGCTATCACATCCAGTTTGTAGCATGTCCTTGTTTGCATCGTTAAAAAGAATCCAAGTGTTGAAATGTGAAGTCTTCTCTCTTCGTGCAGGATGCCATCCAGCCACTGCTGCCTTGTGGTCGTAATGGCTGCTTGACCGCTATCTGATTGGCCACAAATGTGATTTTAATGCACTGAACAGTTTGTCTTTGCCATGACTGATTAGTGTCTAGAAGTGCCAGGTGGATAGATGACACATGCAACTCATTCTACAGGCCAACTGCACCATTGTGAGACAATATAGTTCAAGTGAGCTGTTGATTTATGACAAAGTAACCTTTCAAAGGGTTCATAAAAGCGCTTCTCATCAAAATCCGGTCCAGCAAAGAGAAAAACCTATTTTTCTTTCCAGGCCTGCTTACATTAACCTTTGATCCACCCCCACCACCACCCAAATTTTCAACACCGAGGTGGTACAATGCCAAGCCGATGTCTTTGCCTTGTAACCAATGCCTTTGCCCTATTCACGGTGCCACGCGGGCTGCACTGGGACCAGCGCCAAGACACGTAAGACCCTGCTTGTAGGGTGGCTTCTCCTTGTCCCGTATTGGCTGAGCTTGTTAGAGCACAATCCTCTCTGTGTGTTTACATTTTAAGACCTTTCCTGGTAGATAAAATGACAGCTGACCTTACAAAGAATATGTAGTGAGCAAGGGCAAACATTGTGCCCTTAAATGTCATGTGAAGGAACACATAATATCAGGCTTTATTGCATCTTGTGTCTGAATATGTAATGGTATTGATTTTCCACTTGATCAAACCTATAGACCACCAATTATGTTCTATGAATGAAGGATAATGTTGCTTGGCTCTTTCGATGGCCGTGTCAGTTTTGACCTTCTCTGGTTAGTTTGAGCATCCTTGTATGCGCAGTCAATAGACCAGTTACATACTAAACTAATTCCACGTGTTCATATTTTAAAAGAGGTGAGTAAAAAACATCCTAGTTTTTGGTCGAATATCGGACTTCCGTATCTGTCCTGCATGACCCGGAACTCTAACGCTCTTCCTGTTGTGTGCTTCAATGACAGGCCCCCTACCCAAGCTGCGTCCTCAGAGCTGGAGGTGATCTCTCAGCAGGTGGAGGAGGACAACCAGCGTGTGGCCCCAGTTAAGCTCGTCAGCTTCTCATACAGAGACTTACCTCTGGCTGCCCTAGATGTGTCCCTTGCTGGATCTCAGCTCATTTCAAACCCAGATGAAGATGATAACAGAGAGGGGTATGTTTCTACTTTGTTTCGGTTCTGCTTTTGATGCGCTGCAGTCAGCTGATGTTTGGATTATGTATTAATGAACTGTCACAGTTTCACCAAATCAAGAAACCCTTGCATTTTTAAAGATTTATGAACCTAGATGGCAAACTAACCAAGACCATTCATCTTCCTAAAAGTACTGGAATTATATATGCATTTTAAAGCCAGAAGTCTGTTTGAGATTGCTGTAATAGGCTGAGGTCAAAGCTTCGATCATAGCATTCGTGCACTAGCAGTGTTACGCTCCAACTGTTTCACTAAGTTAGCTCTATCCTGCTTTGATGATTTCTTTCTTTAATTCAATCATCCACTTCAGCTCTCTCCTTGACACTCACTTTCTTCATTACCATTGCTGGAAAAAGCAGACCTGGGCAAAATAGGGCCCGCGGGCCACATGCGGCCCGTTAAGATTTTCAATCCGACCCGCCGGACGTTCTACATAATTTTTTCAGACCTTTAACATCAGACATTATGGAGAACACCTCCCACGCAGTACACTCGGACCTGGCGTAGAGAATGAGCACGTTCAGTGGAAGTCTCAGACTCCCAAAATGCAACAAGGAACGACACAGGAAGTCCTTCATACCGACAGCCATCAGACTGTATAATGCATATGTTCCTTTTTGACTGTACTTAAATGTTTAATAGACTGTATTTATGTTATTCACATGTGAATAATGCTGTATAATAGACTGTATTTATTAGGGCTGGGAATCTTTGGGTGTCCCACGATTCGATTCAGAATCGATTCTTGGGGTCACGATTCGATTCAAAATCGATTTTTTTTTTTTCAATTCAACACGATTCTCAATTCAAAAACGATTTTTTTTATTTTTTTATTTTAATTTTTTTTTTTAATGAAAACAATACACAACAATACCATGATAATGCAATAGAATTTCAAAACCAAACCCAATTTTGGAGTTCTGAACTTGTGATTTCTTGCAGTGTTAAGTGGTAATATTTCACATTTGTCCCAATTGACTTTATACCCTGATAAACAGCCATATTCAGTGATGACATTATTGATATAGTGTAGAGAGGAGTTAACATGTGACAGGTAGAGAATTATGTCATCACAATACATCGATAGCTTATAATACTGAGAGCCAATTTTTATAACATGAATATTATTTTCACTTCTTATTTTTGCAGCTAAGGGTTCAATAACCAAATTAAATAATAATCCAGATGTAGGACATCCCTGTTTTACTCCTCTTTTTAACGAAAAAGGTTCTGAAATATGATTATTGGTTTTGACTGATGCCATGGGCCTTGTATAAAGCATCTTAATCCATTGTATAAAATTATCTCCAAATCCAAATTTACGTAATGTGCAAAACATAAATGAGCAGTTTATGCGGTCGAATGCCTTCTCCGCATCAACAGTACATACTGCTGTGGGATAAGGGAGACTTCTAGCATAGTAAATAACATTAAACAATTTCCTTGTATTGTCTGAAGATAGTCGACCTTCCATGAAGCCAGTTTGGTCAGCATGAATTAATTTTCCTATTACATTTGATAATCGTGTGGCTAAGATTTTTGCCAAGATTCAAAAGTATTGTCTATTCATGGAATACATAGATTTCAGCAGGATCTACCCCAGTCTGCTGACATGCAAGCAGAGTAGTAGTTTTTTGTAAAAAGCTTTTATAATTGTAAAGGACAATGTTTTATCAACTGATTGCAATAATGTACATTTTGTTTAACTATTAAATGAACCAAAAATATGACTTATTTTATCTTTGTGAAAATATTGGACACAGTGTGTTGTCAAGCTTATGAGATGCGATGCAAGTGTAAGCCACTTTAACACTATTGTTCTTTTTTAAAAACATTTTATAAATGTCTAATGATAATGTCAATGACGGATTTTTAATCACTGCTATGTTGAAATTGTAACTAATATTGATACTGTTGTTGATAATATTCATTTTTGTTTCACTACTTTTGGTTTGTTCAGTGTCGTGTTTGTGTCTCCTCTCAATTGCTCTGTTTATTGCAGTTCTGAGTGTTGCTGGGTCGGGTTTGGTTTTGGAATTGGATTGCATTGTTATGGTATTGCTGTGTATTGTTTTGTTGGATTGATTAATTTAAAAAAAACAAAAAAAAACACGATTTTTTAAAAATGAGAATCGATTCTGAATCGCACAACGTGAGAATTGCGATTCGAATTCGAATCGATTTTTTCCCACACCCCTAGTATTTATATTATTCACATGTAAAAATACCTTAATGTTTATTGTCTATTGTGAGCGAACTGTGGTGCTGAATTTCCCCCAGGGATCAATAAAGTACTTTCTATTCTATTCTATTCTATTCTATTCTATTCTATTCTATGAAAACTGTAGCCGCCATTATGATGTGCAGTGCTGTTTTTAAACGACCGTAAGTCTTGAACTATAGAAAATATATCAGGGGTTGAAATCTGCGCTTTTGGGTGATATAGGAGTTATTACGGTAATCTACGTCACGGCAGCTCAAACAAGGAACAAAGCAGAGTGGGTGGGGTTCGTTTTCAGTGTCAGAAACAGATGTGGAAGCACATTTTTACAACAAAGTTCTGCATAAAAGTGATAATATATCATATTGTAGGTGTTTATTACCCTTTGCATTCATATTTTGCTGTCTGTTACATTTTTCTTGTGTTTTGCTTGATTGTAAAAGACACACAACTATGGAGGAGCTGGTCTGGGAAGTAAAACAGGAGCGACGTTCATATGTTGTTGATAGTCAGTGTTTTATTGCTCATAGTTGACATTGTAAATCCTCATTTCTTTATTTTAATGTACATTTTGGGTGTCCCATTCAGTAAAAAAACGTAAAATTCCATTCCGTTTTTTTGAGGTGGTCTGTAATATTTTTTTTAGAACTCTTTCGGACATTGTGACTTTTGGTATTAGTGTTCCTTGAAAAAAGGGACCCAAACACACATACTGCACAGCAGATTTTTACAGCTAAATGTGTATACATCATTTTTACACATGTACACGTTGGCCCCCAGACACATTTTTTCTCTCAATGTGGCCCTCGAGTCAAAATATTTGCCCAGGTCTGATCTAAAGCTATGAGCTAATGCTAGTGAGTAAGACCAGATGTTTTAAGTGGATCTTACAGTGTTTACTATGACATTTGCTACGGCAACTAATGGCGGAAATGCTTCTAACTCACATTTTTGCTTGCAACTTAAAGCATAACAAAAGGCCAGGAGACAGCTCTTATCTCCAAACACTCTTAGGTTGGGGCAATTTGAATGTGCAAAAGCCTAAAATGTAATCACACAATGACTGATGTTGTCTGAAATCTAGCCTGCTATTACTTGTTACTGTATTGTTATTGTCATGTCAGAGTCCACTGAGTCTTGAATTTGGGTGATTTATTTATTGTCACGTCACGCTCTGATGTGTTGGCTCACTTTTGCCTCAGCCAGGGTTGGGTTTCTATTTGTATCAATACCCGTCAGAAGATGAGAAGATTTGTTTCCGTCACAATGTAGCAGAGCCCCGTGGCAGTACTTTTTCTTATCACAGTTATTGGCAGTTAGTAGCCCAGTCACCAAGGAAAGAACACACTCATCCTGGGGCATCCTTTAAGCGGGCACCCCTGGCGCTCCTCTCAGGAAACATGACCCACAATCCTCTGACATCAAATAACAGTATTCGCTTTTTTGCCATTAAGCCCTGGTCTTGACCAAAACCAAAATCATATCATGATTTTTTGTTTTTTCCAAGCACTTCATTTTGGTCTATATAACATAAAATGGTGGTTCTTTGGTCAACATTTTGCATACATTTTGCTCTGAAGACCTATCTTCAAGACACTTTTTGGCTGGCTTTTTAAGCAAATACCGTATTTTCCGTACCACAGGGCGCACCGGATTATAAGGCGCACTGCCGATGAGCGGGTCTATTCAGGTCTTTTTTCATGCAAAAGGCGCATTAAAGGGGTCATATTATGATTTTTTTCTAAATGTAAAAGACTTCCTTGTGGTCTACATCAGTGGTCCCCAACCACCGGGCCGCACAAGAAATAATAGTAATTTATTTATTTAATAAATCAACATAAAAAACACAAGACACACTTGCAATTAGTGCACCAACCCAAAAAACCTCCCTCCCCCATTTACACTCATTCACACTCATTCGCACAAAAGGGTTGTTTCAAGCGTTGACCGGTCCGCAGCTACAAAAAGGTTGGGGACCACTGGTCTACTTAGATGGTGTTTTATAGATCATCTTAAATGATAAATGGGTTATACTTGTATAGCGCTTTTCTACCTTCAAGGTACTCAAAGCGCTTCAAGTCGCTTTCTGACAGTCTCTTCAGGATGCGCCGTTTTGTGGGCGGTCTTATTTACGTGGCTCACCTTCGACAGCGTCTTCTCCCCGTCATCTTTGTTGTAGCTGTGTAGCGTGCAAGGACGGGAGTGGAAGAAGTGTCAAAAAATGTAGCTTACTGTTTTAATGACATTCGGACTTTACTTCAATCAATAACCGAGCAGCATCTCCTCATCCGTGGCTCACTTGTGCAACAACGCCATGAAAAACCGTCCGACCGTAGCGCTCTAATAACTAAAGTTTCTTGGGTGAATAATGTAAACTCACTACACTGGTATGTTTTAGCGCTTTCACGGCGAGTTTACTGACAGATATAAGTAAGAACTTTACACTACTTTATATTAGAAATGGCAACAGCGGAGGATGAATGTCACATAACAAGAAGATAGAGAAAAAGAAGCTTAGCGACTACAGTGTACACGGACTACAAATTTTCAGGACTTATGCAGATCCAAAATACAGATCAGCAGGTACCACAAAGTAAGAAAAGTTGCTTTTGCATAATATTATGAAACAAAAGCGCAGTACAATCCATCATGCGGTGTGGCTTCATAGCTTACCAAAGTCATACTAAAACATTCTGATAGATTTTTCAGCGCCGTGTGTAATGTCCTATATTTTCAATGGAACATATAAAATGTTGGTGTTGTTTACTTGAGTCATATTGCAGTCTACACGTATCGCTTATGTGTGACTGCCATCATATTGCAGTCTACACGTATTTCTTATGTGTGACTGCCATCTACTGGTCACATTTATCATTTTACCACATAACCAAATAGCTTTGAGGTCGGTAAGCACAACCAAAATTATTCTGTACATTAGGCGGACCGGGTTATAAGGCGCACTGTTGAGTTTTGAGAAAATGAAAGGATTTTAAGTCAACTTATAGTCCGAAAAATACGGTGGTGTTAAGAGGCAGAGTTGTACGATGCAAATGAAGCCCTCC
Source organism: Entelurus aequoreus (assembly GCF_033978785.1). Lineage (NCBI taxonomy): Eukaryota > Metazoa > Chordata > Actinopteri > Syngnathiformes > Syngnathidae > Entelurus > Entelurus aequoreus. The sequence continues at coordinate 60,321,511 of NC_084740.1, forward strand.
TTAGGTCTGTGGTTAAAGCAGGATTAATCTTTGCACATACTTGGAGCGATTTCCTCACAGTTGAAGGCACATTGACATGAATCATAAAAGTTAAATGAAAGGCACTTTTTATTTCGGATTAGTCTGAAAGTTTGTGTAGGGACTTGTGCTGGTTGAAGCGCACAGAGCATTTTCCTTCATAACACAGACGGTTTCATATACATTTAAATTGGCTGACTCACGCAAGGATGTTTGAAGACATTTCTACCATATATGGTCACACTTGAACAGAATGTCACAATTGAACAAAATTTCAAACGGAAGGATGGCCATGTGGTTTTATACATATCTCTGCAATGCCTCCACGGTTTGATTTGACATTTTTGGGACTCATGCAGATCCTAAATACAAATAAGCAGGTGCCATCAGGTAAAAAAGTTGGTTTTGCATAATAGGGCCCCTTTAAATCTACTCCACAACCCTTTCCTGTGGCGGTCGGACACATGGTTATGTATGGAGATATTTACAGATTGGAATTACCACTTTTTAGGTCAAAGTTATGCAAAGACAGACATGTCATTGCCGTCATGCACATGCACACTTTGTGGAGGAATAACCGGACAATATCCCTCACCAATTGTAACACTCTAAGTCAGTAGTCTCCAACGCGGTGCCCACGGGCACCAGGTAGCCCGTAAGGACCAGATGAGTAGCCCGCTGGCCTGTTCTAAAAATAGCTCAAATAGCAGCACTTACCAGTGAGCTGCCTCTATTTTTTAAATTGTATTTATTTACTAGCAAGCTGGTCTCGCTTTGCCCGACATTTTTAATTCTAAGAGAGACAAAACTCAAATAGAATTTGGAAATCCAAGAAAATATTTTAAAGACTTGGTCTTCACTTGTTTAAATAAATTCATTAATTTTTTTACTTTGCTTCTTATAACTTTCAGAAAGACAATTTTAGAGAAAAAAATACAACCTTAAAAATGACTTTAGGATTTTTAAACACATATACCTTTTTACCTTTTAAATTCCTTCCTCTTCTTTCCTGACAATTTAAATCAATGTTCAAGTAAATTTATTTTTTTTATTGTAAAGAATAATAAATACATTTTAATTTAATTCTACATTTTAGCTTCTGTTTTTTCGACGAAGAATATTTGTGAAATATTTCTTCAAACTTATTATGATTAAAATTCAAAAAAATTATTCTGGCAAATCTAGAAAATCTGTAGAATCAAATTTTAATCTTATTTCAAAGTCTTTTGAATTTTTTTTTTTTTATTTTGTTCTGGAAAATCTAGAATAAATAATGATTTGTCTTTGTTAGAAATATAGCTTGGTCCAATTTGTTATATATTCTAACAAAGTGCAGATTGGATGTTAACCTATTTAAAACATGTCATCAAAATTCTAAAATTAATCTTAATCAGGAAAAATTACTAATGATGTTCCATAAAAAAATTTTTTAAAATATTTTCAAAAAGATTCGAATTAGCTAGTTTTTCTCTTCTTTTTTTTCGGTTGAATTTTGAATTTTAAAGAGTCGAAATTGAAGATAAACTATGTTTCAAAATTTAATTGTCATTTTTTTCGTGTTTTCTCCTCTTTTAAACCGTTCAATTAAGTGTAAATATCATTAATTATTAATAATAACAGAGAGTTAAAGGTAAATTGAGCAAATTGGCTATTTCTGGCAATTTATTTAAGTGTGTATCAAACTGGTAGCCCTTCGCATTAATCAGTACCCAAGAAGTAGCTCTTGGTTCAAAAAGGTTGGTGACCCCTGCTCTAAGTGATGTTTACATTGCATCGGATTAATGACACAGCATGCTTTTGAATGTACCGGTATTCAAATTCTTCTAGCAATGTATGGGACATTTTCAGTAACAGGAAGTGCTAATCTTTCCATGACAGAATGGTTTCTTCTGTAATTTACATTCCAGACATGCTTTGTTACCATGCCAGATTCCTTGTTTGGGTCTAAGTGTTTCCTATAGGTATATAGGAAGGTATATAGTATTGCGTTGGACACATAGCAAAAAATATGCTTATAAATGAAATCCTCGTGTTGATAGCAAGATATCAGTTATAGCAGTATGCTGATGAAATGGCTGATTATGTGTGGTTTTAGCTTGAATATTACATGGCTCGACCTTGCTTTGGTTTTGTATCTCATTCCGCTTGAAATGCAGCAGAAGAATACACACCAAAGAAGCACATTTAGTCTTGCACGGCAGCTTCGCAGTGCTCTTCATCAGGAGACGTGGGCGATGATGTGGGAGGTGGATGTTCTTGCGGACCACATGGGGCACAAGCAGTACTTGTAGATTCTGTGCAGTGGTGAGCTGGATGGAATTATTAATAGACTTTTAATGCACCATGCACTGCAGGTTCAAGATGTGAGAAAAATAATTATTGTCTTCATGAATTTGAAGCAAGACTGCATACTGTGAAGCATTGTCATCGTAGTAAATACATCCACTGACTTTTTTTTATTAGTCTGACAGATAAAAGGATTTGGAAAATGTCATATTAAACATCTACAATGCATCCCCCCAGGCATCTTCCAGTTGGTTATAGTAGTGTATATGTGTTATAGGACTCCTTTGAGAGAGCAGGGAAGACACTCGTCACTTGCAAGAATGAGCATAATGTTGCTGGTAACTAGACAGGTTGCTGTGACCTCCAGACTCGGTGAAGCTCAGACTTCCTGGCAAAGCTTTATGCCTGCACAGCCGTCACTTGTCCTGAGTTTTCATCTGCATCTCAGCTGGCTGCCCACAGCAGCATATGCCACTGATCTCCAGGGGTCAGACTGAGAGGTGTGAGGCACACAGCAATGACAGCTGGTTCATGTGGGTCAAACGGCCACTTGGACTGGAGGATAGCGAGGGAAATGGGGATAAAAGATCGAAGCAAATAATCTTCATCCGCTTTCTATTCACAAAGCTACCAGTGGTATCATTTAAGCAGTGTAGTGTCCCTGCTCGTGATGGATTTACTGATATGGGATTGACTGATACAAAAAGACTACCTTATTTCGTGTGTGACATCATTCACATAATTGGACAAGGATAATTACTGTAGTTGGTTTAATCACCAGCAATTTGTCCAATCCATCTGTTGTACCTGAGGTGTTACTGCCGCACTTGACTTCAATGCAAGATTTTAACAGCGAAAATTGAATAAATCCACCCTAAAATGTAATGTGTTCTTACTTGGTCTATACACCAAAGCAACCAGTTATGTAGTGTAATGCAAATCATCAATGCTAGTTTTTCAAACAACATCCATGACATACCTGTAGAGGAGTTGATAAATGTCCAAAAGATGTTGCTTTTTTTCCCCCTCGCCCTGTCAAATAGTCAGAGGAACAGTCCTCTTCATCAAGCTGTTCCTTCAAAAAATCAAATAAAAAAAAACGAATAGAACAGACAAGTCATTGTTTTGTCTGCTCGCGGAAAACAAATATCCTAATTTACGATTTGACTTCCTCGAATGGCCTTGACGCTGTGAAAACAGGACCAGGCTGTTCTGAAAAACACCCCCGAGGACACCTCAATGATGGACGCTTTTGACCTCCCTCCCTCCTCAACGACACCTGGAGTCGATCTTTTGCAGATCGGCCTCAATCTATAAAAAACATAACATCATCACACCCAAGACAATTGGGCACACATGCACACACACCCCCTCCCCTACCCCACGCCTTCACCACCGCTTGTTTCCCCTCAAGGTGATGGTCGGATGGCAGCGCTTCATAGCAGCGGTCGCCTTCCAGGGCCCCAACTCCTCACCCCTCTGTTGCGAGTTTGTCGTGATTAAATGTAATGTGTTTATGTGTGCATTGCATGGAGGTTTTTTCCCACTTCAGACTAGGCCCCCTTAGGAGCCCAGTCTAGATTGTATTTTTTTTTACTCATCTTTTTTCCCAGCATTTTACCTTTTTCCCATCTTTTACGGGGCGCCTTGTGGCGACCCATCAGCGTTCCTGTTCTGTAACTCTGTACACTGTTTGTTTGTCTGATCTTGAACGGCTTTGTGCTGAAAACAAAGTTTTGTTGTACTTGTGCAATGACAATAAAGACCTATCTGATCCGATCTGAGCTTGGCCCCATGTGCGCTTCAATAGATGACATTCGAGAGTGCAGGGTTTGAGGGTTTGTTAATATTCACAGACATGCAAAGTACGAGATTGCTTTTTAGGCTGAGAGTGCAGCAGTTCGAGTGTCCCGGTAAAAACCTATTTATCTGGGACAGCTTGTCTGCTGCTCAGCACATGGAGCCCGATCCATCTTCATTTGCTCAGTATCTGTGGTCCATTTCTCTGGCAAAGACCTGCTTAGGATCCCCACTGCGAGGTCGCTCTTCAGCGTGAGGCTCCGATCACATAAACAGCTGTGGCCTTGGGAAAATACAAATCATTTCACCACCAAGTGTGGTCACTAGCTCAGAAACAGCTGCATATTCTAATGAGGTCCAATAGAAAAGCGGTTATCCACAATTTGGCCTTTACAAAGATAATAATGCTTAACTTGAGCACTGATTAATGGTGTAGAACTGCACTGCATCTTACAGAGAGCTGTATTTAATATTGTCGTGGTCCTAAAAAAGGAGTATTTATTGTCATGACATTCTTGTTTTCAAGTCTTCAATCTTCAGTCTTCAAGTTGACTGTATACCTCTAAACCAGGGGTGGCCACACTTCTTCTGCAGGCGAGCTACTTTTCAATTGACCAAGTCGAGGGGATCTACCTCATTCATACACGTCATTTATATCTATTTGTTTATGAAATACGATTTTGTTAGGCAAGGCAAGGCAACTTTATTTGTATAGCGCTTTTCATACACAAGGCAGACTCAAAGTGCTTCACAGACAACAAAGTGAAATGAAAGAAAATAAAAGCAAAATTAAAATGCAGACAATAAAAATAAAAACAGTGCAGACTTTAAAAGTTAAAAGATTAAAAGATTTAGCTGAAAGCTAAGGTGAACATAAGTCTTCAGTCTAGAGTTGGGGAAAGTCTGACATCTTCAGGAAGTTTATTCCAGCTATTTGTTGCATAGTGACTGAACGATGCTCTCCCTTGATTTGAGTTTACTCTTGGAACCGCTAACAGATTGGTCTCAGAAGATCTTAGTGATCTAGAGGGCTTATATAGTGGGAGCATATCAGTAATATACTTCGGCCCTAGACCATGTAGTGATTTATATGTGAGCAGGATGATTTTGAAATCAATTCTCTGATGTACAGGGAGCCAATGTAAGGATTTAAGAATTGGTGTAATGTGCTCACATTTTTTGGTCTTTGTTAGAACTCTAGCAGCAGCGTTCTGAACAAGCTGTAGCTGCCTGACAGTTTTTTTGGGAAGACCTGCAAGGAGACCATTACAATAGTCTAGCCTACTGGCAATAAAGGCATGTACAAGTTTTTCAAAGTCTTGAGCTGACATGAGCCCTCTAAGTCTTTTTACATTTTTGAGGTGATAGTAGGCCGATTTTGTTACTGATTTGATGTGACTGTCGAAATGTAAATCAGAATCTAAAATAACCCCAAGATTTCTGGCTTTATTTGAGGTTTTCAGGGACAGTGATTGAAGGTGTTGGACGACTTTAAACCTTTCTTTTTTAGCACCAAAAACAATTATCTCACCTTTAACAAGTTAAAGGTATTTAATGATAATACAAGCATGTTTAACATTCCTTTCTTTCTTTCTTTCATAAGTTGGTATGATTGTGATGACTTGCATTGATTGGAATCAGACAGTAGTGATGATAACGTCCACATTTTCAAATGGAGGAGAAATAAAGTCCTCCTTTCTGTCCAATATTACATGAAAGTGGTTGTTTTTTGCCAACTTATTTGTCCAGCTTCCATACTCCTTTTTATACACTTTACAAGAAATACATTGGCGGCAAACTCCGTAGCTTTCTGAGACCAGCGTCATCTTACGAGATCCTCGGGTGCCGTGAATGTCAATCAAGAGACGAAAGTGACGTCTTGGTGAAGATTGATGATCCCTAATTTCTTGGACTAATTTTTTAATGCCTGGCTGGCGATCGACTGACACACCATCGACCGGTAGCTCGCGATCGACGTAATAGGCACCCCTGCTCTAAACCTTCTTGCTTTGATTTGTAGAAAGAAGCTAGCTCAAAAACATGAATTTATTACCTACTGGAATATTTATTACATTTTATTTACAGCAAGTTAGTTCCAATCTTGTATTCATGTAGCTGAAAATAAGCTCGGGTAGAGAAAGTAAGAAAAGAGTAAGGTGGATGATGTCCTCTGACCTCTGCTGTTCTGTTGCCTGCAAGCTCACAGTCGGCGTCCATTTCCCCCTACGGAACTCGCTGAGTTCAGCAAATGGCCGCAAATCGGTAGGGCCTCTCACCACGTGGAGCACGGTGAGAGCACAGTTACAGTAACAGTACGGGCAGAAAAGTTATCAAATGATCTGAAACATTTTGAGTGCTCTTTGACATTACCGTTCAATCATTTGAAATAATGACTTGAACTCACATGATAGCTTCCTAATGGTGGTAATAAGTGACACAAGGGGGTTCTAACTTACTGTTGACATTGCTGTATTGTACTGAGCAGACAGGACAAAAGAATGCATCAAAATAAGTTTGTTTTTCTGAATCATATTTCTCCTTTTATACTTCCTCTGTTTTAAATGTTTGCTATAAAGTTCCATATTTGAAATATTGATGACAGTAAATAATGGACTAATGCAGTCTTTTTAACCATAGGCTTGGGGCCCACTAGAGGCCGCCAAAAATATCTGTTTCTTAGCTGTGGTCATTATGGGCCGCAGTGGTACTCAGTTGTAATACATATTTCCACCACTTGTGGCTGTAATGACAAAATTAAACAAACAAAAGACGTCTGGATCTAAAGTCTTGGAGAAGTTTCTTAAGCGCGACAATTTTGACAAAAGTGATGAAGCTGTATTTTCATTTGCACTTACATTTTATTGACAGTTTATTTAAGAAGGATATACTTTATTATTATTTAGTTAGAATATATTTATTTTAGCACTGCATAATTCCGTGTACATTTATTTTTAATCAGTTTTCATGGGTCCCTTTTTTGCAGAATGTTTTATTTATTTTTGTAATCAGCCTGACCTAAACCTTGACAATATTTTTTGTTTTGAACACATGCTTTCATACCATAAGTAGGTTGGATATAACTATTGAATTTGACTATTTACTAATTCAGTGTTAATATTTGAGTGGGCCTCGATGTCAAAAAGGTTAAGAACCCCTGGACTATTGCAAAACAGGTGTACCTAATGGTGTGACCATTAGGTACACCTGCACAATCTAATGAGATCCAAAATGTGGACATATAAAGATACTAATGCTCCTTGAATCCCTGTGTGATTCAAGGTTGACAATGATCAAAATAATGTAATATATAAAATAATGATGCAAAAAACTGCAAGCATGAATCACTTTGTGTGTAGATCCAATTAACTCTGCCCGAGTGTGCCGTGCTCCTTTGCTGACCTACGTGGCTCTGTTGAAAATTTGCAATCAAGGTATTGATCAAGCGCACCGGTCAATGGCCTTGCCAGAGCTGTGCAACTTCTGTGGAGTCATGTGATTTATGTTTTTTTTTTTGGCGACCTCAGAAGAGGTTTGTGTGCATGTGTAACAATCAATAACTTCAATGAGTTGATAGAGTGGCCCTAACTTGATAGCTCTTAATGAAACAAACACACACAGCAAGCAGTCCTGCTTGTCCTTCATTTCATTTACCACAATCCTTCAGTTAATAGAATAGTGACATGTGAGTGAAAGTCCATCCCATCACTCCACCTGATGTTTTTATTCCATCCGGACATTCTGCAGCAGCCGGCATCATGTTCGGCATGCAATCACATCTGTCTCAGCCCGCTATTGATTGTCCTCATGATCTCCTCGCTTTGCCCTCCTGTCAGCTCACCCTCCGTCTCTCTCAAACCCCCACCCTGCCTGTTGATGTCTTCATGAAACAGCACACACATACACCACCCTTTCCGCTCTTATTCCCTCTGGCAATATTCCTGTGTGTGCGTGCGTAGACCAGAGCTGGGCAAATATTTTTTTGACTCGGGGGCCACATTGATAGAAAAAAAATGTGTCTGGGGGGGCCAAGGTGTATGTGTGTATATACATTTAGCTGTAAAAATCTGCTGTACAGTATGTGTGTTTGGGTCCCTTTTTTTCCAGGAACACTAATACCAAAAGTCACAATGTCCGATAGAATTCTAAAAACATTATGACAGACCACCTCAAAAAACAACAGTACGGTGGTAGAGGGGTTAGTACATCTGCCTCACAATACAAAGGTCCTGAGTAGTCCTGGGTTCAATCCCGGGCTCGCGATCTTTCTGTGTGGAGTTTGCATGTTCTCTCCGTGACTGCATGGGTTCTACTCCGGCTTCCTCCCACCTCCAAAGACATGCACCTGGGGATAGGCCCCTCCCACCTCCAAAGACATGCACCTGGGGATAGGCCCCTCCCACTTCCAAAGACATGCACCTGGGGATTGGCCCCTCCCACTTCCAAAGACATGCACCGGGGATAGGTTGATTGGCAACACTAAATTGGCGCCTAGTGTGTGAATGTGAGTGTGAATGTTGTCTGTCTATCTGTGTTGGCCCTGCAATGAGGTGGCGACTTGTCCAGGGTGTACACCGCCTTCCGCCCAATTGTAGCTGAGATAGGCTCCAGCACCCCCCGCGACCCCGAAGGGAATAAGCGGTAGAAAATGGATGGACCTCAAAAAACCGAATGGAATTTTACAGTTTTTTGCTGAATGGGACACCCAACATGTACACTACCGTTCAAAAGTTTGGGGTCACATTAAAATGTCCTTATTTTTCAATGAAGATAACTTTAAACTAGTCTTAACTTTAAAGAAGTACACTCTATACATTGCTAATGTGGTAAATGACTATTCTAGCTGCAAATGTCTGGTTTTTGGTGCAATATCTACATAGGTGTATAGAGGCCCATTTCCAGCAACTATCACTCCAGTGTTCTAATGGTACAATGTGTTTGCTCATTGGCTCAGAAGGCTAATTGATGATTAGAAAACCCTTGTGCAATCATGTTCACACATCTGAAAACAGTTTAGCTCGTTACAGAAGCTACAAAACTGACCTTCCTTTGAGCAGATTGAGTTTCTGGAGCATCACATTTGTGGGGTAAGTTAAACGCTCAAAATGGCCAGAAAAAGAGAACTTTCTTCTGAAACGCGACAATCTATTCTTGTTCTTAGAAATTAAGGCTATTCCACAAAATTGTTTGGGTCACCCCAAACTTTTGAACAGTAGTGTACATTAAAATAAAGAAAGTGGGATTTACAATATTAACTAGGAACAATAAAAAAAACACTGAATATTAACAACATATGAACATCGCTCCTTTTTTACTTCTCAGACCAGGTCCTTGATAGTTGGGGATCTTTTACAATCAAGCAAAATACAACAATAATGTAAAAATAAAAAAACAGCAAATCATGAATGAAACGTGTAATAAACACCAACAATGTGATATATTATAAATTTTAGGCAGAAATTTGTTTTAAAAATCTGCTTCCGCATCTGTTTCACACACGTGTTTAGGGCTGACATTTCAGGTGACTACCTCTTGAAGCTCATGGAGAGAATGCCAAGCGTGTGCAAAGCAGTAATCAGAGAAAAGGGTGGCAGGTTTGAATCAACTAGAAGATAAAACATGTTTTCAGTTATTTCACCTTTTTTTTGTCAAGTACATAACTCCACATGTGTTCATTCATAGTTTTGATGTGACAATCTACAATGTAAATAGTCATGAAAATAAAGATTGAATGAGATGGTGTGGCCAAACTATATATATATATATATATATATATATATATATATATATAGTGAGTGTGTTTGTGTGTATGTGTCTGTGTGTGTGTGTGTGTGTGTGTGTATATATAAGTGTATATGTATAGTCACTAGGGCTGTGAATCTTTGGGTGTCCCACGATTCGATTCAATATCGATTCTTCGGATCACGATTCGATTCAAAATCGATTTTTTTTTTCCAATTCAACATGATTCTCGATTCAAAAATGATTTTTTTCCCGATTCAAAAGGATTCTCTAATCATTCAATACATAGATTTCAGCAGGATCTACCCCAGTCTGCTGACATGCAAGCAGAGTAGTAGATTTTTGTAAAAAGCTTTTGTAATTGTAAAGGACAATGTTTTATCAACTGATTGCAATAATGTAAATTTGTTTGAACTATTAAATGAACCAAAAATATGACTTATTTTATCTTTGTGAAAATATTGGACACAGTGTGTTGTCAAGCTTATGAGATGCGATGCAAGTGTAAGCCACTGTGACACTATTGTTCTTTTTTTAAAATTTTTAAAATAAATGTCTAATGATAATGTCAATGAGGGATTTTTAATCACTGCTATGTTGAAATTGTAACTAATATTGATACTGTTGTTGATAATATTCATCTTTGTTTCACTACTTTTGGTTTGTTCTGTGTGGTGTTTGTGTCTCCTCTCAATTGCTCTGTTTATTGCAGTTCTGAGTGTTGCTGGCTCGACTTTGCTTTTGGAATTGGATTGCATTGTTATGGTATTGCTGTGTATTGTTTTGTTGGATTGATTAGTAACATTTTTATATATTTTTTTAAATTACAAAAAAAAAATTAAAATAAAATAATCGATTTTTTAAAAATGAGAATCTATTCTGAATCGCACAACATGAGAATCGCAATTCGAATTGATTTTTTCCCACACCCCTAATAGTCACCCGTATAGTCACTTTACACATACTGTATAGTCAATCAATCAATCAATGTTTATTTATATAGCCCTAAATCACAAGTGTCTCAAAGTATAGTGTGACGTAGATCACCGTAATAACTCCTATAACAGCCAAAAGTGTAGATTTCAACCATTAAAATACTTTCTATAGTTCAAAAACTTACGTCCATTTAAAAACATCATAATGGCGGTGACAGTTTTGATGTTAAAGGTCTAGAAAAATTATGTAGAACGTCCGGCGGGCCGAATTGAAAATTTTAAGGGGCCGCATGTGGCCCGCGGGCCGTATTTTGCCGAGGTCTGCCATAGATAGTGCCCATTTGATCCGAACCTGAAATGACCCTCAGAGAGCAACAGAAGTGATTTCCTCCCCCCAACTTCCTTTTACCACTGAAGCCTCAGGTTTGAAGTGATTTCCCTAAAATTAAGTTTGGGAGTTGGGAATGATCCGTCATTGCCATGTTCTCTACTTCCAGACAGGGGGTTTCTTTACAGCTTTATTAGATTAATGCTTTTTCTTGCCTGGCTGGAGTTAGAACGTCTGAATGAATTATTATTCTATTCCACAGAGTGTGAGTTACATCGCACGCTATTCCGTCCAGCTCATTCCATCTCTGCTCTAAATGCTCCTTTTCCTCTGCGCCATTATAACTGACCAAAATGTGATATTGATCCTTGGTCAGAGATTGCTGCTGGACTTTTTGGAATGGCACCACTAGCACCTAACACAGGGGTGTCAAACTCATTTTAGGAGCTCAGGGGCCACATGGAGGAAAATCTATTCTCACGTGGGCCGGACTGGTAAAATCATGGCATAATAATTTAAAAATAAAGACAACTTTAGATTGTTTTTGTAAATCAAATGCAGATAGAAACAAAAGAAATAAGCTCCTGACTGGAAGGATAGACAGAAGATCAACAATACTACTATCAGGAGACACCGAACCAAACACTGGACCTGTAACCACACGGTTAATGCTGTGCCGCCTGTCGAAGCCTAGCAATGCTGTTGCTAACGACGCCATTGAAGCTTTGATTGATTGATTGAGACTTTTATTAGTAGGTTGCACAGTGAAGTACATATTCCGTACAATTGACCACTAAATGGTAACACCCGAATAAGTTTTTCAACTTGTTTAAGTCGGGGTCCACTTAAATTGATTCATGATACAGATATATACTATCATCATAATACAGTCATCACACAAGATAATCACAATGAATTATTTACATTATTTACAATCAGGGGTGTGGAGGGGGGGGGGTAGGATATGGACAGCAAGTAGTGGACATAGAGAGAGAGAGAGAGAGATCAGAAGGCATAAGAAAAAGTATCTGCATTTGATTGTTTACATTTGATTATTAGCAATCCGGGGAGGGTGTTAGTTTAGGGTTGTAGCTGCCTGGAGGTGAACTTTTATTGCGGTTTTGAAGGAGGATAGAGATGCCCTTTCTTTTATACCTGTTGGGAGCGCATTCCACATTGATGTGGCATAGAAAGAGAATGAGTTAAGACCTTTGTTAGTTCGGAATCTGGGTTTAACGTGGTTAGTGGAGCTCCCCCTGGTGTTGTGGTTATGGCGGTCATTTACGTTAAGGAAGTAGTTTGACATGTACTTCGGTATCAGGGAGGTGTAGCGGATTTTATAGACTAGGCTCAGTGCAAGTTGTTTAACTCTGTCCTCCACCTTGAGCCAGCCCACTTTAGAGAAGTGGGTAGGAGTGAGGTGGGATCTGGGGTGGAGGTCTAGCAGTAACCTGACTAGCTTGTTCTGAGATGTTTGGAGTTTAGATTTGAGGGTTTTGGAGGTGCTAGGGTACCAGGAGGTGCATGCGTAATCGAAAAAGGATTGAATGAGAGTTCCCGCCAGAATCCTCAAGGTGCTTTTGTTGACCAGAGAGGAGATTCTGTAGAGAAATCTCGTTCGTTGGTTAACCTTTTTGATTACCTTGGTTGCCATTTTATCACAGGAAAGGTTAGCCTCTAGAATGGAACCTAGGTAGGTGACCTCATCTTTCCTGGTGATAACAATGTCACCCACTTTTATGGTGAAGTCATTGACTTTCTTGAGGTTGATGTGGGACCCAAACAGGATGGATTCTGTTTTACCCAAGTGTATGGATAGCTTGTTGTCAGCGAGCCAGGTGCAAGTTCTACAGAGTTCAGCACTGAGGATTTTCTCCACCTGTGACTTGTCCTTGCCGGATACCAGCAGGGCAGAGTCATCCGCAAACAAAAACAATTCACAGTCGCATGCCGATGACATGTCGTTTATGTATATTAGGAACAGTAAAGGTCCCAATATACTGCCTTGGGGGACTCCACAGCTCACCGAGAGGGGGGGGGGGGGGGTGGTGGTGACACGGTGCCGTTCACCTCTACCACCTGCTCCCTCCCCTCCAAGTAAGATTGCATCCAGCTCCATGAGTTTTTGTTCAATCCGATTGCTCTGAGCTTATCCAACAGTATATAGCTAACTTAGCTACGGGACCTCGTCAGAGCTATGATAAAAACATTAGCGCTCCACCTACGCCAGCCCTCATCTGCTCATCAACACCCGTGCTCACCTGCATTCCAGCGATCGACGCCGCGACGAAGGACTTCACCCGATCATCGATGCAGTCGGCGGCTAGCGTCGGCTAGCGTCGGATAGCGCGTCTGCTATCCAACTCAAAGTCCTCCTGGTTGTGTTGCTGCAGCCAGCCGCTAATACACCGATCCCACCTACAGCTTTCTTCTTTGCAGTCTCCATTGTTCATTAAACAAATTGCAAAAGATTCACCAACACAGATGTCCAGAATGCTGTGGAATTTTGGGATGAAAACAGAGCTGTTTGTATTGAGATACAATGTGTCCGAATACTTCCGCTTCAACCATTGACGTCACGCGCATATGTCATCATACATAGACGTTTTCAAGCGGAAGTTCCCCGGGAAATTTAAAATTGCACTTTATAAGTTAACCCGGCCGTATTGGCATGTGTTGTGATGTTAAGATTTCATTATTGATATATAAACTATCAGACTGCGTGGTCGGTAGTAGTGGCTTTCAGTAGGCCTTTAAGTATAATACTCTTGGCAAAACATTTTTGGTTAGTTAAAAATTCTGAGGGGAAAAAATTGCTGCAGTTTCAAGAACACAATGAAGAACACAATGAACTTAGACTTAGACTCGTAGTGTATCTACTAAGCCAAGGATGTCAAACATGCGGCCCACGGGCCGGATGAGGACCGCAAACAGGTTCAATCAGAGCCGCGAGATGAGTTTGCATTTTTAAATAAAAAAAAGTGCTGTTCTCAATGTTTCCACTGAATGTCGCAATAGCGATTCTGTTAGGCAAGCAAATAGTTTATAACGGGGCGATCAAGTATACCAAGCAAGAGGTACACGGTAAATTAGGGCTGCAACTCCTCCCCCTCGACCCAACGTAAAACAAACAAGAGTAAAATAAACAATTGGTAACCCCACTTAAAATGCTGCATGAGACAGCACATTGATATAGTTCTGTGAAAATGATTGTCTTCTGTGCAAATTTTAAGAAATTGAACAGTGGAAATGACAAATGAGGCAGTTGATACGTAACAGAGTTTTTATTTATGCTTTATTTGTTTTTTGTTCAATCCTAGAAGGGCTGGGACTTAAAGGACAATACGGCCGGGTTAACTTATAAAGTGACATTTAAAATTTCCCGGGAAATATCCGGCTGAAACGTTGCGGTATGATGACGTACGCGCGTGACGAAGTCAGAGTAACGGAAGTTATGGTACCCCGTAGAATCCTATACAAAAAGCTCTGTTTTCATTTCATAATTCCACAGTATTCTGGACATCTTTTGCAATTTGTTTAATGAACAATGAAGGCTGCAAAGAAGACAGTTGTAGGTGGGATCGGTGTATTAGCAGCGGACTACAGCAACACAACCAGGAGGACTTTGTTGGAGTGCTAGCCGCGCTAGCCGCCGACCTCACCTTGACTTCCTACGTCTCCGGGCCGCCAAACGCATCGGGTGAAGTCCTTCGTCCTTCTGCCGATCGCTGGAACGCAGGTGAGCACGGGTGTTGATGAGCAGATGAGGGCTGGCTGGCGTAGGTGGAGAGCTAATGTTTTTAGCATAGCTCTGTGCGGTCCGGTTGCTAAGTTAGCTTCAATGGCGTCGTTAGCACAGCATTGTTAACCCTCGCCAGCCTTGAAAGCATTAACCGTGTATTTACATGTCCACGGTTTAATAGTATTGTTGATTTTCTATCTATCCTTCCAGTCAGGGGTTTATTTTTTTTGTTTCTATATGCAGTTAAAGCACGATGCTATCACGTTAGCTCGTAGCTAAAGCATTTCGCCGATGTATTGTCGTGGAGATAAAAGGCACTGAATGTCCATTTCGCGTTCTCGACTCTCATTTTCAAGAGGATATAGTATCCGAGGTGGTTTAAAATACAAATCCGTGATCCAAAATAGAAAAAGGAGAGAGTGGAATCCAATGAGCCAGCTTGTACCTAAGTTACGGTCAGAGCGAAAAAAGATACGTCCATCACTGCCTCTCAAGTCCTTCACTGTAACGTTCCTCATCTACGAATCTTTCATCCTCGCTCAAATTAATGGGGTAATCATCACTTTCTCGGTCCGAATCTCTCTCGCTCCATTGTAAACAACGGGGAATTGTGAGGAATACTAGCTCCTGTGACGTCACGCTACTTCCGGTACAGGCAAGGCTTTTTTTTATCAGCGAGCAAAAGTTGCGAACTTTATCGTCGATTTTCTCTACTAAATCATTTCAGCAAAAATATGGCAATATCGCGAAATGATCAAGTATGACACATAGAATGGATCTGCTATTCCCGTTTAAATAAAAAAAATCATTTCAGTAGGCCTTTAAAATGTAATTGCCTTGTAAATACACTTAGATGAAGTCTAAGTTCATTGTGTTCTTCATGGTGTTTTTGAAACTTTACCAATTTTTTCCTCAGAATTTTCAATGAAGTGTTTTGTCAAGAGGATTATTTGTGGGTCGTACATTTTCAGAATGTGCTTGTTCTTTTTTGGGCCGAAGTAAAACAAAGAAAACAATCTGAAGTTGTCGTAGTTGTATTTTTAAGTTGTTATGCCATTATTTTACTCGTCCGGCCCACCTGGGAAATGGATTTTCCTCCGTGCAGACCCTCAGCTAAAAATTTACAAAATAAATATTAAATAGATAAAAACTTGTCTAAATATCAAATACCTCATTTTTCATTTCCACGTTTTAATCCTGTGCCAACTCAACAATCCGTACAAAAGAAGGTAGAAACTGTTCCAGAGGGTCCAGTTGCACTCTGCGCTCTCTTTTCTCTTTTTTGCCAGGGACATTTTGGAAAAATAAGTGTGCCAAAGTGCAATATGTTCGAGCAGAAGAGGTAAAACGGCCGATTTTACGTTCCATTTGGGTTGAGGTGGAGGAGCCGCTGCCACGCTTTACTGTTTACCCCCTTGCTTAGCATTCTCGCTATAAACCGTTGCCTAACAGAATTGCTATTGCGGCATCCAGTGGACACATTTAGAACAGTTTCTTTCATCAAAAGATTGCTGCTCCTTTTTCTACTTAGCAAAATCATCTCGCAGGAGGCGGGCCGGATTAAACCTGTTCGCGGGCCTAATCCTGCCCGCGAGCCATACGTTCACCTCCACCTGTGCACCTAAAAGGAGGTGCATGTGTTATTTTTGTAGCTTTTATGCATCATTCCTCAAAATGTTATTTCATCACGTCAGTTGTCTTTGGCAGCTAGAAACACAAACGTTTATTTAACATGGTAGGAAGTAAGAATGGTGGGAAATATGGATTTGTCTGAATGATATGTATGTTGACCTTTCCTGTGTGTTATTGACGTGACCTCACCTGTCATCGCACTTATCTTTACCCCCTCCGCCATTTTTGCCTTTTCCCACTCAGGTCCAACTGGCTGAAGCCGTGTTGCGGAGGGCGAGCGGCGCTGTGGCAAGTGTGTCTGGTCTCAGCCGGCTTCAACTGTGTCCTTGTGGCCTGCGTGGTTCTGGTGGTCGTCCTACTGACTTTGGAGCTGCTCATCGACACCAAGCTGTTGCAGTGTGAGTAAACAGATGTGGCTTCAGGAGTCCAGCTGTGCTTTTAATGGAATGGCAGCACTTGTCAGGACCTGTAAACATTGTTGAGCATGTCACAGCTGTTGGGAACAAGCTGCCGACTTTTCATCCTCCTTTATAATGGTTATAGTTGTTGATTGCATCATAAATCACCATTTTTAAACACTTTTATTATTAAAAATAAACATCAAACATCATTTATGGGTGATTCACGACGGTGCCAGGCCTGGCCGTGGTAAACAAGTTTACAAGTAGTAAGATTATTATTAATAAATCGAATATTTTCATTGTTTGAGCATAAAAATAAGTTAACGGGGGTGCCCACACTTTTTCAGCAGGCCAGCTACTTTTCAATGACCAAGTCAAGGTGATCTACCTCATCTTCATATGTGTGTGAATATATATACATGTATATATATATATATATATATATATATATATATATATATATATATATATATATATATATATATATATATATATATATATATATATATGTATATATACATACATACATACATACATACATACACCGTATTTTTTGGATACTTCGATATATATATATATATATATATATATATATATATATATATACATACATACATACATACACACACCGTATTTTTTGGATACTCATATATATATATATATATATATATATATATATATATATATATATATATATATATATATATATATATATATATATATATATATATATATATATATATACATACATACATACACACACCGTATTTTTTGGATACTCCTATATATATATATATATATATATATATATATATATATATATATATATATATATATATATATATGTATATATATATATACATACATACATACATACATACACCGTATTTTTTGGAGTATAAGTCGCTCCGGAGTTTAAGTTGCACCGGCCTAAAATGCATAATAAAGAAGGGAAAAAACATATATAAGTCGCATATATATGTGTGTGTGTATATATATATATATATATATATATATATGTATACATATATATACATATATGTATACATATATATACATACATACATACACCGTATTTTTTGGAGTATAAGTCGCTCCGGAGTATAAGTTGCACCGGCCGAAAATGCATAATAAAGAAGGGAAAAAACATATATAAGTCGCACTGGAGTATAAGTCGCATATATGTGTGTGTGTGTATATATATATATATATACATACATACATACACCGTATTTTTTGGAGTATAAGTCGCTCCGGAGTATAAGTTGCACCGGCCGAAAATGCATAATAAAGAAGGGAAAAAACATATATAAGTCGCACTGGAGTATAAGTCGCATATATGTGTGTGTGTATATATATATATATATATATATATATATATATATATATATATATATATATATATATATATATAGTCACCCGTATAGTCACTTTACACATATAGTTAAAAGTCAAAGTATGCCGCGGCCATTTTGATGTCTATTTTGTAAAAAAAGAAAATGCTTAAAAAAAAAAAGACATTACATATGTTTGATAAAACCTAAAGTCAGCTTTGTGTTATAGGTGACAAAGTGTACATTAATAATTATTACACAGGTAAAAAAAACATTTAAAATAAATCTGAATATAATGAGAAAAAGCTCAAATTTTGATCCTAATAAGAATACGTTGTCACTCATAACACAAAGATGACCCTAAGTTGTTTTTAAATACTGGATATATATTTCCTTTGTATCTTTTTTTTAAAGAGATAAAAATAATCATCAAAATTTCCACCTCCACACTTTTGTGCCTTTAATGAGACCCTTGGTGGAAGAAGTTTGGACACGCCTAAGTTATTAGTATCAAATATTTAGGGTTTTTTTCATGTTAAATCACAAATTTTTGCTCCGTTTTTTAAAATTATTACTGTTATTTTCTTATCCAAAATAACTTGAGCGGTGGACCGCACTTTGGACACCCCTGTGTTCTCCAGTTTAGAAGACATGCATTTGCATGCAATATAAGCAATTTTTCTGTCAAAATTGAAAGAACGAATACGTTTAGTAAAAAAGATGAAGTGCTTTATCAACGCACACAATTTCCAGGCTTTCGCAAGCCACATAAAATGATGTGGCGGGGCCCCTGGACGTTGAATTCGACACATGTGGCCCAGAGGATCCTCCGGCCACTAAAACTTGGCCATGACGTGAAAATACTTTGTCATTTGCTGGGTTATCCTCAAAGTTAGAACTAAGCTTAAATGTGATGTAACCACGGGCGTATGTTGTTCTGCAAAAACTTGGTCAATTTGACAGTCACAGCTACAATCATTAGCTGTGTTGTTAGCATTGCGTCATTTCACATCGAGTTATTGATGCCAAAGAGGAAGTGCATCTTTGAAATCATTAGAGTTCATCTCCAGTCTAGTTAGCATTAAATGCCACGCTGAGACCCATCAAGTCCTGCTACATCCCATTGTTGATATCGATTGTGTCAAAAAGTCACCAATGTGGGGATGTGTTATTGATGAGGCAGGAGTTTAAGATGAAGTGCATCAAAAAGTTGTTCTGCTAAAACATGAAGATTTGCCAACAACTGTCACTCAAAACCCGAAAACAAAAGCCTTAAAAAGGACGTTAAAGGCCTACTGAAATGAATTTTTTTTATTTAAACGGGAATAGCAGATCCATTCTATGTGTCATACTTGATCATTTCGCGATATTGCCATATTTTTGCTGAAAGGATTTAGTAGAGAAAATCGACGATAAAGTTTGCAACTTTTGCTCGCTGATAAAAAAAAAAAAAGCCTTGCCTGTACCGGAAGTAGCGTGACGTCACAGGAGCTAGTATTCCTCACAATTCCCCGTTGTTTACAATGGAGCGAGAGATTCGGAGCGACAAAGCGACGATTACCCCATTAATTTGAGCGAGGATGAAAGATTCGTAGATGAAGAACGTTACAGTGAAGCACTAGAGAGGCAGTGATGGACGTATCTTTTTTCGCTCTGACCGTAACTTAGGTACAAGCTGGCTCATTGGATTCCACACTCTCTCATTTTTCTATTGTGGATCACGGATTGTGGAGTTGAAACTCAGTGTGAATGAAGTGTCCCTGCCCTGGAAGTAAGAAGCTGTCTCCTCCTTAATCTTACTCCTTGGTGAAGTACCAGAAAGAACTACATTTCCCAGAACACCAAGGTCAAGATGGCCACCAATTGGCTGATTCAAGGCAGCTGTTAAGGAATGGTGGTGCTGTCTCATTTCATGCAAGCAAGCAGAGCGGCAAGACGCAAAAATCTACAAGATCCATCTTTAAAAGACTTCCAACACACCAATGGTCGGTGAATATACCCACTTTGCAATATGCTGAAATGCTTATTTGTTAAAACTCACCTTGACATGTTGGTTTACTTACCTGTCTTAAATTGTTTTTAGTTTGAACCACAGCAAATTTACTCCAACCTTGAGCATTGATTGCATCTGGGTATTTTCTTACTGTTTGATAATTAAAAAGCTTGAGTTAATTGAATTGTTAAATAAGCTCAATTTAAAGGGATAAAAAGTCAAAGATTATGGTTCAAAGTTAAAAGTAATAAAGATAAAAGCAAAGTTGAAGGATAAAAATGTTAAAACTTTTGCTTAAAGTTAAGCTAATTATACTTACCTTTATACTTACCTTACTAATTAAGCTACCTTATTAATTAAGCTAATTATACTTACCTTTTACTTACCTTTACTCCGTTTGGTGGATTTACTCAGTTCCATCATGGTAATGAATTTACATGATTGATTACTTAATTGCATGATTAGTTAAATGATTAATTGAGTGAACGATTAAGTAATTAAACGATTGATTGATTAAATTAAATGATCAATTAATTTTGACTTCTTTAAAGTGACTAAAACTACTTTTCTGATTTACTTGTTTCATTTTACTGAAACTGGTTAATTTGACAGTGCATTCACATGCATTTAATCTAAGTGTCTAGAGTCCTTTTGAAAAGTAATGTTAGATAATTTAAAAGTTTAAACAATGGTATTTAAAAGTTGCAAATTTAACTTTAAAAATAATACCTGTTTGAGTCAGTTGAATTTGAACCTTTTTGTAAATACCTGTACATATATTGTTTTTCCATTGTTAACACTTGTGTTCGAAGGTTAACAACCTGATTGAATGAAGATCAACAGAAAAGAAACCAACAAAGCCAAAAAGTTGGATAAATAAAGTTGATCAATTGGAAATCCGAGTTGTCCTGGTGTCCTTTACGGAGTCAATAAGTGGAACTTGACAGTTGTTAACCACGGACCAGCCCTGGACAGTGAAGATCAAAGGCCTCAAGACCCAGGGGAGCTGTGGACGCCGGAGAAAACGGGATAAAGATGGCCGAAGAGGTATTGGGGAAGACTGCCGTGATCCTCAAGCAGGAGAGGACGACAGCCAAGAGGAACCTGACCAGAGTGGCCAACCTGATCTCCAGAGGAGCAGGCACCATGCTGCAATCCGAACTAAAAGAGGAGTTTGCCAAGTTTGCCGACCGTTTCACATCACTGCTGGATGCCAACGAGGACTTCAAGATTGGCCTGGAGGCTGACGTCAAGAAGGATGACCCAGATGGGGAGCTCGAGAAACAGCAGGAGGATGACATCCGAGCAACTATAAAAGATGCCGAAGATAAGATGGCAGAAATCAAGGACATTGTCCAGACCAACCTGTGGGGAAGATACGGGAAGACTGAGCTGAAGGCAGCGATTTCCGAGGCAGAGGACGCCATTCAAAGGGCTGAAAATGTAGCAGTTGAAAGCAACAACGTGGAAGGCTATGACGTTTACCTCACCCTGCTGAATGAGACGGTGAGTGTTACCATCCATACCATGGCCCATTGGGAGAAATGGATCCCTCAGCACTTAAAGGACGAGATGGATGACAAACTAACACAAGTGAAAGCAGCTCACTACAGGCTCAAGTTGAGGAAAGCTGAATTCGCCACATCCAGGAGGCTGGCTGATCAAGGTGCAGGAGGACGACCTGGCCAACCAACACATCCCATTGTGAGGATAAAGCCTACATCCCTACCAGTCTTCCATGGGAGCAAAATAGACTTTCACAGGTGGAAGAAGGATTGGGAGAGCCTCCAGAAACAAGGGGAGCCGACTGGATCACCAGAGGTAAAGAAGATCCAGCTGTTGGAGAGCGTCAGTGATTCCATTGCCAAGGAACTAAGACTGTCCACCTACACCACAGCAACAGATATCTTCAGGGTCCTCGAAAACAGGTACGGCAACAAATCAACGATCACAGTCGAAATCTTGGAAGCGCTGGACAAGATGGCACAAGTCAAGGGGAACCAGCCCAGGAAGGTCATTGACCTAATACAAGCTGTGGAGAAGGCCCTTGCTGACCTGACGGAGCTAGGAAACTCTGGAGCCATCAGAAACCCCCTCGTCATCAGGTCGATTGAAAGCAAGTTACCAGATTTCATAAAAAGAGACTGGCTGATGTATATGGTTGAGCCCACCAACCGTGGAACCCCAGACAACCATTTTGATATGCTCCTAAAGTTCCTAAAGAGCCAGGAGGAAATACTGGAACGACTCGAGCAACTAAAGCTGGTGGACAAAGCGGAAGAAGCAGACAGGAAGAAGCCAGAAAGAAAGTTTGCATCTACCAGGGCTACGAGTAAAGATGGTGACGAGGTCTGTGGCATTTGTGGTGGTGGTGGGCACACCAACAAGATCTACTTTTGCAAGAAGTTTAAAGGCTTGAAGCTACATGAGAAGAAAATGGCCCTGAAGAAGCTGGGAGCGTGCAGGAAGTGTCTTGGGTATCACGACGCAGGTGGCTACTGCAGAGACACCTTCCTATGCGGAAACCAAGACTGCAAAAGGGCAAGCGGCACACCTGACCACCACTACTTCCTATGCCCAACAGCAGAGGCCAGAAGAGAAGGAAGCAAAGGTGCAAAAGGAGGAAAAGAAGGAAAAGGTAAATTCACTGAGGAACAGGAGGCCTTCTTGTCACAACTTGCCCCAGAACTGGCAGAGAAGGGCAGAAAGGCATTCTCAAACCGAGCCTCAATGACTCTCAAATCAGCGGGCCAGTCTGAACTGCTGAAGGAAACTGGGCTGGCTGAGTTACCAGTGATGATGATGTTGATGATGGTCACAGCTAACGCAGGTCAGAAGATTGGCACACTTATAGACCTGGCATCCGACACAAATTACATCACTCACAAAGCTGCCGAAAGACTTGGCCTGAGAAGTGAAGACATAGCGCTGGTCGTACATGGAGTTGGAGGCATGACAATGAAAGTCAGGACGAAAAGGTACCTCCTGAAGGTCCGAGTCAAGACTCCCAAGGGGACTGAGCGAGCACATCAACTGGTCTGCTATGGCCTGGAGCAAATTGCAAAGGTCCATCAAGCAACTGAACCCGAAAAGTTGAAAAGCTTCTTCCCAGATGTCCAGCTTGAGGAGTTAGAAAGACCAGAGGAAGTCGAGCTCCTCATAAGCCATCGCGAGGGACGACTCGCACCCCAAAGACTAAAAGTCATCGGTGACCTTGTCCTATGGGAGAGCCCCCTGGGCAAAACAGTCGGTGGAGCACACCCTGACTTGCTCGAAGAAGTGGAGGTGGCAGCATATGAGTCAAGAACCCACTTTGCCCGCTCCATGAGAACCGCTGCTGTCCGATACCAAGAGATCACAGTCCCAGCGTCTGAGCCAGGCCGGCTACAGCAGGACGATGTGGCCCACGCAACTACATCTGCCAGTAACCGTGAATTTCTTGATTGGTGGCACTGGGACAGCATCGGAGCTGCATGTGAGCCGAAATGTGGAAGCTGCCGGTGTGGAAACTGTCCTCCAGGAGGAAAGGACATGACCCTGGCGGAGGAGAGGGAGTTTGAGATCATTAAAGGAGGACTCACCTACAAGATGGAGGACTCTCACTCCTCAACTCCACACTGGGATGCCAAATATCCCTGGACTGAAAATCCAGCCTCTCTCCCCAACAACAAAAGAGCAGTCCAAGCTTGCTTCTTGAGAATGGAAAAGCAACTGAGCAAAGACCCAGACTGGAAAGTTGCATATTCCACCCAGATCCATGAAATGGTCCAAAGAGGCGCAGCCATAAAACTCACCAATGAAGTCATGGAGAAGTGGAAAGGACCAGTTTGGTATGTCAGCCACTTGGTGGCGCCAAATCCCCATTCAGTGACTACACCAGTTCGTATTGTCTGGAACAGCAGCCAAAAATACAACGGAGTGAGCATGAATGATCTTCTCCTAAAAGGACCAGATGTTCTCAACCCCATCAGAGCTGTCCTGCTCCGATTCAGAGAAGGAGTGAACGCAGCTCTGGGCGACATCAGAAAGATGTATAACTCTGTCTGGTTGGAAGAGCGAGAGATGTATCTGCACAGGTTCCTGTGGAGAGACAGCCCAGAAGAGGAAATCAGTGAGTATGCCGTCACCAGAGTCAATATGGGCGACAAACCTGCTGGCTGCATTGCTCAATTGGCCATGAGGGAAACTGCAAGTCTGCCCAACTTCACTCACCTGCAGGATGAACGCAGAGTCATTGAAGAAGACAGCTACGTGGATGACCTGTTGACCTCCCACAATGACCTGAACAGACTTGACCAAATCACAGCTGGAGTTGAAGAGGTCCTAAAGGCTGGAGGCTTCTTCCTCAAACCATGGGTCAGGTCAGGGCAAAGTGGGAGGAAAGAAACTGAAGCGGATGTCCTAAAGCCAGAGCAAGGAAACACCTTGATTCTTCCAAACCAAATAAGAGAAGGAGAGAACAAAGCCCTGGGCATCGGCTACCAGGTGGACAAAGACAAACTGTACATGCTGACGGCGGTTAACTTTTCCAATAGGAAGAAAAAGATGAGAGTTGGCAAAGATCTTCTTGAAGAGGAGGTGAGAGCTGAAACGCCTAACCCACTGACGAGGAGAGCTCTCCTAAGCCAAGTTGCTGCACTGTACGACCCAATCGGCCTAGTTGCACCGGTCAAGCAGAAGGGAGCAATTCTCGTCCGTAAAGCATTCCAAGAAGGAGGGGGTGGCAAGCTGACCCAAGAAACCTGGGATCAACCTCTTTCAGAAAGACTCAGGGAAGAAGCCATACAGCTCTTCGAGGAATATGCCCAGCTTGGACAGGTGAAATTCCACAGGAGCCTCACACCGCCCGACTGGAAAGGGAAACCCTACGGCATCACATTTTCTGACGGAAGTGACAAAACCTATGGTGCTGTGATGTACGTCAGATGGGAGACAAGTCACGGAACTGAAGTTCGATTCGTGGAAGCAAAGGCCAAACTGACACCCCTGGACCAAAAGGGAGATGCTGTAAAAGCAGAAATCTGTGGCGCAGTCTTTGCTGCCAGAATTCGGAAGTACGTGGAGAAACATGCCCGTATGAAGATTGAGAAATGGTTCCACCTACTGGACAGTCAAACAGTCCTCGGGGCCATCCAACGAGAATCATACGGATACCAAACCTTCTTCGCCAACAGAGTGGGCGAAATCCAGATGTCCGGGCCAGTGCAAGACTGGTGGTGGATCAGAGGAGATCTGAACATTGCTGACTTAATAACAAGAGGAGGCAATCCCAAAGACTTAAATGAGGAATCCACATGGCAAAACGGACCAGAGTTCCTGAAGTGGCCAGTGGAGGAGTGGCCTATTCAGTCAGCTGGAGAAGTTGCAGCCCAGGCCAGGGAGAGTGTAAACAAGCTTCAAAGAAAGGCATTCTCTGCTGCACTGACCAGAGCTCAAGCTAAGATGAGTCGGCAAAAAGAAGACCCACTGGCCACTCCGGAAAAGGAAAGTCCCTGTGAAGAATCGAAACCTATTATGCCAAGAAGAAAACCCACTAGCTGGGTGAAACATCTTGTGGATGTAAAAAGGTTCAGTAGCCTGACAAAACTGATCAGAGTTGTTGCCTGGACACGACGAGCTGCCGAGCAGTGGCTGAAGAGGAGGTCGAACCCAGGACAACCAAAGTGGGAGGCAACACCCAAGCAGGCTGGATTGGCTGGCACTGAACTAGAAGGTGCACGTGAAGACGTCTTCCTCGCAGCACAAGAAGGTGTAACATTCCCAGTCACTACTCTGAGCAGATTGGCAGTATTCAAAGATGTGAAAACTGGACTCCTCGTTTGTGCAGGGAGGATCCAGATATTTAACGAAGATGAGACAGCCGTGCCAGTCTTGCCATTTGAAGCATGGGTGTCAACATTGCTGGCACAAGAATCCCATGACGCTAACCACGAGGGGGTAGCAGGAACCCTTCTACGGATGAGGAAGACAGCGTGGATAATAAAGGGCCGGAGAATTGCCAAGAAAGTAGTTGACAGCTGCATAGTTTGCAGAAAGAACAGAGCAAAGAAGTGTCAACAAATCATGGCAGACTTACCTCCAGAGCGAACCACCCCAGCTGCTCCTTTTGAATTCACAACCATGGACCTATTCGGCCCTTATGAAGTGAAGGATGAAGTCAAGAAAAGAACCAGACTGAAAGTGTGGGGAATCGTCTTCAGTTGCATGGCCTCCCGTGCCATACACACTGAACTAGTGAGTGACCAGTCATCCCAAGGCTTCCTCCTCGCCTATCAGAGGTTCACGTCACTCAGAGGACATCCCAGGAAGCTCTGGTCAGACCCCGGCACAAATTTTGTGGGCGCCAAACCTGCTCTGGAACAGCTGTACACATTCCTTGACCGACTGGACAAGTCTCAAGTCGAAGACATGGCTGCCAACCATGGAACAGAATGGTCCTGGAAGATCCACCCTGCGGATTCTCCCCACAGAAATGGTGCTGCAGAAGCGGCTGTCAGAGTGGTCAAACGGGCCCTGACCAATGTCGGCGGAGATGGTGTCTTCACCTGGGGTGAATTTCAAACCTTCCTCTACATGGCTGCCAACCTTGCAAATGAGCGACCAATCGATGCAAGAACTCAAAGCAGGGAAGACTGTGTGGAATACATCACCCCGAACTCTCTGCTCCTAGGGCGTGCCAACCCTAAGGGAGATCCTGGAGACTTCCAGTTTGATCGCTATCCTTATAAAAGACTGCAAGTAATTCAAGCTGAAGTCACCAAATTCTGGAAGAAATGGAGCCAACTAGCTGGACCCAACCTCTTCATAAGAAACAAATGGCACACCAAAGAGCGAAATGTTTCTGTCGGAGATGTGGTCTGGTTGGCTGACCAAAATGCCCTGAGAGGACAGTACAAGCTGGCCAGAGTAGTCAGAGCCAATACGGACAGCAAAGGCATCGTAAGAGACGTGCTTGTGAGGACCTTTCCCAGCTATCCTGTCCCCATCAAGAAGACAAGCGACAAAGAAAAACCGACCACGAAAACCAAGAGGCTCAGACATCAAATCCCAGCAACAATCCTGCATAGGGATGTCAGACGCCTCATCATTCTAATTCCCATTGAAGAACAAAGGAAAGAAGGACCTGTGTGACCCCATTGGGTTTTGAAAACCATGAGGGCCAAGTGGGAGGTGTGGAGTTGAAACTCAGTGTGAATGAAGTGTCCCTGCCCTGGAAGTAAGAAGCTGTCTCCTCCTTAATCTTACTCCTTGGTGAAGTACCAGAAAGAACTACATTTCCCAGAACACCAAGGTCAAGATGGCCACCAATTGGCTGATTCAAGGCAGCTGTTAAGGAATGGTGGTGCTGTCTCATTTCATGCAAGCAAGCAGAGCGGCAAGACGCAAAAATCTACAAGATCCATCTTTAAAAGACTTCCAACACACCAATGGTCGGTGAATATACCCACTTTGCAATATGCTGAAATGCTTATTTGTTAAAACTCACCTTGACATGTTGGTTTACTTACCTGTCTTAAATTGTTTTTAGTTTGAACCACAGCAAATTTACTCCAACCTTGAGCATTGATTGCATCTGGGTATTTTCTTACTGTTTGATAATTAAAAAGCTTGAGTTAATTGAATTGTTAAATAAGCTCAATTTAAAGGGATAAAAAGTCAAAGATTATGGTTCAAAGTTAAAAGTAATAAAGATAAAAGCAAAGTTGAAGGATAAAAATGTTAAAACTTTTGCTTAAAGTTAAGCTAATTATACTTACCTTTATACTTACCTTACTAATTAAGCTACCTTATTAATTAAGCTAATTATACTTACCTTTTACTTACCTTTACTCCGTTTGGTGGATTTACTCAGTTCCATCATGGTAATGAATTTACATGATTGATTACTTAATTGCATGATTAGTTAAATGATTAATTGAGTGAACGATTAAGTAATTAAACGATTGATTGATTAAATTAAATGATCAATTAATTTTGACTTCTTTAAAGTGACTAAAACTACTTTTCTGATTTACTTGTTTCATTTTACTGAAACTGGTTAATTTGACAGTGCATTCACATGCATTTAATCTAAGTGTCTAGAGTCCTTTTGAAAAGTAATGTTAGATAATTTAAAAGTTTAAACAATGGTATTTAAAAGTTGCAAATTTAACTTTAAAAATAATACCTGTTTGAGTCAGTTGAATTTGAACCTTTTTGTAAATACCTGTACATATATTGTTTTTCCATTGTTAACACTTGTGTTCGAAGGTTAACAACCTGATTGAATGAAGATCAACAGAAAAGAAACCAACAAAGCCAAAAAGTTGGATAAATAAAGTTGATCAATTGGAAATCCGAGTTGTCCTGGTGTCCTTTACGGAGTCAATAAGTGGAACTTGACACGGATTTGTATTTTAAACCACCTCGGATACTATATCCTCTTGAAAATGAGAGTCGAGCACGCGAAATGGACATTCAGTGCCTTTTATCTCCACGACAATACATCGGTGACACACTTAGCTACTGAGCTAACGTGATAGCATCGTTCTCAAATGAAGATAGAAACAAAAGAAATAAACCCCTGACTGGAAGGATAGACAGAAGATCAACAATACTATTAAACCATGGACATGTAACTACACGGTTAAAAATTCTCAGCCTGGTAAGGCTTAACAATGCTGTTGCTAACGACGCTAAGGCTAATTTAGCAACTTAGCAACCGGACCTCACAGAGCTATGATAAAAACATTAGCGCTCCACCTACGCCAGCCAGCC
This sequence comes from Entelurus aequoreus, assembly GCF_033978785.1. Classification (NCBI taxonomy): domain Eukaryota; kingdom Metazoa; phylum Chordata; class Actinopteri; order Syngnathiformes; family Syngnathidae; genus Entelurus; species Entelurus aequoreus. The sequence goes on from NC_084740.1 coordinate 60,350,476, forward strand.
CTCATCTGCTCATCAACACCCGTGCTCACCTGCGTTCCAGCGATCGACGGCGCGACGAAGGACTTAATCCGTGGGTTTGGCGGCAAGCATCGGCTAGGCGTAGTAAGTAGTCCTTGTTGTGTTGCTGTAAGTATTGTACTTAGCCGCTAATACACCGATCGATCCCACCTACAACGTTCTTCTTTGCAGCCTCCATTGTTCATTAAACAAATTGCAAAAGATTCACCAACACAGATATCCAGAATACTGTGGAATTTTGTCGAAGAAAACAAGAGGTTTTTGTACCGGGTCGATGGGGTACAACCACTTCCGTGGATTTTGTGACGTCACACGCATGAATCATATCCAAAGGAGTTTTTCAACCGGAAGTGTGGCGGGAATTTTAAAATGTCACTTTATAAGTTAACCCGGCCGTATTGGCATGTGTTTCAATGTTAAGATTTCATCATTGATATATAAACTATCAGACTGCGTGGTCGCTAGTAGTGGCTTTCAGTAGGCCTTTAAACACTTAATTCAGGCCAAGAATGTGGAGTGTGTACTTAGATTTTTTTTTTTTGTTACAAAAATCTGCCAGGTAGGCTGCAATATTTGAAGTGTGATGTTGTGAGCGAGGACTTTATTAGATATTCAGTGTGTCTGAAGAATTAAAGTATTCAATTGAATTTCGTCACAATGTAAAAATCAATAAAATATTGTTTACAAACTTTTAATGCAATAAACTCTAACATGCACGACTGATTAATATTACATTTTGACACTAAAACTATTCTGTATTGTTCTGTAGGGTATGTGATTTTTGCAGAAAATATCCATGGATATGTGTTCTTCATCTATGTTATATTATACTCCTGTTGTTAACTTTTAATGAGATGAGTGGTCCCAAAGTCTTCAACGTGATCCCAGGTGACAAACACAACACTACAGTCTGAATTATATTTATAACGCAGCTTTTGAAGCATAACATAGCTTTTTCTTTCCTAATAGGGAATTGGTTGAAAATGTTAAGAGCTATAATAATGTTTTAAATGACTTTCCAAGAACAGCAGTGCTTGGAAATATAATTGTGTGTGCATTGTACAAAGCCCTGCAGGTTTGCACTCCCCCCAAAAATGTCCAGTGTACTGTACATGCTGCAGTGAAAAGATTATAATTTGACAGCATTATCAGGCTTTGGCTTAGAACAGGGGTGCAGTTATGGCTGCACTCAAAGGGACACTTGCTATGTAAATATAAATATAAGTTAGTGTTGATATTAATATTACTTGCTATGCATTTGAGAATTATACTGTATATATTTTTATGTACCGTGTAAAAAAAAATCTGTAGATTTTATGGTAAAAACCTGGCAGCTCAGCCGCAGGGATTCACAACAAAACCTCTGGTGGTTTTTCTGACAAATTATTTTGAATGGAAAAACAGTACCTCTGTTTTTTACGGTAAAATTCTGGCAACTGAGCTGTAGAATCGTAAGCATAAAATCAACAAGTTATTTTTACTGTGTACAATTTGATGGATAACGTCAAGTCAAGCGGATATTTACCTGTTTATTTTTATTTTACAAAAAAAAAAAAAGTTTGAAATATATGATAATGTAATATTTGTTGCGCTATTAGATAATATTAAAGTTTAAAAATGATGCAGGTGCATGGAGTACATGTATTTTTTCTGTCAAAATGGAATAAGAAATACATTTAGTAAGAAAAGACAAAGTACTTTATTGACACATATTATTGCCAGGCTTTCGCGGGCCATGTAAAATCATGCGGCAGGCTAGATGTGGCCCCCGGGCCTTGAGTTTGACACTTGTGGCTTAGAGCAAGTCCTCCTACCCACTTCTCCAAAGTGGGCTGGCTCAAGGTGGAGGACAGAGTAAAACAACTTGCACTGAGCCTAGTCTATAAAATCCACTACACTTCCCTGATACCGAAGTACATGTCAAACTACTTCCTTAACGTAAATGACCGCCATAACCACAACACCAGGGGGAGCTCCACTAACCATGTTAAACCCAGATTCCGAACTATCAAAGGTCTTAACTCATTCTCTTTCTATGCCACATCAATGTGGAATGCGCTCCCAACAGGTGTAAAAGAAAGGGCATCTCTATCCTCCTTCAAAACCGCAATAAAAGTTCACCTCCAGGCAGCTACAACCCTAAACTAACACCCTCCCCGGATTGCTAATAATCAAATGTAAACAATCAAATGCAGATACTTTTTCTTATGCCTTCTGATCTCTCCCTCTCTCTCTATGTCCACTACTTGCTGTCCATATCCTACATCCCCCCCCCCCCCACACACACACACACACACACACACACACATCCCTGATTGTAAATAATGTAAATAATTCAATGTGATTATCTTGTGTGCTGACTGTATTATGAAGATAGTATTTATCTGTATCATGAATCAATTTAACTTAAACAAGTTGAAAAACGTATTCGGGTGTTACCATTTAGTGGTCAATTGTACGGAATATGTACCGTAATTTCCGGACTATAAGCCGCACCCGACTATAAGCCGCACCAGCTAAATTTAGGGGAAAATACAGATTGCTCCATATATAAGCCGCACCCGACTATAAGCCGCAGGGTTTTGATGTGTAATTACCGTAGTATATAGGGGTTCCTGCTACCACGGAGGGGATTGTTGGGACAGAGATGACTGTTTGGGAACGCAAAGCGTCCCATTTATTAACAATAAATCTTTCAATCATTCAATCCAACTTTCACATCTTTGACATGGCGAACAGCATTCGTGCAGAGTACAAATAATACAACGGTGCAAAGTAATACAAAGTGCTCGCCTGTACGTTATCAAAATAACCAGCCTACCGGTATATGAAAAGTCAGTCTTTAATCATTGTGTCATCGTCTTCCTCCTGCGTACTAAAACCACCGAAATCCTCTTCGTCGGTGTCGGAGAAGAACAGGCCGTAAATAAGCCGCACCCTTGTATAAGCCGCAGGGACCAGAACGAGGGGAAAAAGTAGCGGCTTATAGTCCGGAAATTACGGTACTTCACTGTGCAACCTACTAATACAAGTCTCAATCAATCAATCTTTTCATCAGTCACTGAACACTACTCAATACTTACAAATGAACAAAATGTCAAAAACAATGACCATAATGTTAACAATTGTAGAAAAATTGATACTGACTGGCCGTTTCTTTATTCTTACTTCTTTTCAAGATTTTTGCGGGGTCTTATTTACAAAGAAATAATAACGTTGTTGGCAAGATAGAATAGTCTTTGAAATGAACACCCGAAAAAAATAAGTGTTTGAATTTGTCATATAAAATCCTAGTAAATTCTCCTAAGAACTATTTCATCTTCTCTATCCTCTGACCTTAGGAAACTGATCTATCACAGTGTTGGCAGGCAGACTGTCCCATTAGTATTCCATTGTTGACACGCACTGCCAGGTGGCGTGACCCCATGACAAGTCACCTCCATCCATGTCATCCGTCAGGGCAGGAGACGTCGTCGTCCATCACAAGCACATGGTCACCAGGCGCGTGACCTGCTTCGATATTGCTTCACTTCAATGTGACTGTGGTTAATGCCATCTGGCATGTGTTTTATGGGGCCGTATAACACAATAAACTTACAGGCAGGTTTTATTTATGAGGTTGTGCTTGAGCGCTCTTACTCTTCCACTTTGCTGCAACCAGCCTATTGTGCTTTTTCTCCCCACTGCAGTTAATAACGCATCCCAGTTTGCCGGCGTCATCCACTGGATCAGTCTGGCAATCCTGTCAGTCTTCTTCACTGAGGTGAGTCGGCCCCCACCCGACCCACCTCCATCACACCATAAGAGCTCCTCTTGCAGCTGATGCAGGGATCCCTTGATTAGTGCTATTGTGCACATTCTCCTTAGAATGCCAACAACAACAAGAGGAAGTGACATTAAATGCAAGTGCATTTGATTAGCCTGTGTTTAACAATAAATAACAACATCAAAGCTACTGCTTTTTATAGTATTAATGTACAATAAACACTAGTAATGTTTATGATTATAAAATTTTCTCAGAATAATATCTAAATATATATAATTTATATATGCACACATACATATATCAGGCATGTGATTTTTCCGTCTAAGGTCGGAATTCCATCTTTTTTAATCTCGGGGGGGAAAAAAAATGTATCTCCCGTTTTTCCGTTTCTTTTTCCGACCCTAAATCAAGATTCGAGACGTACCGTAATTTCCGGACTATAAGCCGCTACTTTTTCCCCTCGTTCTGGTCCCTGCGGCTTATACAAGGGTGCGGCTTATTTACGGCCTGTTCTTCTCCGACACCGACGAAGAGGATTTCGGTGGTTTTAGTACGCAGGAGGAAGACGATGACACAATGATTAAAGACTGACTTTTCATATACCGGTAGGCTGGTTATTTTGATAACGTACAGGCGAGCACTTTGTATTACTTTGCACCGTTGTATTATTTGTACTCTGCACGAATGCTGTTCGCCATGTCAAAGATGTGAAAGTTGGATTGAATGATTGAAAGATTTATTGTTAATAAATGGGACGCTTTGCGTTCCCAAACAGTCATCTCTGTCCCAACAATCCCCTCCGTGGTAGCAGGAACCCCTATATACTACGGTAATTACACATCAAAACCCTGCGGCTTATAGTCGGGTGCGGCTTATATATGGAGCAATCTGTATTTTCCCCTAAATTTAGCTGGTGCGGCTTATAGTCGGGTGCGGCTTATAGTCCGGAAATTACGGTAGTTTATATTACGCCGTAGTTGATTGGTCGATATGTTCCTTGTGACCAATCAGGACATCTTTTATGAATGATGACGTTATTAACGTCATCATTCATAATGGTTATTACCGCCAATTTCCATATGTAAACCATGTCGATTCTCGAAAGAAAGGACGCTTTACGAGTAAAAGAAATTGATGAACATGTCAAAAATAAGTTTCGATGGGACTGGATGGAAAGGGAAATCACTGATACTGTAGGGAAGAAGGAAGTTACGACTTTGTTCGGTGATTTTATTCGGAAAATCGATCGTCCCAGAAAAGTTTTGTGCACGTGGTGTCATGATAATATTGACTATGGATCACGAGGTTTCAAGGCTTTGGAAGTACATGCGAAACGCCAAAAACATATGAAACAACTTGAAGCAAGGAAAACGAACTTTTCACTAGCTGGTACTTTTGGATGTCAACCGAAAGTGAGCAAACCTTACGGACTTCATCCTTTGTTTACATCGACAACTGCCGTAGACATCGAGAGGAAAGATCCACCCAAACAACCCACTTCAGTTGCAGACAGTGGTGTTAATAATGAGGGAAGCTAAAAAATATTTGCTTGCGAAATACGCACGTTTGTTTGAAATATTAACCAATTATTGCTTTGCGAAATATAAATGGGTTTTTCTAAAAATAAAAAGCCACGTGAAAATATACTATGAAATTACAGAAATTCAAAGAGTCGCATTATTGATTCCAGTTAACAATTTATTTGAAATAAATTTGCATATAATACTATTTTGTAATATTAAGTTCTTATGTAGTCTCTTGAAACTATTGTCAGTGGTGTAACAATCTTGAAGGTAAATATTTTCACACTTGTTTCATGCAATATGTCAGTGTCCTCACATTATTATTATTTCCTATTTTCAAATACGAGTAAACAATACTAAACATGTTTAATTATTTTCATAAATTTACATCCTATTTTGGCGAAAAGAATGAAATGTTTACATTTGGTATTTTGTTATATTTATAACTAAACTTGTAGGCAATTAGGCATATACATTAAAACTGTGAATTGTTATTAGGGGTTATGTATTTTACAATTAATGCAGGCTGCTCAGAAATTTGCAAGGAAAGCTCATGTTAGGGCTCTCCGAGAAAGCTAATGTGTGAAGTGAACTGAAGTAATGTGGTAATACTGTAAATAAACTGTAGATAATAACACTGATCAATGTGACACCTGTGGATGTGAAATGAACACAAGATGTAAATATTAGTGACTAAATACTGTTGGGACTGAACCATATCCAGTGATTCATTAGGATAATTGGGTTATGTATGTTCTATTAATGATGTTTTCATGTCTTTAAACACTAAAATATTTTCTTCAAATGGTGCTGTCTTTGTTAATTTTAGCATGTTAAATTGGTGAAAAACCAGGAGCTTCGGGGGGCGTTCCCTGGACCTGGCTGGGGGCCTTCGTCCCCCAGACCACCGGAAATTTTTTCAGTCTTTTTCATTGTGGTCAAATCACATGCCTGATATATGTAATGTACACTACCGTTCAAAACTTTGGGGTCACCCAAACAATTTTGTGGAATAGCCTTCATTTCTAAGAACAAGAATAGACTGTCGAGTTTCAGATGAAAGTTCTCTTTTTCTGGCCATTTTGAGCGTTTAATTGACCCCACAAATGTGATGCTCCAGAAACTCAATCTGCTCAAAGGAAGGTCAGTTTTGTAGCTTCTGTAACGAGCTAAACTGTTTTCAGATGTGTGAACATGATTGCACAAGGGTTTTCTATTCATCAATTAGCCTTCTGAGCCAATGAGCAAACACATTGTACCATTAGAACACTGAAGTGATAGTTGCTGGAAATGGGCCTCTATACACCTATGTAGATATTGCACCAAAAACCAGACATTTGCAGCTAGAATAGTCATTTACCACATTAGCAATGTATAGAATGTATTTCTTTAAATTTAAGACTAGTTTAAAGTTATCTTCATTGAAAAGTACAGTGCTTTTCCTTAAAAAATAAGGACATTTCAATGTGACCCCAAACTTTTGAACGGTAGTGTATGTGTATATACTTATATAGATACGTACATATATGTTCCTCCTATGTATTTTCGATATGATTTAGAATAGAATACAATAAGTATAACTATTTAATTTATATTGACGATATGTAATATCTAAATAAAATAGAATTATAGGTATATTTCAGATATATTTTTTCACCTATTCTGTATTATGCAAAAATAAATAAATTCAAAACAAATACTAGTCCTCCCTATTTTTTTCAGTATTGGTACTACACTGAAAAATATAACAAATAAACTTGTAATTCAAAGTAACAATACCCCAATATTGCTGTCTAACAGACAGGAAGAAAAGGGGACCATAGTGTTTTGTTTTATTGTATTTATATTAACATATATCAGTTACAAAGTCAAAAAGTGTACTATACCCGCCTTCCAAAATATTCCTATTTTTGTATCATTAAAAAATAAACAAATAATTTGAATTAAATAAATAAATGCTTGTCTTAGTTAATTTTTCAGTATCGGCACCAAACTAAAAAAAAAGTATTGAATTCACAAAGGGAAAAAAGCCATGATATTTTGAGGAATTGTCATTTTACCATTTTAATTAGGTTTTATGAAGTTGTAATTAATTTAAAAAAATTATATTTTAACTAGATTCATGTCATATTACAAATGTAAACCTGTGTCTTTTCCTCAAATACTATTTATATTTGCATAATGTTTTACCACTGTATGGCCAAGTACTACCATGTATAACATTTCGATTTCACTATGAAAATACAATCTGTTTACTTCAGTTGTTAAAGGTTTTAATCTTTTAATTATAGCAGCGCCTCCTCCTGGAGACATGTAGTACTGACTGATTGAGACACAGGCACTGAATACAAATCTATATTTTGAACATCTATCTCAACAGATAATGATGTTCCATATCAGTATTTTGTCCCAGGCTTCTAGTTCCCAGTACCCTCTGGAGTCCAGGTGTTGATTACCATTTCCTTTATAGTCACATTTGTCTTAGTTGTATAGACTTGACGATCCCACTGCTAACATTCACGTTCATTATCGGGTTAGACTCCTAGAATTCAACCTAATGTGCATAGCAACTGTAATCGCCATCACCTGGGTTTGACAAATATTTAATTCTTACCCAGAATGCACTGCTTCAAGCATTCAGTTAAGCAGTCCAGTTGCGATCGATTGAATGCCCTGAGATGACAATGACCTGGATGAATGAGAACCTTCATAGACATTCAGTCATGTTTTCTTGCATCTTACTGTGTCACCTCCTTTCTGTCCCTCAGACCGTGTTCAGGATCGTGGTCCTGGGGATATGGGATTACATTGAGAACAAAGTAGAGGTAAACTCTCCTGGGCGTCATTAGTCCCGCCTCAGGGACTCCTTGCTCTGCAGTGCCTTTGCCTCAATGTCACGAGTGTTGTCCTCAGGTGTTCGATGGAGCCGTCATCGTCCTCTCGCTGGCCCCTATGGTGGCCTCCACTGTGGCCAACGGCCCCAGCAGCCCCTGGGACGCCATTGGCCTCATCATCACGCTGCGTATCTGGAGGGTCAAAAGGGTTATTGACGGTGAGGCTTCCTATTTTTCTTTTTAGCATTTCAACCCTGAATCGGTTTCCTCGTTATGGTATTTTTTTCCCTCTGTTTTAATTGATGTGTTTTTGCTGTGCGCAGGCAGTTGCTAAAGGCAAACCAATTATGGAGAACAGAACATTTGTTAGGAGTCTGTGTTGATTTTAACAGCCTGGCTCCCTCTTGTGCTTTTCCAATTAGATGCACTCATGGTCTAAATCAGGAGTAGGGGACCTATGGATCTCGAGCCAGATGTGGCTCTTTTGATGACTGCATCTGGCTCTCAGATAAATCTTAGCTGACATTGCTTAACATAAGTAATAAACAATTCCGCTGGTAATCAGTGTTTAAAATAACGTTCAAAATATAAAACATTCTTATGCATTTTAATTAGAGATGTCCGATAATATCGGTCTGCCGATATTCTCGGCCGATAAATGCGTTAAAATGTAATATCGGAAATTATCGGTATCGTTTTTTTTATTATCAGTATCGTGTTTTTTTTTGTTTTGTTTTTTTAAAATTATTAAATCCACATAATAAACACAAGATACACTTACAATTAGTGCACCAAGCCAAAAAACCTCCCTCCCCCATTTACAGTCATTCACACAAAAGGGTTGTTTCTTTCTGTTATTAATATTCTGCTTCCTACATTATATATCAATATATATCAATACAGTCTGCAAGGGATACAGTCCGTAAGCACACATGATTGTGCGTGCTGCTGGTCCACTAATAATACTAACCTTTAACAGTTAATTTTACAAATTTTCATTAATTACTAGTTTCTATGTAACTGTCTTTATATATTTTTTTACTTTCTTTTTTATTCAAGAAAATGTTTTTAATTTATTTATCTTATTTTATTTGATTCATTTTTTTAAAAAGTACCTTATCTTCACCATACCTGGTTGTCCAAATTAGGCAGAATAATGTGTTAATTCCACGACTGTATATATCGGTTGATATCGGTATCGGTTGATATCGGTATCGGTAATTAAAGAGTTGGACAATATCGGCATATCGGCAAAAAGCCATTATCGGACATCCCTAATTTTAATCCATCCATCTGTTTTCTACCGCACCTGTTCAAGAAGTTAATGGTAAGAAATATTTTATTTATTATTGGTTAGCTTCAGAATAACAATGTTATTAAAAACAATAAGAGACTTATTGTACTCTAAAAATGTTGGTCTTACTTAAAAATGCACGCATTTAGTTGTATTCAATGTTAAAAAAATATCATATGGCTCTCATGGAAATACATTTTTGAATATTTGGCTTTCATGGCTCTCTCAGCCAAAAAGGTTCCCGACCCCTGGTCTAAATGAACTATAACCAACAAAAAAAGTCAACACACATAAAACACATCCTGCCTGTTGAACTTTGTGGACATTACAAAACATGTATATATAATCTAAAATTACACATACACTACCGTTCAAAAGTTTGGGGTCACATTGAAATGTCCTTATTTTTGAAGGAAAAGCACTGTACTTTTCAATGAAGATAACTTTAAACTAGTCTTAACTTTAAAGAAATACACTATACATTGCTAATGTGGTAAATGACTATTCTAGCTGCAAATGTCTGGTTTTTGGTGCAATATCTACATAGGTGTATAGAGGCCCATTTCCAGCAACTATCACTCCAGTGTTCTAATGGTACAATGTGTTTGCTCATTGGCTCAGAAGGCTAATTGATGATTAGAAAACCCTTGTGCAATCATGTTCACACATCTGAAAACAGTTTAGCTCCTTACAGAAGCTACAAAACGGACCTTCCTTTGAGCAGATTGAGTTTCTGGAGCATCACATTTGTGGGATTTGATTGATTGATTGAGACTTTTATTAGTAGGTTGCACAGTGAAGTACATATTCCGTACAATTGACCACTAAATGGTAACACCCAAATAAGTTTTTCAACTTGTTTAAGTCGGGGTCCACTTAAATTGATTCATGATACAGATATATACTATCATATATACTATCATCATAATACAGTCATCACACAAGATAATCACATTGAATTATTTACAATCAGGGGTGTGGAGGGGGGGATGGGGGGGGGTATGGACATCAAGTAGTGAACATAGAGAGAGAGAGAGAGAGAGAGAGAGAGAGAGATCAGAAGGCATAAGAAAAAGAAAAAGTATCTGCATTTGATTGTTTACATTTGATTATTAGCAATCCGGGGAGGGTGTTAGTTTAGGGTTGTAGCTGCCTGGAGGTGAACTTTTATTGCGGTTTTGAAGGAGGATAGAGATGCCCTTTCTTTTATACCTGTTGGGAGCGCATTCCACATTGATGTGGCATAGAAAGAGAATGAGTTAAGACCTTTGTTAGTTCGGAATCTGGGTTTAACGTGGTTAGTGGAGCACCCCCTGGTGTTGTGGTTATGGCGGTCATTTACGTTAAGGAAGTAGTTTGACATGTACTTCGGTATCAGGGAGGTGTAGCGGATTTTATAGACTAGGCTCAGTGCAAGTTGTTTAACTCTGTCCTCCACCTTGAGCCAGCCCACTTTAGAGAAGTGGGTAGGAGTGAGGTGGGATCTGGGGTGGAGGTCTAGAAGTAACCTGGGTCAATTAAACGCTCAAAATGGCCAGAAAAAGAGAACTTTCATCTGAAACTCGACAGTCTATTCTTGTTCTTAGAAATGAAGGCTATTCCACAAAATTGTTTGGGTGACCCCAAACTTTTGAACGGTAGTGTATATACATCTGTTACAGTGCATGATGGGTGAGATACAAAACACTCCACACTTATCCATGTTTGGCGCATTTTAGCTGCTTGATATTTCTGATTGATTACAAAACTTTAAGGATGTCAAACAAGGTAAGAGTTGAACTTTCACATTCTCTTAATATTCACCGTTTTATCTTTCATACTTAATATTGCTTTGTTGTCAGGGTCTGATGTGGGGGTGTTGAAATAGTTGAAGTTATGTGTTGTTTTTCAGTTTGCTGTAGCTTGCTTTAATCCAGTGCTCCTCAAATATTTTCTGTTACGCCCTCCCACTCTCCACCGTGTATAATTGTTCTATAAAGTTCTTATAACTATACCTCTGCATAACATTGAAAGCTTATTAACATTAAGGGAAACAACACACCCGTCTTTCCTCATCTCTTCATCATATTTTGGTACGGCAAAAAAAGCATATTCCCCTGGTATCGCACCGCGCCCCCCACTGTTTGAAAAAGGACTGCTTTAATCAATGCAGGCCAAAGTGTTATTCATGTACAAATGATTGTTGTTTCACATTCCAACATGTCCGAAAAGGAGTAGGAAGAAGCAGAGTTTATTTAATCTCCCCCCCACCCCCTTTTCCGTTACGACGCAACATATTTGTTCACTTCCTGTCTCAATTTGTAACCCAGAGACACAGACAACTGAATAAATAAATAAATATCATTAAGTTTACATGATTAGACGCATTCACATCATTTACTGAATATGTGATAGAGCAGCGGTTCTCAAACTTTTTTCACCAAGTACAACCTCAGAAAATACTTGGCTCTCCGAATACCACCATAATGACCAACAGTAGCGTTTGAACAGTAACACTGTGTTTGAATATAGGGAAGTAAAACACTGTACTTAAACAATGAATCAAATATTTGCGTACCACAAGTTGGAGCCCGCGTAACACTAGTGGCAGAGCCGTGTTAAGAGGGAGTATGGCCAACTTGGTTTCAAAGTTGGTAGCAAACATGGCGCCCTGTAGTCACATGAGGGGCTTTTGACCAATCTTTTAGGCCAAGGGTTCTTAACCCTTTTGACCTTGGGGACCAACCTTTTCACTACAGAGGGGCTCAGGGCCCACTCAAATATTAACACTGAATTAATAATCTTACTCTTGATCTTATTTGTATTGAATAATCATGTCTAACCTACTTACAGTTTAACAGGATAAACCTTGTCAAATGATATGAAAGCATGTGTTAATCACAAAGAATATTATTTATTTAACACATAAACCTTAGGCTTAGGTCAGAATGATTAGGAAAAAAATACTTATCAAA
>NC_084740.1:60365364-60375364 GCF_033978785.1 Entelurus aequoreus
TACTCTCTGTACACTCATGGTACGTGTACCAAAGTTTAAGATTGATGATAGATTATGTCTCGTTTATTCATAAAGTTCAAGATGTTTACAAGGATTATTTTCCTTGTACTTTGAAAAACGACCTTTTATTAAAGCAGATTGCCGTATCTCTTTTTAGTCCATTTCATAATTTACCACCACGTACTGATATACTAAAATTTGTAAGTGTTGTACGCCCATACAAATGTTTTAAGTTGATTTTTTCCATTTTGTTATTTTTGTCCTATTTTGTTGAGATTATGTATGTGGGCTCTGTACCGAGGATGTCGTTGTGGCTTGTACAGCCCTTTGAGACACTTGTGATTTAGGGCTATATAAATAAACATTGATTGATTGATTGATTAATTGTTGTACAGCAAGTGTTGGTTTTTGTGCATCATTTTCAGTTGCAAGTTTTAAAAAGTGTTAATACTTAACATTTGATTGTGCTCGCAGCCTACGTGCTGCAAGTGAAGGTGGAGATGGAACTGGAGATCCAGCAGTATGAGAAGGCCAAAGCGCTAAGAGAGGAGCAACTTGACCGCCTTACTCAGATCTGCCAGGAGCAAGCAGTAAGTACACTTGGGTCAACGAAGGCTCAACTAGTAATTATCACGTTTTACCAGCAGAGGGAAACATAGTACTATTAAAGGAAAATAATCCTGCAGGCCTAACCCCAATCATCACACTGTGACTGTTTTCCTTAAAATATTGTTTTAGAACTGTCAAATGTAACGAGTTAACTTGTGTGATTAATCCCAAAAAATACTGCATAAATCATGTATATACACTGATAAATCATGGAATTCATTTTGAGGGCACATTCTATTTATCTTAAACGCAGATGGTTATCTGAAAGGCTTCGTGCAAAGATGAGTGAGAGGACTCCAACTGGTGGCAAATTTAGCTTCAAAATACAAATAGATAAGAGCAAGGTAATTAGCATATATTGTCGAGATGAATTCTCTTATCGCAATATACCATCTAACAACAAAAGCTGCTAGAAAGTACACTACAGTACGTGGACAACAAGCAGTGAACGACAAATTACGATGTTTAAGTATCCCCGGAGCAATGTTGTTAACAAAACTACCACAGATAAATTAAGCATCACTTTTGTAGCAACCGTGATTAATCATAATTAATCCAAATTCAAAAGTGTAAAAAAAAAAAAGTAACTATTAAACAGCACATTTTTTTCTAAATATTTAAAAGTATGTGTAAATTCTCTTGATTATTATTTGTTGAAATATTTTTTATTTTACCATCTTTTTCAATACATTGTGTCTTGTGGACACTATTATTTGTATTTGTTATGTTCACATTTACATTTTTGGGATATTTTTCTCTACTTGGTACACAGATATTTGAAGTTTCCCTATTTTAAAACATAATTTGTTGTACAGTAGTACCTCAACTTACGAGTTTAACCGGTTCTGTGACAGAGCTTTTAACACAGAACACTTGTATCTCAAATCAACATCACCCATTGACATGAAGTGAAATCGATTTAATTGGTGCATGGCCCCCCAAAACAGCTTAATTTTACTACGTAACATGTCTTTTGAAAAAGAAAAAAAAACTTTTAAATGAGAAATTTTGTATGAAAACAATACAATAGATGGTACTCATAACAACTTCAGTAGTTTTATGAAATAATAATAGCGTACAAGATTTAGTGGACTTCTACGGTATCTCCTCCCAGGTCTTTCTCCATCAAACACACCATCAGCAGCTTTTCCATAATTATTCTCATGGATAATTGTCCACCATTTAGATGTTATTTTAACATTCATGGCTCATTCTGCTTCAGTTTGGTGCAGATTAGCAGTGATACGCTCAAATGTCATCGCCAAGTTGGCGACACGCTCGGTCATGTTTTTGATGATTTATTTCTGGAATTCAACGAATATCATACACTTCTTCTTCTCAGCACTGTTCTTCGCACTCACTGTCTTCCTTCTAGGGTTGCAAAATTTCCGGGAATATTCAAAGTTGGAAACTTTCCATGGGAATTAATGGGAATAAACATTGAATGCAACATGCTAGATCTTGCAGCATGATTATTAGCTGAAACAACTTGATTTAATGCAAATTCAGTAGAATTTCAACCCTGCACTGTGCATTCCTCCATCACATGTGCAGTGCATTCCTCCATCACATGCACAGATCATTCCCAGCATGCTACACACTACAGCAGGGCTATTGAGGCCACACTAGTATTTGAGCCCATGGACTTCATCCATAAGTGTTGATGATATTACTGGGGTAAATATATTTGATCTATGGTATTTAAGTTTAACAATTGCTAGTTACTGTATGACTGTAGACTACTCCAGCAGACTTCCACTCAAGCTAGCTAGCTGTTCCTGTACTTGTTAAATGATTTTGGGGCCAATATCTCTAGCTAGCTAGGTTTATGTACCACCACAGTCTCATAATGAACCGAAAACATTTCTCCGTTAGCTGTGATGCTAATTTCCTCTATGTTAAATCCCATTCATTTATGCTAACAATGTTAGCGATCCGAATTTACCTTTTTTGTGATGTGTAAAGTTCAACTAACAAATACTAAATCAAAAGGTGTAGTTTCCTCTGCCTTCTGTTCTGCTAGCCATTCTGTTGTCATACAAGAATGTAGGTTATAGTTTGATTCAGCATGCTGATTGACTGTTCATTTATTCATCTAGCCTATTTCTATTCAATTGTCCATCAGCAAAATATTTTTAAAGACTACTCCAATAGTTTAGCTGACTATTTATATCTGTGTGTGGCATTGTATTAGTGTTTTACAAGAATAAATAAATACAAACAGAATAATGCCACGTACACCATTTGATGTGTGGAGACATTTCACCCCAACCAATGTAGGCGGAAAGGCTGTGTACATTTGCAAATACTGTGCAAAGAGCTACGTCAAAAATGCCACAAAGTTGCAGCTGCATATATACAAGTGCCCGATAATATATCATTATTGTAATTCCCATACATTCCCATTAATTCCCATGGACGGTGTCCAACTTTGAATAATCAAAAAATGGTCAATATTTCCAAACTTCCTGAGCTTAACTTCCCGTGGTAAGTTTCCGGAAATTTACCGGAAACTTTCCACCCCTTTGCAACCCTACTTCCTTCCCATGGTTAGAAGAACGAGGTTTGTAGCTAATGCTAGTGAGTAAGACCAGATGTTTTGGGCAGATCAATGTGACATTTGCTACGTCAACTGATGGTGAGGATGTTTGTAACTCAAATATTTGCTTGCAACTTAAAGTATAACGATTAGCCAAGAGACGGTTCTTAAGTTGGGGCACTCTTAAATTGAGGTCCCACTACAATGAATTGTGCTCTGCTGTAGATTAACGACAAGGTATGTTTGTAAAAGAGAGCCATCAACGGAGGATATTAACACGGATAATGCAGTATTTCATTGTCAGTTCCCCTCCTCTCTCTCACCTTTCAGTTTGAAATTCGGCAGCTGAGGGCCCACCTGGCCCATCAGGACCTGGATCTGGTGGCAGAGCGCGAAGCAGCCATGCAGATCCACCATATGTGGGGTAAACCAAGCAGCAGTTTCCATGAGGTGGACGGACTGGCCCCTGGGAGCTCCGAACATCACAGGCCGGCCAAAGTCAGAGAGCCCGGGGGGCCCTCAGGTAACCGTCTGGAATAAGCAGCTCCTTTGTAGCAACACAGGCTATCAGATAGCGGCCGTGTTCACTCGCTGTTTTCTCCGCTAAGTCGTGTTTTGGGAGCCGATTGTTGACATGCAGATAAGTGCACCTGAAACCCGCTATTCTAGTGGAACCACAACAAAAGGTGGAAAAGCTTCCAAGCCCGACAAAACCTCCTTTGTAGGCACTGTACTCTAATCTGGACCTCTTAGGACAAGTTGACATCTCACACACACACAGGAACGTTGTTGGTTTTATCTGCCAGTGTCCCACATGAAAATTCTCATGGCACACTTTAGGTCAGGGCTTCCAGACTACGGCCCACCAGCATCTTCAGTCTGGCCTGCGAGACGTCATGAATTTATTTATTAACCTCTTAAGGCCCAAGCTGTTTGTTTATATGTTTTTTTTTATTTCTCTTTGCTATTTGGGCTTATTGGACTCTAATTAGAATAAAAACTAAGCATCATCTTTTGACATGATGTACTTAGTCCATAAGTACACAAACGTGTACTTCATGTTTAGTGACATGCTATTTCTTATTTTTACACTTTTCTTTCCAAATTCCATTGTATGTTTTACTCTTCTGACACCACCAGATGGCAGTATAAGTGTCCACATAAGCGCCCATAAGACCCCAATTCAGTAGTGTACACAATTTTGGAAATAAGAACTAAAAGGTGCTGTCCACGCATGTGGCCACTAAGCCTTTACTTAAGGGACCTGGACCGCTGAGGGTTTCCAAATTAATCAAAATATCTGACAATCTGATTACTGCGAATCATGTGGGCAACGTGAGTAAATAAGGTCAATGACCATGAATCATGCTTCAAAGTGAACTCAGCACAGCATTTTTCTTATATAAGCCAATCCAGACAACCTTTCCTAATCATGGCACAAAAAAATGCAACCAACACAAAAAGTCAACAGGCATGGTCACACATAACACAACCTGCTCACTGAACTGTGTAGATATTATAAAAAAATGTCCAAGCACCATAAATAAATCCAACTGACACCCATTTAAATGCATTACAATGCGTGATGGGTAAAATACAAAACCCTCTCTACACACTAACAGTGTTTTTCAACCTTTTTTGAGCCAAGGCACATTTTTTGCGTTGAAAAAATCCAAAGGCACACCACCAGCAGAAATCATTAAAAAAGGAAACTCAGTTGACAGTAAAAAGTCGTTGTCGCAATTGTTGGATATGACTTTAAAGCATAACCAAGCATGCATCACTATAGCTCTTGTCTCAAAGTAGGTGTACTGTCACCACCTGTCACATCACACCCTGACTTATTTGGACTTTTTTGCTGTTTTCCTGTGTGTAGTGTTTTAGTCCTTGTCTTGCGCTCCTATTTTGGTGGCTTTTTCTCTTTTTTTGGTATTTTCCTGTAGCAGTTTCATGTCTTCCTTTGAGCGATATTTCCCGCATCTACTTTGTTTTAGCAATCAAGAATATTTCAGTTGTTTTTATCCTTCTTTGTGGGGACATTGTCGATTGTCATGTCATGTTCGGATGTACATTGTCTTTGCTCCACAGTAAGTCTTTGCTGTTGTCCAGCATTCTGTTTTTGTTTACTTTGTAGCCAGTTGATTGAAACTTGTATTAGTAGGTTGCACAGTGAAGTACATATTCCGTACAATTGACCACTAAATGGTAACACCCGAATAAGTTTTTCAACTTGTTTAAGTCGGGGTCCACTTAAATTGATGCATGATACAGATATATACTATCATCATAATACAGTCATCTCACAAGATAATCATTAGAATATGTACATTGAATTATTGACATTATTTACAAATCGAGGGGGGGGGGGTGTAGGTTTGGTTGATATCAAAACTTCAGTCATCAACAATTGCATCATCAGAGAAATGGACATTGGAACAGTGTAGGTCTGACTTGGTAGGATATGTACAGCAAGTAGTGGACATAGAGAGAGAGATCAGAAAGAATAAGTATCTACATTTGATTATTTACATTTGGTTATTTACAATCCGGGGAGGTGGGATGTGGAAGGGAGGGTGTTAGTTTAGGGTTGAAGTTGCCTGGAGGTGAACTTTTAGTGCGGTTTTGAAGGAGGATAGAGATGCCCTTTCTTTTCCACCTGTTGGGAGTGCATTCCATATTGATGTGGCATAGAAAGAGAATGAGTTAAGACCTTTGTTAGTTCGGAATCTGGGTTTAACGTGGTTAGTGGAGCTCCCCCTGGTGTTGTGGTTATGGCGGTCATTTACGTTAAGGAAGTAGTTTGACATGTACTTCGGTATCAGGGAGGTGTAGTGGATTTTATAGACTAGGCTCAGTGCAAGTTGTTTAACTCTGTCCTCCACCCTGAGCCAGCCCACTTTGGAGAAGTGGGTAGGAGTGAGGTGTGATCTGGGGTGGAGGTCTAGAAGTAATCTGACTAGCTTGTTCTGGGATATTTAGATTTGAGGGTTTTGGAGGTGCTAGGGTACCAGGAGGTGCATGCGTAATCGAAAAAGGGTTGAACGAGAGTTCCCGCCAGAATCTTCAATGTGCTTTTGTTGACCAGAGAGGAGATTTTATAGAGAAATCTCGTTCGTTGGTTGACCTTTTTGATTACCTTGGTTGCCATCTTATCACAGGAAAGATTAGCCTCTAGAATGGAACCTAGGTAGGTGACCTCATCTTTACTGGTGATAACAATGTCACCCACTTTTATAGTGAAGTCATTGACTTTCTTAAGGTTGATGTGGGACCCAAACAGGATGGATTCTGTTTTACCCAAGTGTATGGATAGCTTGTTGTCAGCGAGCCAGGTGCAAGTTCTACCGAGTTCAGCACTGAGGATTTTCTCCACCTGTGACTTGTCCTTGCCGGATACCAGCAGGGCCGAGTCATCCGCAAACAACAACAATTCAGTTCACTTTTAGTTTTGTTCTGCATAGCTTCAATGCCTTTTCTTAGAGGCACTCACCTTTTTGTTTATTTTTGGTTTAAGCATTAGACACCTTTTTTTACCTGCACACTGCCTCCCGCTGTTTCCGACATCTACAAAGCAATTAGCTACCGGCTGCCACCTACTGATATGGAAGAGTATTACACGGTTACTCTGCCCAGCTCTAGACAGCACCGACACTCAACAACAACACATCATTTGCAGACTATAATTACTGCTTTGCAAAAAATTATTTTAACCCAAATAGGTGAAATTAGATAATCTCCCACGGCACACCAGACTGTATCTCACGGCAAACTAGTGTGCCGCGGCACAGTGGTTGAAAAACACTGCACTAATCCATGCATTTTACTGCTTGATAATTCTGATTGACTACAAAACTTTAAGGAAGTAAACAAGGTAGAACTCCAACTTTCACATTCTCTTAATATCCAATTATATGAATTATTCATTATATATATATTGTATTAGTATATGTACACATACATTTGTATAGGCCATATATATTGTTACTCTACATGCTGTCTGACCCGGGTTACATTTTTTTGTAGCCCCCAAAGTCAAAACGTTGTGACACCCCTGCTTTAAATGGATCATAAAGCTTCCAAGCAGCGACAAGTCTTACCTTAGAAGACTTCTGTCGGTGCAGCTCACGTCACGGCCCTCAAGCATCGGGAGACTTTTGATTCGTTACAGCTACAAAACAGGCGTGTCAAACTGGTTGTCATTGAGGGCCACATCGCAGTTATGGCTGCTCTCCGAGGGCCGCTTGGAATAGTGAGTCATGTAAATAAACATGAAGTGCCTCATGATATCACGCAATTATTTATTAATTAAATATGTTCTTTACAAACACTAGAAAATAATTTGTAGATTTCACGGTAAAAAACAAAACAAAAACCTGACAGCTCAATTGCCAAATTGTTTCTGTAAAATTTACAATGCTTTTTACTAGTGATGTCCGATAATGGCTTTTTGCCGATATCCGATATTGTCCAAATCTTTAATTACCGATACCGATATCAACCGATACCGATACTGATATATACAGTTGTGGAATTAACACATTATTATGCCTAATTTGGACAACCAGGTATGGTGAAGATAAGGTACTTTTTAAAAAAATGAATCAAATAAAATAAGATAAATAAATTAAAAACATTTTCTTGAATAAAAAAGAAAGTAAAACAATATAAAAACAGTTACATAGAAACTAGTAATTAATGAAAATTTGTAAAATTAACTGTTAAAGGTTAGTATTATTAGTGGAGCAGCAGCACGCACAATCATGTGTGCTTACGGACTGTATCCCTTGCAGACTGTATTAATATATATTGATATATAATGTAGGAAGCAGAATATTAATAACAGAAAGAAACAACCCTTTTGTGTGAATGGAGGAGGGAGGTTTTTTGGGTTGGTGCACTAATTGTAAGTGTATCTTGTGTTTTTTAAGTGGATTTAATTAAAAAAAAAAAAAAAAAAAAAACTATACTGATAATTAAAAAAAACGATACCGATAATTTCCGATATTACATTTTAACGCATTTATCGGCCGATAATATCGGCAGACCGATATTATCGGACATCTCTAGTAAAAACACAAAATAATTGTATGATATAAGACTCTTGACTAGGGATGTCCGATAATGGCTTTTTGCCGATATCCGATATTCCGATATTGTCCAACTCTTTAATTACCGATACCGATGTCAACCGATACCGATATCAACCGATATATGCAGTCGTGGAATCAACACATTATTATGCCTAATTTGGACAACCAGGTATGGTGAAGATAAGGTACTTTTTTTAAAAAATAATAAAAGATAACTAAATTAAAAACATTTTCTTGAATAAAAAAGAAAGTACAACAATATAAAAACAGTTACATAGAAACTAGTAATGAATGAAAATGAGTAAAATTAACTGTTAAAGGTTAGTACTATTAGTGGAGCAGCAGCACGCACAATCATGTGTGCTTACGGACTGTATCCCTTGCAGACTGTATTGATATATATTGATATATAATGTAGGAAGCAGAATATTAATAACAGAAAGAAATGGGGGGAGGGAGGTTTTTTGGGTTGGTGCACTAATTGTAAGTGTATCTTGTGTTTTTTATGTGGATTTAATTAAAAAAAAAAAAAAAAAACGATACAGATAATAAAAAAAACGATACCGATAATTTCCGATATTACATTTTAACGCATTTATCGGCCGATATTATCGGACATCCCTACTCTTGACCATTTGACGCCCCAGACGAGAGTGGACTAACCCCAACCCGGGTCCGTGAATAGCAACAACAGCAACAACAGACTGTAGCTCCTCGCCCGTATAAGAAAAGTCATGATGTAAACGTAAACATGAATTAGCCAAAGTTACATACATAACTTTGCTTTAGGCCTGAATTTTCTCCTCCCCCGTCCTTCACGTTCTACAGGCCGCAACAGAATAACGTTGTCTCCCTTTTCATGATCAAATGTTATCAAAATTGCTTGACGACCGCTCTTCGACTGTGACGTCGCCCTCCACGCTAACCCAGCAGCAGGTCAGTCAGGTTCATGGCGCAAGTTATAGCAAATATATGACATATTGAGGATTGATTGTCATTTCTTTTAAAGAAAACATTCCAATTAAGTGTACAGAGTGCGCATTATACATACAATTTTAAAAATAGTTTATATTGTTTTTGGACATTCTGCAATTTGGCACCCAGCCCAAAAGATGGCGACCCGTGTTAAAATGTTCAGCAGCTTTACAGATGCCATGTGTGCTGTGCGGCCAGGACGTATTCTACAAAAGCAGTGAAGTTGTCACGTTGTGTGAATGGTAAATAAAAACAGAATAGAATGATTTGCAAATCCTTTTCAACTTATATTCAATTGAATAGACTGCAAAGACAAGATATTTAACGTTCCAACTGGTAAACTTTGTTATTTTTTGCCAAAATTAGCTCATTTGGAATTTGATGCCTGCAACATGTTTCAAAAAAGCTGGCACAAGTGGCAAAAAAGAGTTGAGGAATGCTCATCAAACACTTATTTGGAACATCCCACAGGTGAACAGGCTAGTTGGGAACAGGTGGGTGCCATGATTGGGTATAAAAGCAGCTTCCATGAGTCATTCACAAACAAGGACGGGGCGAGGGTCACCACTGTGTCAACAAATGCCTGAGCAAATTGTTTAAGAACAACATTTCTCAAGCAGCTATTGCAAGAAATTTAGGGATTTCACCTTCTACGCTCCGTAATATCATCAAAAGGTTCAGAGAATCTGGAGAAATCACTGCCCGTGACCTTCGATCTCTCAGCCGGTACTGCGTCAAAAAGCGACATCAGCGTGTAAAGGATATCATCAAATGGGCTCAGGTACAC
>NC_084740.1:60702864-60790364 GCF_033978785.1 Entelurus aequoreus
AAAGTGGAAATGCTCATCTCCAGACCAGGCTCTCACACATGTCAGGTATGTTCTTGCATCATGTCTACTGTGGTCCAGGTATGTTCTTGCATCATGTTTACTGTGGTCCATGTATGTTCTTGTATCATGTCTACTGTGGTCCATGTATGTTCTTGCATCATGTCTACTGTGGTCCATGTATGTTCTTGCATCATGTCTACTGTGGTCCAGGTATGTTCTTGCATCATGTTTACTGTGGTCCATGTATGTTCTTGTATCATGTCTACTGTGGTCCATGTATGTTCTTGCATCATGTCTACTGTGGTCCATGTATGTTCTTGCATCATGTCTACTGTGGTCCATGTATGTTCTTGCATCATGTCTACTGTGGTCCATGTATGTTCTTGCATCATGTCTACTGTGGTCCATGTATGTTTTTGCATCATGTCTACTGTGGTCCATGTATATTTTTGCATCATGTCTACTGTGGTCCATGTATGTTCTTGTATCATGTCTGCTGTGGTCCATGTATGTTCTTGCATCATGTCTGCTGTGGTCCATGTATGTTCTTGCATCATGTCTACTGTGGTCCATGTATGTTCTTGCATCATGTCTACTGTGGTCCATGTATGTTCTTGCATCATGTCTACTGTGGTCCAGGTAAGTTCTTGCATCATGTCTACTGTGGTCCATGTATGTTCTTGCATCATGTCTACTGTGGTCCATGTATGTTCTTGCATCATGTCTACTGTGGTCCATGTATGTTCTTGCATCATGTCTACTGTGGTCCACGTATGTTCTTGTATCATGTCTACTGTGGTCCACGTATGTTCTTGCATCATGTCTACTGTGGTCCACGTATGTTCTTGCATCATGTCTACTGTGGTCCATGTATGTTCTTGCATCATGTCTACAGTGGTCCATGTATGTTCTTGCATCATGTCTACTGTGGTCCATGTATGTTCTTGCATCATGTCTACTGTGGTCCATGTATGTTCTTGCATCATGTCTACTGTGGTCCATGTATGTTCTTGCATCATGTCTACTGTGGTCCAGGTATGTTCTTGCATCATGTCTACTGTGGTCCATGTATGTTCTTGCATCATGTCTACTGTGGTCCATGTATGTTCTTGCATTATGTCTACTGTGGTCCATGTATGTTCTTGCATCATGTCTGCTGTGGTCCAGGTATGTTCTTGCATCATGTCTACTGTGGTCCATGTATGTACTTGCATCATGTCTACTTTGGTCCATGTATGTTCTTGCATCATGTCTACTGTGGTCCATGTATGTTCTTGCATCATGTCTACTGTGGTCCATGTATGTTCTTGCATCATGTCTACTGTGGTCCATGTATGTTCTTGCATCATGTCTACTGTGGTCCATGTATGTTCTTGCATCATGTCTACTGTGGTCCATGTATGTTCTTGCATCATGTCTACTGTGGTCCATGTATGTTCTTGCATCATGTCTGCTGTGGTCCAGGTATGTTCTTGCATCATGTCTACTGTGGTCCATGTATGTACTTGCATCATGTCTACTTTGGTCCATGTATGTTCTTGCATCATGTCTGCTGTGGTCCATGTATGTTCTTGCATCATGTCTACTGTGGTCCATGTATGTTCTTGCATCATGTCTACTGTGGTCCATGTATGTTCTTGCATCATGTCTACTGTGGTCCATGTATGTTCTTGCATCATGTCTACTGTGGTCCATGTATGTTCATGCATCATGTCTACTGTGGTCCATGTATGTTCTTGCATCATGTCTACCGTGGTCCATGTATGTTCTTGCATCATGTCTACTGTGGTCCATGTATGTTCTTGCATCATGTCTACTGTGGTCCATGTATGTTCTTGCATCATGTCTGCTGTGGTCCAGGTATGTTCTTGCATCATGTCTACTGTGGTCCATGTATGTACTTGCATCATGTCTACTTTGGTCCATGTATGTTCTTGCATCATGTCTGCTGTGGTCCATGTATGTTCTTGCATCATGTCTACTGTGGTCCATGTATGTTCTTGCATCATGTCTACTGTGGTCCATGTATGTTCTTGCATCATGTCTACTGTGGTCCATGTATGTTCTTGCATCATGTCTACTGTGGTCCATGTATGTTCTTGCATCATGTCTACTGTGGTCCATGTACTGTATATAACTATATATACACACATCCACTGGCTCACCTGTACTGTCTTCCTGTGCACTTAAGATGTGACTTTAGTATTTTATACGTAAATAGTAATCTCCATCCTATCTTGCTGATTGTATTGTACCATAAGTCCCGGACAGAAATCTGCCTTCTAAGAACTATTAGTGATTCCCAGAGCCCAAAAAAAAGAGTGTTTTCTGTTGGAGCTCCAGTGCTCTTGAATGTTCTACAGTAATAGTTTGAGATGCTAGGATGTGGTTGTGGTTTGTTTAATTCACCGTGTTGAATGATACATTAGCACAAAGTAGCATGAAGACTACACTTTTGGAGTGGAGACCTGCTCCAAAAATCAAGTACAATTGAAATATTGCCAGTCACAAAAAGTTTAGATGGTTTATTTTTAATGATTTGTCATTCTAAATCAAAGTGATTGTTTGGCTTGCGATAAAAGTTTGGTGAGTTGTTGAGCTAGAGAAGAAGTCCTCCAGAGAAGAATGCTGCCTGCCAAGAGATGTTTATGTAGTGCTTCTTGGTCCATAAAACAACGTTACAGATAAGTGACTAAGTGGAAGCTGCCCTCATGGAGACGACATGTGAAGATAGTTGTAATCTTACTGATAAGAAATAGTAAAATGATTCTAAACACACCAAAGAAGAAGAAGTCCTAACAGTTGAAATGCAGATGTGAAGAAGACAAACAAGGTAAAAGAACCTTCAAGTTGTGTGAGAGTGCTACATGACCTTGGACCTTAACTCGTGCGCTCTCTTTGAAGCTTCTTCAGCTGTTCCTCCAGCACAATGTTCTTCTTCAGCTCCATGTTGTAATTGTACTTTAAATCCTCGATCTCCTCAAAGAAAGCCGGGTCAAATTTGTCCATGTCCTCCTTTAATTTGCGGACTTCTACTTGGAGTTTGCTCTTCTCCGCCTCCTCTGACTTTAGAATAACTTTTAGTTGTCTGCAATCTGAGGTAGAAAAAAGACCTGTTGGGCTTTCTGCAGAAAAGGCAAAAACCAAAAGTGCTTTTTGAGTGTTGGGGAGTCACCTGCGTCATGTGTGGATGTCTGGCCACCAAGTTGTTCTCTGCCCAGTCTTTGCTCAGTCGGTAACTGGGGAATAAAAGACCATGGTGTTCTGACATTGTCTGCATTGTAGTGGTAAAAGTAGTGGTCTCAACTCTACCTGATGATCTTCAAGTACCCGGATGCGAATCTGAGCAGTCTCCTCACGTTTGTTTGCCTCCTTGAGCTTCTGCTTGAGTTCAGTCATGATGGAGGTTTTTAGAGACAGCTCCTTCTCCAACTCCTTCATCTTGTTCTCAAACATTCTGTGGATAAGCAAGAGGACAACATGTCTGCCTTGGACCCTGTCAAGTCAACTTGCAGTGAGGCCTAGTAGACTTCATCAGTTCATGACCATGGACTTAGATTGGTCAGATCTAGTCTTAGACTTGGATTGGTCACATGTAGTCTTAGAATTAGATTGTCAGATCTAGTTTTCGATTAGTCAGATCTAGTCTTGGACTTAGAACATGAGTACTTGTTGGTTCAGCAGGTGGAAGCAGGGAGACATCAGGTTTCTAATGTTTGGGAAAGAACTTGGGAGCAACTAACCGAGTCACCACAGATGACTTCATGGCCTTGCTGTCAGAACCCTGCGTGATGGGCCTGGAGAGAGCGTCCAGGAGTCTTTGCTTGGTCTTCTCCAGTTCTGCCTCCAGTTTCTCACTCGTTAACTCCGCACTGGTCTTAGCCAGTCTTAGTTTTTCTGCGACCTCCATCTCCTGAGAACAAAAGGAAATGAGGTCATGCCACTCCTCGGCCGACATGCATTTAGCTCATGAGAATTTCACTTCCATCTCCTCAGTCAGGAGCGTTCCATCTCAGTGACAAACTTGTTACCTTCTTGACTTGCTTTCCAAGTCGCTCATTTTCCAGGACTATTTTCTCCAGTCCTTTACATTTGGACTCAAACCTGCGCAGTTCAGCTTCATGTTGACTCTTCAGTTTGTTGTGTTCCACCTTGACAAGAGAATGTGTTTTTGTAGCCAGTTGTGGGACTCGTGCACAAAGCCTATCAACCTGAAGTCTTTTGTGTTCTTGCTCCAAGGTCTGGTCCACATGGGGAGCTGGAGAGGTTTTCTTTAGCCTCTCGTTTTCCTTCTGCACTCTTTCCATCGCCTTCTTCATCAAGATGATGCTCTTCTCAAGCTCAGGCACACTTTTCTTGCTGTCGCACCACTGATGAGGGAAAGTACAAGTATTGTGGTACAAGTATTGTGGTACAAGCATTGTGGTACAAGCATTGTGGTTAAGGCGCCCACTAGTGGTGGGTGTAAAGAAAGGCAAGCGGGAGTTACAGACAAATGTTTTACACAAGTCGTACACGGAAGAAGTCACTTTACGTTTGAGTGTTTTCTACCAAGCATGTTGGTGTTAAAAATGTCAACATGACTTAGATGTTGACTGATTGTTTACGTGAGCCGCTGTTTAGTCTGCAAGCGGACGTGACGTCACATGCAACAAAGGTATGGCACCGTTTGATTTCATGTGATTGGATATACAGTAGTACCCATGAAATTGGGTCAGTGCCTATAAAAGTACCGAATGTGGTACCTATCCCTAGTCAAGCACCAATTAAATGGATTTCAATTCATTTCAATGGGCGGGGCTGCTTTGACATATTGAGTTACAAGCTTGGTTGCGGAACGAATCCTGCTCGTAAGTTGACATGTTTTTTTTTTCTTTAGCAAAAGCATCTTTTAATAATGAACTTACTCTGGTATTGGCAAGTTTCTTCTGCAAATCAGAGTTTTCCTTTTTCATAGCACTCAGCATCTCCTCCTGGTCTGTAACTTTACTCTGGGGAAAAAAGCAATCACGAAAACAAGGCGATAAAAACCCTCAAGCAGAATAATCCAACAGCAGACTTTCTTTCCTCTGTGGGACATACTAAACGTTAGATCGTGTTTTGTAAACTAGCAGCATCAATCCGTCCGTGGGTTAACATGTACCTTGAGTCTTGGAAGGTCAATGTCGGCCTGTGCCAGTTGGAGGCGGAGCTCCAAATTCTCAGAGGCCAGCTTGAGGTTTTCTTTCTGGAGGTCCTGAAGTCGTTGTGATGGAGTCTCTGTCTGAAGCGAGGCAAAGACACCATAAGTCAGTATGAGACAAAGAGCTTGACAAGGACCGAGGCCACCTTGACTTCACGACTGGTGCTTCCACATACACACTATGGGAATTCTTAGCACCTGAAATCCACAAGGGAAGACTCACAGGTGTGATTGCTACCACTAACTAACAACACTGGGAAACCAAGGCTTGGAGTACCTTTGGATATCTTTGCAATCTGCTTTGTCGTCGTTGCACGCCATCATCCTTTTGTTTCCTGAGAACACTGCCACGGTTTTGGCTCACTTTCTTGCTAGAGTTCACATCTGGTATGGCTGAACAAGACTGGTCTGGATTATGTGTCGCTGCCGTGCTGGTCGTCACTTCATCCTTCAGATCAACATCTTGCTCAGTCCCTTCATCCTGTTCTGCTCCTTGTCCGCAGTCGTCCTCATTGTTAGCGCTAGCTTGACATGTCAGTTCTCTCTCATCCTTGGCTTCACCTACTCCTGCAGAGGGAGTTCCAGAACCCTCTGCATCATCCTCCGACTTGCCTTCAATTTGCTGCCTTTCAGTCCCATCTGCGTCCTCTTCAACAGCTGTAGTCACCTTAGGGCTAATATGGTTGTCTTCAGTGTTGCTGTGAGATTCTAAGTCCCGCTGTTCTTTGTTTGACTCCTTCTGATGGTCACAGGTGTCTCTTTGAGTTTGAAGGCTCATTGAGCGGTCCTGTGGTTCATCAGGACAATGTGATGACCCATCCTTAACATCAAAAGTAACAGTGCGAATGCCGTCTAAAGCCTGTGGGATTTTCCCTTTTTCATGTGAGGAATCCGACTGATAGTGGTCAAGAGAGGAGATAGATGAAGGAGGACAGTAAAACATGAGGAAAAGGATGAAGGAAGGCCCTCAAAGTTATCATAGACCTGATGTGTGTGTGTCTTTTCAGTGCACAGAGTAGCACTCACAGACGACTGGTCGGGTGTCTTGTTCTCAAAGGCTCCGAGTCTCTCCTCAAGGTCGTGGTTCCTCTGGGTCAAATCCTCCACCACACGGTCACGAGTTAGAGCCTGTTGCTGCCTGTAAGATTGCTCCAAAATAAAGGCTTTAGGTCAATGTAATGCCCACATAATACAGTTTTAACAGACACAATAAAAACCCAGATTGACTGAAAGAAGAAGAATTTGTACTTTATGGTAAACAACTGAGTCTCCAGCTCAGTGTTCTTCGCCTTTAGCTCCGTGACCTCCTTCTCCAGCTCATCTCGTCTCACGCCCACCACCTGATCAGCGGTCACTCCTTTAGACCTGGTCTTCTTCTGCAGTACATTCTTTTCTTTCTTCAGCCTGAGTACACGATCACACAACAGAAACGCTCCTCAACAACCATTGCTGCATACTGGAACTCAAATTCCATTTCATAGAATCAAAGGTTCCTCAGGCCCATTGCTTTATTTTGTTTCCAGATACTCAAATCTATTGCTGGTTCTGCAGAGCAGAAACACACAATGGTCTTCTCCGTGTATATATGACATGTTATTATGAATGTTACTACATGACATATATACTTACATCATGTATATATGACATGTTATTATGAATGTTACTACATGACATATATACTTACATCATGTATATATTACATGTTATTATGAATGTTACTACATGACATATATACTTACATCATGTATATATGACATGTTATTATGAATGTTACTACATGACATATATACTTACATCATGTATATATTACATGGTATTATGAATGTTACTACATGACATATATACTTACATCATGTATATATTACATGTTATTATGAATGTTACTACATGACATATATACTTACATCATGTATATATTACATGTTAATATGAATGTTACTACATGACATATATACTTACATCATGTATATATTACATGTTATTATGAATGTTACTACATGACATATATACTTACATCATGTATACATTACATGTTATTATGAATGTTACTACATTACATATATACTTACATCATGTATATATTACATGTTATTATGAATGTTACTACATTACATATATACTTACAGCGTGTATATAAAACATTGGAGGTTTTCTGCCTTTTTTTTAGAGCGCTTTATAGGTGAATTAGAGTGACAACCATTACCTTCATCGTTAGCTGCCTTTTATTAACAATTTAAAATGCATTAAAATGATAAACTTATGTGCGCTTTTCTCACATTAGCATGGTGAATGATGGACAACATTTCAAGAAAGTACAGTTCTCCTTCAAAAGGGGAAATATTATGCAAACACCACTTTACTAACCTACTGGTACCTTTTTGTGTGTGTTTGGGATCTGTATAAGTCCTGCAAATGTGAAACCAAAGCATGGAGGCATGGCGGTGATGTTTATAAAACAATCTTGCTCTGCTCCAAACAAGCCATTTTAGATTTGCTCCGACATGTGACGTCGGCAGATTATCCAAATATGGCAGGAATTTCCCCAAAGACTTTAGCTTAAGTCCACCATTGTAGTCAATAAGTTCCTTCTTTTTCTCTATCCTCATGTTGTGGGGCAGACTGGCTCGTACATGCACATGCATCCTCTGCTGTTGCCATTTCTAATACAAAGTAGTGTATATTTCTAACTTATATCTGTCAGTAGACTCATTATGGAAGATAAAAAAGTACAACATTTCTAATTCCCTTCATTTTCGGACTCTACGGCGCACTCAAAATCGACAGTGCGCCTAATGTACAGCATAATTCTGGTTGTGCTTACCGACCTTGAAGCTATTATCATTACACCATGTACCATATATAAGTGTGACCAGTAGAAGGCAGTCACACATAAGAGATATGCCAGTAAGCAACACCAAAACTTTATATGTTCCATTGAGAATATAGAACACTACACACCGCACTCAAAAATCTATCAAAATGTTTTAGTAGGACTTTGGTAAGCTATGAAGCCACACCGCTTGATGGATTGTACTGTGCTTCAACATAGGAGTATTATTATGGTGTGTGTATAAGGTAAGACATATTATCTGGCGTTTTGTTTTGCAAAATTATGCAAAAGCAACTTTTCTTACCTTCTTGTACCAGCTGATGTGTATTTGGGATCTGCATAAGTCCTGACAATTTGTGTGCATCTGCCTTTGTAGTCCGTGTCGACACCGTAGTCGATAAGCTTCTTCTTTTTCTCTATCTTCTTGTTATGTGACATTCATCCTCCACTGTTGCCATTTCTAATATAAAGTAGTGTAAAGTTCTTACTTATATCTGTCAGTAAACTCACCATGAAAGCACTAAAACATACCGGTGTAGTGACTTTACATTATTCACCCGTGGAACTTTAGTTATTAGAGAGTTGCGGTTGGACGGTTTTTCACGGGACACATTTCGGGCGTTGTTGTTGCACTAGTGAGCCACGGATGAGGAGATGCTGCTCCGTTATTGATTGAAGTAAAGTCTGAACGTCATTAAAACAGTTAGCGCCATCTTTTGACACTTCTTCCACTCCCGTCCTTGCACGCTACACCGCTACAACAAAGATGACGGGGAGAAGACGCTGTCCAAGTGGAGGCACGTAAATAAGACCGCCCACAAAACGGCACATCCTGAAGAGACTGTCAGAAAGTGACGTGAAGATGATGTGTAAAACATCATCTACCGGTATGCAACATTTTGAGCAAAGAACCACCATTACATGTTATGTAGAACACAAGGAAGTCTTTTACATTTAGAAATAAATCATAATATGACCCCTTTAATGTACCTTATAATCCGGTGCACCTTTTGTATGAAATAGACCTGACTAGACCCAGCAGTGCCCTCTATGGACCAGAAAATATGGTACATGTTATGTAGACCAGTGATTGTCAAACCTAGTGGTGAGCCAAAGAAACACTTGATTAAAGTAGTCTTGTATCTTCCTATATTCAAACAGTGTGTAATGTTACAGTGGACAAAATGTTGAATATCCTTGAATACGTAGGCCTGCTACGCTACTGTATTGTAATTGTGGTGGTACTTGGTAAACAAGGAAGTGTTTCAATGTAGAGAAGTATCGTGCTGTGACCTCTTCAAGGAGTCGTCGATGCAGAACTGTGCACACTGACCTGGCATAGAGGTCTTTGATGGTACTGAGCTGTTTACACATGGATTCATTTTCCTGTTCCTTGTCCTTCAGACTATTTTTCACCTTCTCCAGCTTGGACTGCCATTTCTTCGCCTCCTCCCACAGCAACATGTCCTCCTTGTTCTGTCACAGACAAATGGAGATGCATGTCATTGTTATTGTTTTGTGCGACAGGTTCTATGTAAGGATCGTTTACAAACATTTGCCCGGTCAACTTTTCTGGTGTCGGCACTTTTCTCTAAATCCGACTCCAGCTTCCTGATCTTCTTCTGCAAATGTTCGGTGGTTGGCACCTTGTCCTCAGGAGCAGCTTGATTCTAATTGAGCAGGATGTTGTGCAGAACTGTAATAGTGTTGTGAATGTTTCCCATATCCTTAGCATTGATTACCTGAATGCAGCTCCTGAGCCTCTTGACCTGCTTCTGGAGCTCCTGGATTTCCTCTTCTTTTGCTTCTTTTTGAGCTTGAAGGCTTCTCCGATTGTTCTGGCTCCTGTGCAGTTCTTGGTTTAAGCGCTCCACCTCCTTTTTTATTGTATTCTCACTTCTCCTGGCAGACTCCTTTGCATCTTGAAGCTCGTCACTCAGTTCCTGCACCTGAGCCTTGGTTGGAGAGCACATGAGGTTCAGTGTGTTTCACTGCAATGAGATGCAACATGTGCAGCACCTTCAAGTCTTTGGTGTGCTTCTCCACCAACTTCTGCACATTGAACCTCTCCTCGGTCTGTGCAGCACCGGCTAGAACTTGCTGCTCAGCAGCAGAGGTCATCTGTGTGCGCAGTTCTAACAGAACCTTACTGAGAGCCTGTGAAAACAAGCGTCTTGAAACCTTCAATGATTGTCACTTAGATCAGTGATTTTCCAACCTTAGGCACACCACCAGCAGAAAACATTAAAAAATTAAACCCAGCAGCCGATATTGACAATAAAAAGTTGTTCTCGCAATCGATGGATATTAATTCCAACCATAACCAAGCATGCATCAATATAGCTCTTGTTTCAAAGTAGACTTATTTGGAGTTGTTTTCCTGTGTGTAGTGTTTTAGTTCTTGTCTTACGCTACTATTGTGTTGTTGATTGTCATGTCATGTACGGATCTACTTTGTGGACGCCGTCTGCTCCACACGCTGTAAGTCTTTGCTGTCCTCCAGCATTCTGTTTTTGTTTACTTTGCAGCCAGTTCAGTTTTAGTTTTGCATAGCCTTCCCTAAGCTTCAATGCCTTTTCTTAGCGGCACTCACCTTTTATTTATTTTTGGTTTAAGCATTAAACACCTTTTTTACCTGCAAACAATTGTCATCCTTCCCGACATCTACCAAGCAATGAACTACCGGCTGCCACCTACTGATATGGAAGAGTATTACACGGTTACTCTGCCGAGCTCTAGACAGCACCGACACTCAACAACGGCACATTTACGGATTATAGTTACTGGTTTGCAAAAAATATTTTTAACCCAATTAGGTGAAATTACATAATGTCCCACGGCACACCAGACTGTATCTCACGGCACACTAGTGCAGTGTTTTTCAACCTTTTATGAGCCAAGGCACATTTTTTGCGTTGAAAATATCCGGAGGCACACCACCAGTAGAAATCATTAAAAAACAAAACTCAGTTGACAGTAAAAAGTCGTTGTCACAATTGTTGGATATGACTTTAAAGCATAACCAAGCATGCATCACTATAGCTCTTGTCTCAAAGTAGGTGTACTGTCACCACCTGTCACACCACACCCTGAGTTTTTTTTGCTGTTTTCCTGTGTGTAGTGTTTTAGTTCTTGTCTTGCGCTACTATTTTAGTGGCTTTTTCTCTTTTTTTGGTATTTTCCTGTAGCAGTTTCATGTCTTCCTTTGAATGATATTTCCCGCATCTACTTTGTTTTCAAGAAAATTTCAGTTGTTTTTATCCTTCTTTTTGGGGACATTGTTGATTGTCATGTCATGTTTGGATGTACATTGTCTCTGCTCCACAGTAAGTCTTTGCTGTCCTCCAGCATTCTGTTTTTGTTTACTTTGCAGCCAGTTCAGTTTTAATTTTGTTCTGCATAGCCTTCCCTAAGCTTCAATGTCTTTTCTTAGGGGCACTCACATTTTGTTTATTTTTGGTTTAAGCATTAGACACCTTTTTACCTGCACACTGCCTCCCGCTGTTTCCGACATCTACAAAGCAATTAGCTACCTGCTGCCACCTACTGATATGGAAGAGTATTACACGGTTACTCTGCCCAGCTCTAGACAGCACCGACACTCAACAACAACACATCATTTGCAGACTATAATTACTGCTTTGCAAAAAATATTTTTAACCCAAATTAGATAATCTCCCACGACACACCAGACTGTATCTCACAGCACACTAGTGTGCCGCGGCACAGTGGTTGAACAACACTGACTTATATCATGCTGATCACTACCTTGATTTGTTTCTCTTTCTGGACCAGTTGAGATTTCAGGCGTTCCACCAAGTTCTTCATTGTGTTGCTGGGCGACAGAACATTGGCCTCCTTTTGGGTCTCCAGTTCATTTTGGAGGGAATTGATCTCCAATTTCATCTCCATTATTTGGCCCCTCTGATCCGTAGTCTCAATGGTCAGATCTTCCACCTCCATGGCATGAGACTCCTTCAGCCTGCAGTGAGTCCACACTGTGTTAGATCATTTGATTGTGAGGATAATGGAAAAAGTTATCCTTTTTCTTGAGAGCTGTGTTGTCCTACAGACACATGGATCACCTCAACTTCTCATCCGAGTGTTTGCCAGCCTGTGTTTCCATGGCGATCTTCTGTCGCTCCAACTCTGCAGTGGCCAGCTTCAGCTTCATGGTGACGGACGAGAGTGACAGGTCCTGTTCTGCTACCGTCTGCTCCAACTCAGCCAGACGGTCCAAATGTTTGGACGTCGGTATCGTGATACTGGGCTTCTTCATCATCTCCTGCAGGAGGACAGGACACAGAGAGTCCAGATGAAGATCAATCACGTGTCATGGACGGATGTCTATCAGTACCACTGCTTGCTGCTTGAGGCGGTCCAGGGTGTTGTCGTTGTTCCAGTCCAGCTTGTGATACAGCGTTCTCAGCTCCTCATCATGCCTCCTAATCATCTCTTCTTGACTCTGAAAGAAGGAAAATGAGCAAAAGAATGTTTATTTCTTGGTTAATGTGAGGGTGCCTGACCATGAAGGAATGTTTCACAAGTCTACCTTTGAAACTTGGCCCAGCTGCTTCTGGTACTTCTTGACCACTTCCTCTTTTTTGTCGAGTCGACATTGGAGATCTTTGACCGTCTTATGGGCCAGCTTGCGTGCAGCCTGGCTGCCCGAGTCCCTGTCATGCTCGGAAGCGTCCGCAAGGAGACGTTCCCTACTAGCGACAGCCGGGAGACGAAGACGAAGCTCGTTGATGACTTTGTCTCTGGACACAACGTTCTGTTCCGACTTCCTCAGGGCGGCCTCTTTCTCCTCTAATTTCTGCATTTGAAGGAATTACACCACACACGTTGTGTGGGATTTAGGAGCAAGACTCGTGAGATTTACAAAAGCCAAAAGCAGTGAAGTTGTCACGTTGTGTAAATGGTCAATAAAAAGAGAATACAACAAATCCTTTTCAACTTATATTCAATTGAATAGACTGCAAAGACAAGATATTTCATGTTCACACTTTTTTTTTGCAAATAATCATTAACTTAGAATTTAATGGCAGCAACACATTGCAAAAAAGGGGCATTTTTACCACTGTGTTACATGGCCTTTCCTTTTAACAACACTCAGTAAAGGTTTGGGAACTGAGGAGACACATTTTGGAAGTGGAATTCTTTCCCATTCTTGCTTGATGTACAGCTTAAGTTGTTCAACAGTCTCCCTTCTCATATTTTAGCCTTCACACATTTTCAATGGGAGACAGGTCTGGACTACAGGCAAGCCAGTCTAGTACCCGCACTCTTTTACTATGAAGCCACGCTGTAATACGTGCAGAATGTGGCTTGGCATTGTCTTGCTGAAATAAGCAGGGGCGTCCATGATAACGTTGCTTGGATGGCAACATATGTTGCTCCAAAAGCTGTATGTACCTTTCAGCATTAATGGTGCCTTCACAGATGTGTAAGTTACCCATGTCTTGGGCACTAATACACCCCCATACCATCACACATGCTGCCTTTTACACTTTGTGCTTATAACAGTCCGGATGGTTCTTTTCCTCTTTGGTCCGGAGGACTCGACGTCCACAGTTTCCAAAAACTATTTGAAATGTGGACTCGTCAGACCACAGAAGACTTTTCCACTTTGCATCAGTCCATCTTAGATGAGCTCGGGCCCAGCGAAGTTCCTGGGTGTTGTTGATAAATGGCTTTGGCTTTGCATAGTAGAGTTTTAACTTGCACTTACAGATGTAGCGACCAACTGTAGTAACTGACAGTGGGTTTCTGAAGTGTTCCTAAGCACATGTGGTGATATCCTTTACCCACTGATGTAGTTTTTTGATGGAGTACCTTAGTAGGGATCGAATTCTTCGGTCTTGCCGCTTACGTGCAGTGATTTCTCCAGATTCTCTGAACCTTTTGATGATATTACAGACCATAGATGGTGAAATCCCTAAATTCCTTACTGGTTGAGAAATGTTGATCTTAAACAATTTGCTCAAACATTTGTTGACAAAGTGGTGACCCTCGCCCCGTCCTTGTTTGTGAATGACTGAGCATTTCGTGGAAGCTGCTTTTATACCCAATCATGGCACCCACCTGTTCCCAATTAGCCTGTTCAACTGTGGGATGTTCCAAATAAGTGTTTGATTAAAGTTAAAGTACCAATGATTGTCACACACACACTAGGTGTGGTGAAATTTGTCCTCTGCATTTGACCCATCCCCTTGTTCACCCCCTGGGAGGTGAGGGGAGCAGTGGGCAGCAGCGGTGCCGCGCCCGGGAATCATTTTGGTGATTTAACCCCCAATTCCAACCCTTGATGCTGAGTGCCAAGCAGGGAGGTAATGGCTCCCATTTTTTTTATAGTCTTTGGTATGACTCGGCCGGGGTTTGAACTCACAACCTACCCATCTCAGGGCGGACACTCTAACCACTAGGCCACTGAGTAGGTTGATGAGCATTCCTCCACTTTCTCAGTCTTTTTTGCCACTTCTGCCAGCTTTTTTGAAACATGTTGCAGGCATCAAATTCCAAATGAGCTAATAATTGCAAAAAATAACAAAGTTTCTCAGTGTGAACATGAAATATCTTGTCTTTGCAGTCTATTCAATTGAATATAAGTTGAAAAGGATTTGCAAATCATTGTATTCTCTTTTTATTTACCATTTACACAACTTTACTGCTTTTGGGTTTCGTACATAGACTATACAGTAGGGCTGGAAGATTCATCCACATCAAGGTTTCAATTAGTGCGATAAATAAGCTCAGGACGCTCTTTTTTTTCTCCGCTGTCACCAACATTTGAGTAACAGACATGTTTGCCAAATAGAATTGCTGAGCGTCACGTTTGTTTCTCTCTCACTTCAAACAGGGAGAGAGCGTTGTCACTCTGCATCGCTCTCAGCATCTTTATTAAACAGTAGAATGAACTGAACACAGTGAGCCCTCTTTTTAGTCATTCACAACCTTTGTTGACCTTAGAGAGCAAGACTGCCAGCTTTACACACACAGGAAGCACAGACAGTCTTGCTACTCGCTAGTGAGTCTTGTTGTGGTAATAATGTTGATGGGCAATATTAGCAATATATAACATTTACGGAGGAGCGAGAATGCCGTGATCCGAAAAGACAAATATCTAGAAAGCAGATATTGCATATTGTTCTAATGAGACAATAATATGTTGAATGGCAGTCTAGAAGTAACATGTCTTCCATCACTCCTTATTGTCACACTTTTAGACATTTTTATGTATAAAATATAAAAACAGCAAATCACAATCGCAGTTTTGGATAGAAAAAAGGCAATTTGTTTTTTTCTCCAAATGGCGCAGACCTAATATGCAGTACCTCTTCCAAATGTCTGCAGGCAGCCTTTGCATCTGAAATGGTGCTAGCCTGCTGTCGGGTTCTTCTCAAAGCCAACTCCAGTTGTTGAGCAGGAGGCAGACCCGGGTCTGGGAAGCCTGCTGCGTCTTCCAACTGAGCACAAGCCCAGAAAAAGTTGATTACAAGGTATAAAAAGAGGCTTCAGAAAATAGGATTCAAAACAAACCTTTTTAGCGCCACAGAGAGCTTCCTTCTCATACTGGTCCAGCTGATGTTCCAGTTCCAACTCTCGCTGATCCCACGCAAGTTGGTGCTCTTCTTGAATCTTGGCAAAGACAAAGACAACAATTTACAAACATGGCTATGAACTTGAATGACTTATTAAAATAATTCAATAATCAAAGTTGTCACCATGTT
This sequence comes from Entelurus aequoreus, assembly GCF_033978785.1. Classification (NCBI taxonomy): domain Eukaryota; kingdom Metazoa; phylum Chordata; class Actinopteri; order Syngnathiformes; family Syngnathidae; genus Entelurus; species Entelurus aequoreus. Next base: position 60,718,610 of record NC_084740.1, read on the forward strand.
AAGCTGCACAATATTTTCCCCGAGTGAGTGGATGGTTCTCTCCTGCTCTTCCACCAGGTTCTTCAGGTACTTGATCTCCCCCTTTTGAACTTCCACCTCCCTACTTTTTCTCAGCTCCTGCAGACGGGCTTCCTCCATCTTCTTGTGCCACTCGGTGACCTGTTTTATGATGACCATTACCATACTGACCTCAGACAGTGATTGATTCTAGCAAACCTAGGTAAAGATAACCGACCTTCTGAGCCCCTTTTACATCCTTCAGAGTTGAAATGAGCTCCTCCAACTCTCCAAGCCTCAGCTCCAGCTCTTCTGCCCGACCCTCTGCCCTCCGCCGCTCTTCCTTGGCCTTTTTTTTCTCTTCGTGTGCTTTTGCTTTGTCCTCCAGGAGGTTTACCATGGTCATTGAGAACTTCTCCTGCTGCTGAAGTGGCAGGGCGCCCGCAAACTGCCTGCGAAGGGACTGGACGGTCTGTCGCAGGTGCTTGGAGCGATTCCTGCCCTCCTGTCGAGCGAGGAACAGAGCGCGCTCGCTGGCGTCCAGTCGCTGTTCGGCGCGCTGCTTGAAGGCATCAAGCTGCTCCATGTGAGAGGCGGACGCCTTTAGCTTGGCCACAGCGTCCGACTCACTGAGTTGCAGAGCCACAATGTGTTGGTGGAGCTTTGCAATGAGGGCCTTCTCATCTGTTTGCGACTGAAGAGAAGAATGGAGAGATTCAAGGGTCAACACGAGTAAACCAGAGGTTGAATCCTAAAAAAATTACCTGGTAGTCTAGGATTTGTCTCCTCAAAGATTCTACTTCCTTGTCTTTGGACAGCTGCCTAGCCTGAAAAGCTGAGGCTTGTTTCACGGCAATGTCAGAAACCTCTCGAAGCCTGACAAAGACAAATGGATAAGGGCTGTGGCAAGGACTGCAAGTCTACATGCTATTGTCCAGTATGACAATAACGCCAATGTCTAAAACCTACTTGGAAACTTCTAAGCGAAGTTCCACCTCAGTGGCCTCAAACGTGGCAATCCTGGCTCGGTCTGCGTCGCTTGATGCTTTTGTGACGCATTCGCCCAACTCATCTCTCAGCTCCCTCTCCACCCGCTGGGCTTCTACATTCATTTTGGTCAGCTGAGGGAAGACAGACAACAAAGACATTTGGCGACAATGAAATGGGTGGACGCTTGCTAGATCTTCCCTGGGATCACATAGTAGCAAACCTCGGCAAACTTGGCCTCCAGTTCCGAGTTGCGATCCTCCGCCTGCTTGAGCGAGTTCTTCATGTGTTCGTACATGGTATGAGCGTGCTCGGCCCTCTGTCTCTCGTTCAGCTCCTTCATCTCCAGGGTTGTGATCCGCCTGGCAGTTGAGACCTTCTCATTGTTGACCAAGGCTTTATCAGCCTTCTCCATGACGCTCTCGCTTGCTGATGATAAGGCACAATGAAAGTCCAAATCCAACGCCCTCGACGCAAATCCCATAGGTGTGATGAAAGGATGGTCAGCGCCTGATAGCTGCGGCCTCCCACCATGACCCCGCACTCCCTCCCCTCTATTGCTAGATATCTGGAGATGTACGTTGTAATATGTACAGGTAAAAGCCAGTAAATTAGAATATTTTGAAAAACTTGATTTATTTCAGTAATTGCATTCAAAAGGTGTAACTTGTACATTATATTTATTCATTGCACACAGACTGATGCATTCAAATGTTTATTTCATTTAATTTTGATGATTTGAAGTGGCAACAAATGAAAATCCAAAATTCCGTGTGTCACAAAATTAGAATATTACTTAAGGCTAATACAAAAAAGGGATTTTTAGAAATGTTGGCCAACTGAAAAGTATGAAAATGAAAAATATGAGCATGTACAATACTCAATACTTGGTTGGAGCTCCTTTTGCCTCAATTACTGCGTTAATGCGGCGTGGCATGGAGTCGATGAGTTTCTGGCACTGCTCAGGTGTTATGAGAGCCCAGGTTGCTCTGGTAGTGGCCTTCAACTCTTCTGCGTTTTTGGGTCTGGCATTCTGCATCTTCCTTTTCACAATACCACACAGATTTTCTATGGGGCTAAGGTCAGGGGAGTTGGCGGGCCAATTTAGAACAGAAATACCATGGTCCGTAAACCAGGCACGGGTAGATTTTGCGCTGTGTGCAGGCGCCAAGTCCTGTTGGAACTTGAAATCTCCATCTCCATAGAGCAGGTCAGCAGCAGGAAGCATGAAGTGCTCTAAAACTTGCTGGTAGACGGCTGCGTTGACCCTGGATCTCAGGAAACAGAGTGGACCGACACCAACAGATGACATGGCACCCCAAACCATCACTGATGGTGGAAACGAAAGCAAATATTGCATTTCCTTTAGAAATCGAGGTCCCAGAGTCTGGAGGAAGACAGGAGAGGCACAGGATCCACGTTGCCTGAAGTCTAGTGTAAAGTTTCCACCATCAGTGATGGTTTGGGGTGCCATGTCATCTGCTGGTGTCGGTCCACTCTGTTTCCTGAGATCCAGGGTCAACGCAGCCGTCTACCAGCAAGTTTTAGAGCACTTCATGCTTCCTGCTGCTGACCTGCTCTATGGAGATGGAGATTTCAAGTTCCAACAGGACTTGGCGCCTGCACACAGCGCAAAATCTACCCGTGCCTGGTTTACGGACCATGGTGTTTCTGTTCTAAATTGGCCCGCCAACTCCCCTGACCTTAGCCCCATAGAAAATCTGTGGGGTATTGTGAAAAGGAAGATGCAGAATGCCAGACCCAAAAACGCAGAAGAGTTGAAGGCCACTATCAGAGCAACCTGGGCTCTCATAACACCTGAGCAGTGCCAGAAACTCATCGACTCCATGCCACGCCGCATTAACGCAGTAATTGAGGCAAAAGGAGCTCCAACCAAGTATTGAGTATTGTACATGCTCATATTTTTCATTTTCCTACTTTTCAGTTGGCCAACATTTCTAAAAATCCCTTTTTTGTATTAGCCTTAAGTAATATTCTAATTTTGTGACACACGGAATTTTGGATTTTCATTTGTTGCCACTTCAAATCATCAAAATTAAATGAAATAAACATTTGAATGCATCAGTCTGTGTGCAATGAATAAATATAATGTACAAGTTACACCTTTTGAATGCAATTACTGAAATAAATCAAGTTTTTCAAAATATTCTAATTTACTGGCTTTTACCTGTATATGTGCTTTGGTATGGAGGTTTTTTCCCACTCCAGACTGGGCCCCCTTAGGAGCCAGGTCTAGATTGTATTTTTTTACTCATCCTTCCCCAGCGTTTACCTTTTTCCCATCTTTTACGGGGCGCCTTGTGGCGACCCATCAGCGTTCCTGTTCTGTAACCCTGTACACTGTTTGTTTGTCTAATCTTCAACGGTTTGTGCTGAAAACAAAGTTTCGTTGTACTTGTGCAATGACAATAAAGACCTATCCTATCCTGAAAGACGACACACTGGCTTGGACGTCAGACAGAACCTACCATCTCCACTCGTGTTCTCCCATGCTTGCTCCAATGTGTGCAGCTTCTCCTTGGCGATCTCCAGCTCTTTGCTAATAGCAGCAATATGTCCTCGCAGAGACTCGTTCTCACTCTTTAGAAAGGAGAGATGATGTCAAGGCTGTCTTTAGACCAGGGGTCACCAACCTTTTTGAAACCAAGAGCTACTTTTTGGGTAGTGATTAATGCGAAGGGCTACCAGTTTGATACACACTTAAATAAATTGCCAGAAATAGCCAATTTGCTCAATTTACCTTTAACTCTATGTTATTATTAATAATTAATGATATTTACTCTTAATTGAATGGTTTAAGCTAACTCAAATCTTTTTGAAAAAATTAAAAAAAATATTTATGGAACATCATTAGTAATTTTTCCTGATTAAGATTAATTTTAGAATTTTGATGACATGTTTTAAATATTGACGACATGTTTTAAATAGGTTAAAATCCAATCTGCACTTTGTTAGAATATATAACAAATTGGACCAAGCTATATTTCTAACAAAGACAAATCATTATTTCTTCTAGATTTTCCAGAACAAACATTTTAAAAGAAATTCAAAAGACTTTGAAATAAGATTTAAATTTGATTCTACAGATTTTCTAGATTTGCCAGAATAATTTTTTGGAATTTTAATCATAATAAATTTGAAGAAATATTTCACAAATATTCTTCGTCGAAAAAACAGAAGCTAAAATGAAGAATTAAATTAAAATTTATTTATTATTCTTTACAATAAAAAATTTTTTTTTACTTGAACATTGATTTAAATTGTCAGGAAATAAGAGGAAGGAAATTAAAAGGTAAATAGGTATGTGTTTCAAAATCCTAAAATCATTTTTAAGGTTGGATTTTTTCTCTAAAATTGTCTTTCTGAAAGTTATAAGAAGCAAAGTAAAAAAATTAATGAATTTATTTAAACAAGTGAAGACCAAGTCTTTAAAATATTTTCTTGGATTTTCAAATTCTATTTGAGTTTTGTCTCTCTTAGAATTAAAAATGTCGGGCAAAGTGAGACCAGCTTGCTAGTAAATAAAAAAAATTTAAAAAATAGAGGCAGCTCACTGGTAAGTGCTGCTATTTGAGCTATTTTTTAAAACAGGCCAGCGGGCTACTCATCTGGTCCTTACGGGCTACCTGGTGCCCGCGGGCACCGCGTTGGTGGCCCCTGCTTTAAACGCACAAAACTAACAAGATAATTCCCACCTCCAAATGTTCCAGATTGGTGGTTCTCTTGATGAGGAGGCCGTCCCTCTGTAGCATGTCTCTGTACTTGACTGTGAGCTCCGTGTACTGTCTGTTGGCCTTCTCCAGGTCTGACGAGGGCACGCTGTCATCCAAGGCCTTCTGCAGGGCGGCTATTTTGTATGCAGCCATTTCCTTCGTACGCCACAAACAATTTAAGGAGACGTTAGACGTTAGATTGAGGCTACTTGAAGCTCTACAAGACCTCTACCTTGTATCTCTGGAGGTAGCCTATCCTCTGGGTGACCGAGGCCTGCATTTGACTGCTCTCATCCCTCAGTCTGCTGACTTCTTTGCGGAGGTGCTGTTCCTGCTCCATCACGGTGGTGCAGCGTCGAGTCAGCTTTTTCTCATTGACCTTTGACACGGTCAACTTGCGCAGGGCTTCACTGAGCTGTCTCTTGACTTCTTCCGGGTCCTTCTGAAGAGTGTCCAGTAGTTCCTTCAAGCACACGAAGAGTTGAGAAATGGTGCTACGAAGCCGGCCCGAGTGGTGTGGCGCTTCTTTTTGACTTACGCTGAAATGTTGGAGTTGAACAGCATCCACCTGCTGTTGCTCTTTAAGTTTGCCGCTCACACTTGTAAGAATCTCTTTCTCCTTCTGCCACCGCGCCTTCTCACTGCACACAAGCAGAAGAGGAATCCTGGGTCAAAGTTTAGGACGACGCCAGACCAATAGAAACATGGGCTAGTTATAAAGTGCACCAAAAGATCCCTGACCCGTTAAAAAGCAGAAGAAAGTCATTCCTAAATAACAGCAGAGGTGGGTAGAGTACTCAAGGAAGAGTAGAATAATGACTCAAGTCAAAGTCAATATTGTTATGTGACTAAGAGCTCTGTGAAAAAATACTCAAGTATTGAGTAACTTGTGTGTAACTTCTGATTTATTTAGTAACTATTTTTTAATGCTTTTTCCACTACAATCATAGTGTGTGTGTGTTCTTGTATTTCTATCCTTCTTGAGACATCAACAAGGAAAAGTACCTTCCATATGAGGAGCGGTGAACAAGTTAGGACCGAAATCATGGTCCCAAAACAGAAAAGCATTGCATCTAATAGAAAATGTCTCATTTGCACCCCTGCTGGTGAAATGATCAAAATTAGGGTGGAGGAATTTTTCAAATTGACTGTGTGTTGGTTTTAAAAGTGCTCCCCCTCTGGTCAACACATGTAATAAGAAGTGTGTGTAAGAAAATGAAATGCGCCCCCTTTGGCCAAAATTAATAATAAAAAAAAAATCTATATATAAGTTAAAGTAGCAATGATTGTCACACACACACTCGATGTGGCGAAATTATTCTCTGCATTTGACCCATCACCCTTGATCACCCCCTGGGAGGGGAGGGGAGCAGTGAGCAGCAGCGGTGGCCGCGCCCGGGAATCATTTTTGGTGATTTAACCCCCAATTTCAACCCTTGATGCTGAGTGCCAAGCAGGGAGGTAATGGCTCCCATTTTTATAGTCTTTGGTATGACTCGGCCGGGGTTTGAACTCACAACCTACCCATCTCAGGGCGGACACTGTATCGAGACATACTGTAATAACCTGAAGTAAATATTGAAGATTAAAAACCAATTACAAACAAACAAAAAAACTTAACTAAAAGCCTACCTTTTTTATATTTGCATAGTATGTGTATAATATTAATGTTGTAAATACAAATATTTATATATCTAGAAAGGGTGGTCCTAAATAGGAAGGCATTTTTTCAGGTCTACAGAAGGTAACAAATATAAGAATGTGTGCGTGTGTGTCAGCTACAATTTACTGCAGTTTGTTTTCTCTAGTTGGAAGTGGATTTCTTGTGAACATTTCTACTGACAGATGACAGCACATAATATAAATGTTATTTTTACTACTTTGAAAGTAATCATTGAAGATGTGTGCTGCCTTGTCTGACATAATGTCACATTTTAACAATCAGTCAATAAATAATTCAGTTTCTTCTACTTTTACAGCTGCATGTAAAGTTGTAGTTTCCGTGCTCTTATCTAAAGTGACTGATGCAGTGTGCCTCTCCTACACTAGGGGGCAGTTGTGGTCATTTCAGCTTGTTTAGCTATTAGGTTTAAAGGCCTACTGAAAGCCACTACTAGCGACCACGCAGTCTGATAGTTTATATATCAATGATGAAATCTTAACATTGCAACACATGCCAATACGGCCGGGTTAACTTATAAAGTGACATTTTAAATTTCCCGCTAAACTTCCGGTTCGAAACGCCTCTGAGGATGACGTATGCGCGTGACGTAGCCAGTAGAACACAGGTATGCCTTCCACATTGAAGCCAATACGAAATAGCTGTTTTCCTCTCATTCTGGATGTATTCTGGATATCTGTGTTGGTGAATCTGTTGCAATTTGTTCATTGCATTATGGAGAAAAGCTGAGCAAGCAAAGAAGAAAGTTGTCGGTGCGAAGCGGAGTATTTTGCGAGGGAAGTTAGCAACACAACACAGCCGGTGTTTGTTTACATTCCCGAAAGATGCAGTCAAGATCGAAGAACTCGGACAACAGAGACTCTAACCAGGAGGACTTTGATTTGGATACACAGACGCGATACCGTGAGTACGTAGCTGCGCTTCCAAACATTTGATCGCTTGCTATAACTAGCTCGAGCTAGTTGCTAGGAGCTAGCATAACAAACACCTAGGTGTTTGTTATGCGGGATTAATTTGTGGCATAATAAATATAAGCCGGGTTGTGTTGTGGCTAATAGAGTATATATATGTCTTGTGTTTATTTACTGTTGTAGTCATTCCCAGCTGAATATCAGGTCCCACCCGCGCGCTTCCAAACATTTGATCGCTTGCCCGACGTGCGTGTCACGTACGTAACTTTGGTTAAATATATAAGCTTTATGAACCTTGGGTTAGGTGAACGGTCCTTTGGGCTGAGTGAGTGTGTGTGTTGTGCAGGTGTTTGAATTTTATTGGCGGGTTATATATACGGGATCCCGTCCATATAACCCACTCGAGCTATAACTAGCTCGAGCTAGTAGCTAGTAGCTAGGAGCTAGCATAACAAACACCTAGGTGTTTTTATGCGGGATTAATTTGTGGCATATTAAATATAAGCCTGGTTGTGTTGTGGCTAATAGAGTATATATATGTCTTGTGTTTATTTACTGTTATAGTCATTCCCAGCTGGTCACCCCCGGCTCTCACAGCATCTTCCCTAACTGAATCGCTTCCACTCCCCACTAGTCCTTCACTTGCATTTTCCTCATCCACAAATCTTTCATCCTCGCTCAAATGAATGGGGAAATCGTGGCTTTCTCGGTCCGAATCTCTCTCACTTCTGGCGGCCATCATTGTAAACAATAGGGAACTTTGCGTATATGTTCAATTGACTACGTCACGCTACGTCCGGTAGGGGAAAGCCTTTTTTTTATCAGATACCAAAAGTTGCGATCTTTATCGTCGTTGTTCTATACTAAATCCTTTCAGCAAAAATATGGCAATATCGCGAAATGATCAAGTATGACACATAGAATAGATCTGCTATCCCCGTTTAAATAAAAACATTTCATTTCAGTAGGCCTTTAATAATGTGTCTAGTTTGGGGGACCAGTGATTTTACCAACCTGAGATGTTCTTCATAGAGAAGCCCTTGCTGGTGGCTAATAACTGCAAACTTGTCTTTGTATGTTTCCACTGTGCTGATTAACTTCTCCCTGGTGCTCTCCTGGTTGTGGAGCTCCTAATGAACATGGAAACATGTTGAAGACACAAGTGACCTTGCATGCTTTTGCTCCTGTCACACAAGGTGCCAGACCTGAAGCAGTCGAATGGCGTACTCGTTCAATGAATTGATGACCTCTGTGCTGCTGGGGTCCAGACCCTCAGGAAGGGCCAGAGGACGGAAGGGGACTCCACTGCTGCCCGACTTCCTCAGGTGTTCCACTTCACTTTCCAGGTGGCTCGTCTGACTCATCAAAACACACGTGGAAGTTACAATCAGCTTTGACAAGCTAGCTTGATACAAATCAGATGAATCGTTTTTTTATGCTCATTTTCAATGCTCAAAAGAAATGATTCTATATGTTTGAGATACTTTGTGTTTTTGACAGATCCAAATGAAATTCAAATTCAAATTAAAGCTGCAAGCAGTGTCGGTCGGGCCCGCATATTTGGCAGGTACTAGTTGCTGAAGGATGTCAATCTATGAAATGTAGGTCTAAGTGAGACCTACATAGAAGTTTTTGTTTCATGTCTCTAAGACGTTCCTACCGGAAGTTACAAGCAGTTTTGTCTGTGTTTTCCTCCGAGGAGCAGTTTTGTCTGTGTTTTATTCGTAGGGGGCGCTAGAGCGCAATTTTGGGGTTCGTTTTTTTTTATTAGATTGCAATTTCCACCAGTCCTGATGTGTGTAAAAAGTTTGGTGAGTTTTGAAGTATTTTAAGGGGGTCAAATTACAGCTCAAAGAGGCAAAAATGAGTGTTTTTAGTCATTTTTTGTCTTGAAGGGGAAATTGCCAACTTCCTGTTGATTTTTGCCCGAAGAAATTAATTAATGAAAAGTAGGTCTAAGTGAGACCTACATAGAGGTTTTTGTGTCATGTCTCTACGACAGTCGTACTGAGAGTTAGAGGCAGTTTTCTTCCTAGGTGGCGCTAGAGCGCAATTTTGAGTTTTGGGGTTTGGTTTTTTTGACTAAAATGGTTTTGTTCGCGTTTTTTTATGTGTGTGTCAAATTTGGTGAGTTTTGAAGCATGTTAAGGGGGACAAAGTAGTGCGCAAAGCTGCGGAAAAATAATAATAATAATAATAATAAACCTTACAATAACAATAGGTCCTTTCGTCCCAATGTAAAAGGACTCCCGTGGGATTCCTTTTACATTGGCCGTGCGGGCCCTAAAAAGCTTAAAAAAACTAGTGCAGTAATAACATTTTATGGTACAGCGGTGAGTTGCTGTGCTTTTTCAAATGTTCTTTTAATCAGACCATATTTTGGGTATATTACATGGAATTTTTTTTGTTTTGACTGTCTGCAGTCTTCTTCTGAAGGGTCACATGACCACTGTGACTTGTTGCCTATCAGCTGTTCTTATAGGCGTGGCCAACCAGGCAGACCTGTCAAGTCTTACCTGGTTGGCTCCCCCTTCCCCCCGCGCCGCTTGATGGTTCATGGAGGAGGTAGTCCCAGGTATGCTCCCTCATCCAGATTGATGGTTTTATTAAGCCACTTTTTTAGTTCGATCGCCTCCTTAATCCATCGTTTGAATGTGTTACTCTCCTGTGCCGATGATTTTGCCGTTGTCCCGGTCCATGATGTGGTTATTTATTTTGCAATGATCTGATATGGCTGATTTTAAGATTTCCTGTTTGGATTTTTTGTTTTAGGCTTCTTGTAAACCTTCCAGTTGTCTCTTTATCACATTCTTTCTGGTGTTCTTTCTTCCTTGTGTTGAATGTCCTCCCTGTTTCTCCCATGTAGGATTTTAGTTGCATGATTTACACGGGATTGTATTTCTTGTCTTGTTCTATTTTGTCTTTCAGATGTACAAGTAACTGTCTTGTTTTGTGTGAGGTTGAACTGTTGTGTTTATTGTGTGTTTTTTCATGACCCGCTGCATTGGTTCTGTCATCCCCCTAATGTATGGGAAGATTATGACCTCTTTGTTCTTTATTTCAGGTTTTTCTTTGGGTTTCTTCTTTGTTCTCTTTTCCTTGTTTCTTTACTTGTTGTTCCCCCTTTTTTGATGGCCCAGTTTTTTAAATGTTTCTCTTCTTTTTTCCTATCTTGTTCTTCTGTTACGATGTTGGCCCGTTCAAAGAGTGTTCTCACCACTGATAGTTTGTGTCCAGAATAGACATTGGCCGCTTTGTGTCGGTTTTTGTGGTCTGATTACAAGAACATTTGAAAAATTATATGAATAAGAAGACATAACAAACCTTTTTGAGCAACGGTTAGTTGTTATGCTTTAGAATCTGAGAACAAATTGAAGTTATGAGCCTCTTTACTGCTGTATGTGAATGACTTTTTTTTTTTATTAGGGAGATTTTTATATGCATGCACTGTATCTGGTGGTGAAGGATGCAGACTCTTCAATAAAGCCAAAATATATTTCAACCGGTAATGTTTTTGTTTTACAATGTTTTAATTGGTCGTACCTCACGGTTAAAACCCTCCCACGGTTGTGAGGAAAGTGGGTGTGAAGGGCAGTGCTGAGAAGAAGTGGATGATATTTATTGAATTAAAGAAAGAAATCATCGAAACGATGACAGCGTGTATCGAGCTAACTTGGTGAAGCAGTAGGAGCGTAGCACTGCTAGTCTGCACCGTAGAGAAGCAGATAATGTCAGCCAAAGACGTTAAAATAATACCTAAACATTTATTCATTAAAATAAGGAGAAGCTGCTGATGGCGTGTTTGACGGACAAGCAGCTGGAAGGAGATAGCGTAGAAGTCCACTCTCCAAGGTAAATACCGTACATTATTATTACATTACTTCGTAAAAGTAATGTACTTGTTTGTACGACATTCTATTGTATTGTTTTCATACAATATTTAATATCTAAAAGTTTGCTTTTATTTTTAAAAGGTATCTTTTGTGACGTTTAGGGTAACCAAGCACCTATTAAATTGATTTCAATTAAAATTACTTTTTTGAGGTACGAGCTGCATCACAGAACCGATGAAGCTCGTACCCAGAGCTACCACTCATATCACGGAACATTAAACACTGTAATATATATATATATATATATATATATATATATATATTATATATATATATATATATATATATATATATATATATATATATATATATATATATATATATATATATATATATATATATATATGTTATATATATATATATATATATATATATATATATATATATATATATATGTCCTATCACGTAACATTAAACACTGTAATATATATATATATATATATATATATATATATATATATATATATATATATATATATATATATATATATATATATGTCATATCACGGAACATTGAATTAGGCTATAGGAAGGAGTTACATGTACTACAACAGTATTTCACACGCAGTACAGTCAGTTTGGACTTTGGTTTGTTCAGTAAAACAAAAGGGTTAGAGTTACCCTAAGGTTACCCTAACCATTCCATATTAATCTGCATATTCTGGTTCCCTTCTCGACTAATGGACAACCGAGATTTGCTTTTGTAACTTGAAGGATTGTTTTATGTGGCCAAATAATCAGCAGGAAATATCTTGCAGCCATTATGTGGACGCACCTCCACATGGACATACCTTCTCTTTGGATGCACCTCCACATGGACATACCTTCTCTTTGGACGCACCTCCACATGGACATACCTTCTCTTTGGACGCACCTCCACATGGACATACCTTCTCTTTGGACGCACCTCCACATGGACATACCTTCTCTTTGGACGCACCTCCACATGGACATACCTTCTCTTTGGATGCACCTCCACATGGACATACCTTCTCTTTGGACGCACCTCCACATGGACATACCTTCTCTTTGGATGCACCTCCACATGGACATACCTTCTCTTTGGACGCACCTCCACATGGATATACCTTCTCTTTGGATGCCCCTCCACATGGACATACCTTCTCTTTGGACGCACCTCCACATGGACATACCTTCTCTTTGGACACATCTCCACATGGACATACCTTCTCTTTGGACGCACCTCCACATGGACATACCTTCTCTTTGGATGCCCCTCCACATGGACATACCTTCTCTTTGGATGCACCTCCACATGGACATACCTTCTCTTTGGATGCACCTCCACATGGACATACCTTCTCTTTGGATGCACCTCCACAAGGACATACCTTCTCTTTGGCTTTGGCAAGTTGTCCCACGCTGCTGGTTGCCTCCTCTCGAATCGATTTCAATTCCCATCTGAGCTCTTCGTTTCTCCCAAGCAGCTCATGGATTTGAGATTTGAGGTGCGAAGTCAACTGCTTGTTGGTGTTGCTGACATCAGGTGCCTGAGACGTAATGCACAAGGAGTTTGAATTCTCCAAGAACAACAAGTCTTCATGCCTAATGCTGTCTTCCATAACTGTCTAGATAAAATAGTTTCCCTCTTTTGAGAGAACTTGAAATGTGAAGCATGGTATTTGCTGCCATGGGAACAGACGACAAAGAATACAAAAGACTGGAAGAGGTAAAGCAGCAGGATTAAAAAGTTCTCATGGACATTCTTACATCAGGCACCTTGTCCAAACTGGGAACGATGGTGTCCGTGTCAAAGGGACTGGTCTTCAAGGCCTGGACGACGTCTTTGAGTGCGGCCTCCACATCTTCTTTTTCTCTGGATAACTGTTCCACTTCATGAAGACAACAACATGTAAAACAGTTTTCGTCTGAAGAGGACTGATGAAATCCAAAACAAGCATGAGTGTGCGTTCACATTTGAGCTGAAACTGCGTCTTGTGAAGTTCCATCTCCCGCTTTTGCATCTTCACTTCTTTTTCGAGGTGTTCATTCTGCAAACACAACATTGGTTTACTTTTCTGTTTCTCTAGACCAGAGCTGAGGTGATCTCCAGGAGCTGACCTTGGCTCGGAGCTCTTCATCCATGTAAGTGCTGCTGTGTTTAGCAGTGTGCTGCCCTCTTTTAGCGTGCGTGACATCCTCCTCCACCAAGATGGACTGTGGCAGTCCTGAAGACACAGCTGGTGGTCAAGACTGCTGAAGAAAACTTCACAATGACCTTCAACACCAAAAGAAAGTCACCTCTGTGCTTGGCCAGGAGTCTAACTTGTTTCTTCATCTCCAATCGTTCCTCTTCAAGACGTTCAATCTGAAGAGGAAGACTTTAGCATCAAAAAGTTGACATGCGGTCCTAAACTTTGCATACCTCTTTAGTCAGAACTTGATTTTCTGCTTTGTACTGCCGTTGTTGGAGTCCTTTGCTTCGTCTGAACTCTGTCAGATCCACTTCCTCTCTGGGTCCGTAGCCTTTTCAAGAAAGAAGTGTTTGTTTTGTTGTCTGAATGTTCTCTGTCATGTCAAACATTACCAAGTCTTTCTCTGAAATCCTCATTCTCCTCCATAAGCTGGTTGATTGTGATGTACAGTTGGTTGATCTCTTTTGTCATGCTCTCTAAATCCACCTCTCTCCTTCTGATTTCATCTTTACACTCCTTAATCTCACCAACTGCTTCTTCCAGGCCGTAAATTCCCTGGAAAACATGGAAACAGATGTGGTTTCCGAAGGCCTCCGTCTTTGTCTTGCTACATCAAGTCTTGAACAGATCACGAGGGACATGGACAATGGATTGGACACAATGAGGACAAACACCAATGGCATGTTGATCTTCAAGGAAAGCATCTAGCATGTTTTTGTCCACTTACAGACTCGTACTCTCTCAAGCGCTGTGACGCCTCTATGAGTTCCTTGTCCTTTTCTTCAGCGTGAGCTTCAGCTTCTTTTAAAGCCTCCTCTGCTTCTGCTGCTTGCATCGTCGCAGCTTCCAGCTTGGACAGGAGCTCCTCCATCTTTTTCTGCCGGACTTGCGCTTGGACAAGACCGCACAAGTTTTATTCAACTATCCATCGCTTGGAATGCACCTCTTTAAGATCATCTAATAGCTTCATCAACTTGGAAGATTGACATTGTTCACATGTGATCTACTTTTAATAAATCAATGTTCTGTTCAGAACCTTGGCCTGCTTACCTCCACCTTCCTTCTTAGACAGCTTCAGACCCTCCATAAGCAGGGTTTGCTTCTCCATTTCCCCTGTATACTGCTCCACCTGCTCTCTCAGGATCTGGATCTGATCATCTCGATCCTCCACGGCCTGCAGAGCAACCGCCAACAATTAGAAACCATCTGCAGCCTCACTAGCATTGTGTGAGAGAGGACTATAGGGTGCATGGATCACAGGGGGCCTGGCTTAGGTTAGTCAAACAAGTGATTCTTCTTCTTCTGTCGTGTGTCTTTAGACTTTCAGCTCTGTTGAGGCGAGCCAGGTCAACGTGTCATCGTCCAGGTCAATCAGACCTTGTTCGCCATTCGGTGGCCGGTGTTTGGGGCAACTAGTGACTATGTGCTCTACTGTCTGGACTGGGTCCCCACACTCGCAGACGGCAAAGACAGCCTCTACGTGGCCTTCCATACGAGTAGCTTACAATTTCAAAAAGCCTACAAAAGCGAAACTAATGTCTTTACCACGTCTGCAGACCGCAAAAAGCCTAGCTGGTTTAGCGTTACTGCAGCTCAACGTTGAAGGCCTTACCACCGCTGAACTCAGCGTCATCGAACAGATCGCCATTAAAAAAAAACAAGTGAGTGAATATATGGTATATATCACTGTGCTGGGTTACAAGGAGCTTAGTTCCAATTGGATCTAGCAATATCTGTACAAAGGGTCAGTTCTACTAAGATCCCAAATAGCAATGCTAATTAGCGAGCACAAACTAAATAATTGTGCCGTACTCTGAGTGTGCTCCAAGGACCAGAGGGCAGGAGCACATTACACCAGTTTTAGAGTCGCTGCATTGGCTTGCCGTCCGCTTCAGGGTGGATTTTAAAGTTTTATTATTAGTGTTAAAATGTCTTAATGGCCTTGCACCTTCTTATCAACCCTCGCCAATCCTGAGATGCTCTGGCACCAAATATTTATCTTTACCAAATACCAGAACAAAGACCCAACGTGAGGCAGCATTTAGCCACTACTGCCCCCACCTGTGGAAATTCCTGGGGGTCATTGTTGACGAATACCTCAATTTCAAATGTCACATTAGCCATCTGTTAAACAAATGATCCAAATATGTTGGCCTGTTCATTCACCTTCGTCATTATCTTCCTCTGTATGCTCTACTTACTCTATATAAAACTCTCTTTGAACCACATCTAAACTACTGCAATGTCATCTGGTGTAACACCTTCCTTAGCTACCTTCACAAATTAGAATCCATGCAAAAGAAAATCATACGGGCCGTGTCATGGTCCAAGTTTAATGCCTCAACTCGACATCTATTCCATAATTATCATCTCTTAAGACTGACAGAGTTCAATATTTATCACAATGCTTGTCTAACCTATCAAGTCATCCACAGGCTGAATCTCAGGCTCTGTAGCTTGGTTCCTATCTGTCATCCCCAGCATGCCCACAACACTCCTAACTTTGACCTGATATCAGGTAAACATGGTCTACTGGCTTGTACTGCTCCAAGTGTTGTATGCAGGGGACCAAAGATTTGGAACCGGCTTGATGAGAGCCTCAGGATGCTGTATTCATTCTCCAACTTCAAAAAGAAACTGAAATCTTACCTATTAACCATCTATCTCTACTGCCTCATGTGGGGTAGACTACTGTTGAGATGTGCGTGGTTGAATGAATGTATTTATGTATGTATGTGTACTATTATTTTGTGTTTATCATATAGCGTTTTTGTGTTTGCCACCATGTTTCAGCATTCCATGTATATACTGTCCTCTGGACCCCCTGCCAAAAGCTTCTTCTAGCTTATTTGGGGGACCCTTTCACTTACCACCATCCTTAAATGATATTCACTACTATTGTAATTGTTATATGGTATTGTGAATAAACTTGAAACTTGCGGTTTAAAAAAATAAATAAAATAACAGCCTGCCACAGAGCCTCAGGACAGGCTAATACACACCTTTTTAATCAGGCTTTTTACTGATTATTTAAACCCTTATGTTTTTTATTATTTATTGTACTGTTTTCTATCTTATTTGTTGCTATCGTCACTACTTTTGTTTTCTCAATATTATGTTTTTTTACATTATTTACGTCATATTTTTAAAAGTTAAAGTAACAATGATTGTCACACACACACAAGAAGACAGTCTGTCCTTTCCTTTAACTTGGACACACACATCTATACCTTTGGCAGTTTTAAGCCAGTCATTTCCAGGAGTTATCTCACCCTGTAAAACACTTACTTAATGTGTTGCTTTCATTATAACACTTACATAAGGCTTTTAACTTTTTGCGGCTCAAGACAGATTAGTTTTTTGTATATTTGGTCCAATATGGCTCTTTCATCATGTTGGGTTGCCGACCCCTGGTGTAATATTTTAATTTCTGATAGAAATATGTCGATTATTGCTTCCACGTAAATTATAAACGTGCTAAATATACACGCAAAAAAAGTTTCAGGTATGACAAATCACATTGCGAGCGCTAAATGATTATCATTGCATCTCCTCCTAGTATCGTGTGTTCTAATAATCAGCATATATTCTGCATATACATGAAGACAAACCTGATGAATTTAGGAGACCCAATTCTCTGCTTACGAGCTTAGTTGATCAACTGTTGAGTTGGCACGTGTTGGCATGCAAACTTTTAAACTGTTCACAACACAATGAAAAGTAATCAGCTCCTTCCTTCAGAACTGACCTGCTGCAACGCAACCATTTTGCTTCTGTCCAAGTCCGACTGGGCCAGACGCAACTTGTGTTGAAGGTCACGGATCATCTGCTGGTACACCAAAATCTCCTCATCCTTTCCAGACAGCACTTTCTGTGAATGAATGTCACATTATCAACACTTAACACATGAATATGGATGTCTGGAGTGGTCCATACCTAAGTTACTTCACACATCTGTGTTGACAGTCAATACCTTAGAAACCTTACACATCTGTGTTGACAGTCAATACCTAAGTTACTTCAATCATCTGTGTTGACAGTCAATACCTAAGTTACTTCAATCATCTGTGTTGACAGTCAATACCTAAGTTACTTCAATCATCTGTGTTGACAGTCAATACCTAAGTTACTTCAATCATCTGTGTTGACAGTCAATACCTAAGTTACTTCACACATCTGTGTTGACAGTCAATACCTAAGTTACTTCAATCATCTGTGTTGACAGTCAATACCTAAGTTACTTCAATCATCTGTGTTGACAGTCAATACCTAAGTTACTTCAATCATCTGTGTTGACAGTCAATACCTAAGTTACTTCAATCATCTGTGTTGACAGTCAATACCTAAGTTACTTCAATCATCTGTGTTGACAGTCTATACCTAAGTTACTTCAATCATCTGTGTTGACAGTCAATACCTAAGTTACTTCACACATCTGTGTTGACAGTCAATACCTAAGTTACTTCACACATCTGTGTTGACAGCCAATACCTAAGTTACTTCACACATCTGTGTTGACAGTCAATACCTAAGTTACTTCACACATCTGTGTTGACAGTCAATACCTAAGTTACTTCACATATCTGTGTTGACAGTCAATACCTAAGTTACTTCAATCATCTGTGTTGACAGTCAATACCTAAGTTACTTCAATCATCTGTGTTGACAGTCAATACCTAAGTTACTTCAATCATCTGTGTTGACAGTCAATACCTAAGTTACTTCAATCATCTGTGTTGACAGTCAATACCTAAGTTACTTCACACATCTGTGTTGACAGTCAATACCTAAGTTACTTCAATCATCTGTGTTGACAGTCAATACCTAAGTTACTTCACATATCTGTGTTGACAGTCAATACCTAAGTTACTTCAATCATCTGTGTTGACAGTCAATACCTAAGTTACTTCAATCATCTGTGTTGACAGTCAATACCTAAGTTACTTCAATCATCTGTGTTGACAGTCAATACCTAAGTTACTTCAATCATCTGTGTTGACAGTCAATACCTAAGTTACTTCACACATCTGTGTTGACAGTCAATACCTAAGTTACTTCATACATCTGTGTTGACAGTCAATACCTAAGTTACTTCAATCATCTGTGTTGACAGTCAATACCTAAGTTACTTCAATCATCTGTGTTGACAGTCAATACCTAAGTTACGTCAATCATCAGTGTTGACAGTCAATACCTAAGTTACTTCATACATCTGTGTTGACAGTCAATACCTAAGTTACTTCATACATCTGTGTTGACAGTCAATACCTAAGTTACTTCAATCATCTGTGTTGACAGTCAATACCTAAGTTACGTCAATCATCTGTATTGACAGTCAATACCTAAGTTACTTCATACATCTGTGTTGACAGTCAATACCTAAGTTACTTCACACATCTGTGTTGACAGTCAATACCTAAGTTACTTCATACATCTGTGTTGACAGTCAATACCTAAGTTACTTCAATCATCTGTGTTGACAGTCAATACCTAAGTTACTTCAATCATCTGTGTTGACAGTCAATACCTAAGTTACGTCAATCATCAGTGTTGACAGTCAATACCTAAGTTACGTCAATCATCTGTGTTGACAGTCAATACCTAAGTTACTTCAATCATCTGTGTTGACAGTCAATACCTAAGTTACGTCAATCATCTGTGTTGACAGTCAATACCTAAGTTACGTCAATCATCTGTGTTGACAGTCAATACCTAAGTTACTTCAATCATCTGTGTTGACAGTCAATACCTAAAGGCCTACTGAAAGCCACTACTAGCGACCACGCAGTCTGATAGTTTATATATCAATGATGAAATCTTAACATTGCAACACATGCCAATACGGCCGGGTTAACTTATAAAGTGACATTTAAAACTTCCCGGGAAATATCCGGCTGAAACGTCGCGGTATGATGACGTATGCGCGTGACGAAGTCAGAGTAACGGAAGTTATGGTACCCTGTAGAATCCTATACAAAAAGCTCTGTTTTCATTTCATAATTCCACAGTATTCTGGACATCTTTTGCAATTTGTTTAATGAACAATGAAGGCTGCAAAGAAGACAGTTGTAGGTGGGATCAGTGTATTAGCAGCGGACTACAGCAACACAACCAGGAGGACTTTGTTGGAGCGCTAGCCGCGCTAGCCGCCGACCTCACCTTGACTTCCTACGTCTCCGGGCCGCCAAACGCATCGGGTGAAGTCCTTCGTCCTTCTGCCGATCGCTGGAATGCAGGTGAGCACGGGTGTTGATGAGTAGATGAGGGCTGGCTGGCGTAGGTGGAGAGCTAATGTTTTTAGCATAGCTCTGTGAGGTCCCGTTGCTAAGTTAGCTTCAATGGCGTCGTTAGCACAGCATTGTTAACCTTCGCCAGCCTGGAAAGCATTAACCGTGTATTTACATGTCCACGGTTTAATAGTATTGTTGATTTTCTATCTATCCTTCCAGTCAGGGGTTTATTTTTTTGTTTCTATATGCAGTTAAAGCACGATGCTTCTTCTTCATCATCGTATGGGCAGCTGTTTTCCGGCACCCGGACCTGAGGCCGAGGGTCTATGCCTTTTACCACCCCAGGCCCGGGGGGCCCTCCCGTTCATATGTCAGGACACACAGAAGTGAGCCAGGTCACCGAGCAGTCATCCAGGTCCGCCAGGCCACGCAAACCATTAGGAGCACGATAAATCGGGCAACGCAGGATCACGTGGTCGGCAGTCTGCTCCTCCGCGCCACACTCACACGTCGCGTTAGGTGCTAAGCCCCACTGGAACATGTTTGAGCGAAAGCGACCGACACCAGTTCGGAGGCGGTTAAGCCTCACCCAGGCCACTCGTGGTAGTGAGAGGCCTGGTATTGAGCCGGTGTCAGGTATGAAGTCACGGAGTCTGGAGGAGATGGTATGCTCCAGGTCCGTGCTCCATTTGTGATTCGCCCAGTGAGCCGCCCTGATGTTGTTGTCACTGCATTGCTGCAGGAGCTTCAGGGCGGCTGGTACCAGTGGGTCTCTGGAGGGGAGGCGGGGCGTTGGCTCTGAGGAGAGTGTGAGCCTTTCATGGAGCAGGTGGTTCTCATCCATGTTTGCCCGGCCCGCCAGAGTTGCTACAGCACCTTGGCGACGAAGCTCAGCGGGTTGGATGCCTGCTAAGATGGGCAGTAGCTCCACAGGGGTGGGGCGCAGGCATCCAGTGATAACACGCAAGGCTTCGTTGATCGGGACATCAAGTTGTTTAGAGTGAGCACTGCGCGCCCAGACAGGTGCGCAGTACTCAGCAGTTGAGTAGACCAGGGCAAGTGCTGCTGTTCGCAGAGTTCTTGCCCCAGCACCCCAACCGGACCCGACCAACCGTCTCAGCAGTGAGACGCGGGTGTTGAGTTTCTTGCGTGTTGCCAAGAGGTGTTTACGGAAAGTGAGCGACCTGTCCAGGGTGACCCCAAGGTATTTAGGGTCAGGGCGAGGGTCTTCAGGTGTAGGACGAGGCCGGCATAGGGTAAGGGAAGCCCCATCCGGCTTCCGCACCTCGAACCTGATCTCACGATCCGCTTCCCAATTGTATAGGTGGAAAGCTTGTGTCACCGTCTTGGATTCGCTGAGCTTCAATCTCCAGTTATGGAGGTAAGCCACTAAAGTCTCCATGTCCTGGCTTAGAGTTCCCTCCAAGGCCTGCCAGTCCCTGTCGGAGTGCAGCAGCGCGAGATCGTCTGCGTATGCGAACCTCCGTGAGACTGTGGCAGGCAGGTCGTATGTATAGATGTTATACAGGAGGGGAGCCAGGACAGATCCCTGGGGGACGCCATTTTTCAGGCGCCGCAACCTGCTTTTATCTCCGTTACTGGTGGTGAGAGTAAAACTGCGGTTCCAGACAAGCTCCATGATCATTTTGACCATGTGCCTGTCTGGAAGCAGGCGGAGAAGTTTGCAGGTGAGGCCGCGGTGCCAGACTGTGTCATAGGCAGCAGTCAGGTCTATGAAGACGGCACCGGCCTTCTTTTTCGCCTCAAAGCAGTCCTCGATGTCCTGGGTAAGGAGGGCGACCTGATCCACCGTGGACTTCCCACGTCGAAAACCCGCCTGCTCCCGGGGGAGGTGGGGGTCTATGATGGGCTCGACACGGGCGTGAATCAGGCGCTCGAGGACTTTAAAGGGGACGCAGAGCAACGAGATTGGTCTGTAGCTCGTTACGTCATCCTTTGGCTTGTTCGGCTTGGGGATAGCGACAACAGTGGCCCTTCTCCAAATCCTGGGGATCCGGAGTTGGCGCAGGCAAGAAGACAGGAAAACTCTCAGCCAGGACTTCATTGCAGGGGCAGCGTGGAGCACGAGTTCTGGGCAGATGTTGTCAGGCCCAGCAGACTTGCCTGGTTTGGTATACTGGAGGGCAGCTGTGAACTCCTCCGGTGAAAACTCACCGGAGATGTTACACTCGCTAGATGTTGTTGTCCTCCAGAGGTCTGCAGTTTCCTGGCGCACCGCCCGGGAAAAATCTCGATTTATCCCGGTATATGCCCCGTTTTTCACAACCTGTGCTGCAATAGCATTTGCGGTAACGGGGCATGTTCGGGGTGCACGCTCAGACCTACCAGTCAAGTTGTTCAAAGTGCTCCACGCGATACGGCTAGTGTGCGAGAAGTCGATGGAGTGGACTGCCTCTTTCCAGCGCTGGTGCCTCTTCCTTCCAAGAGTGGAAAGAAGGGCAGTGGCTGAATTGTTAGCCTCCGGGCCATAGGGAGCCCGGAGGAAGGCGCTGTAGAGGGTCTCGCACTCGCTATCCCAGCATGGTTTGTAGTTCTTACGCCGGCCGCGTGGGATGGCTTTTTTGGCCGCAGATGTTAGTGCCCTACAGAAGTCCTGGTATGCCTCGTCCACGTTGGGTGTGTCTGGTGGTGGGAGACACCGTGTGGACTTGTTGGTATGGAGGCGATAGAGTTTCCAATTGGCCTTCCGGAAGTTCCATCGCTTCATCGGTCCGCTCGGAACTGTTGTCACGAGGTCGGGCACCGATATCAGCGACGGTCGGTGTTGCGACCTGGGGAACATTCCTAGAACACGTCTGTCGGGGAGCTGGGTGTCCACACCGACACTCACGAAAGCCAGGTCAGGGTTCGTGTCAGTGTTATGCCGAGCGGAGTGAAAGCTGGCTGGGCCCTTCGGGTTGTAGAGAAGGTTGAGCGAGTTGCGCTCTGCCCAGTCAGAAAGAGTTTCCCCGCTCGGTGAGGTGGTACTGTATCCCCACCGTGTATGCCGGCAGTTGAAATCACCAGCATATACACACGGTGGTTCAAGCACTGGCAGTGACACTGGCGTGAGTTGTGAGGGTGGTGGTTTGTAGACGTTGACAATTTTGATGTCGCCAACGTCCACTCGCAGCCACTCGATCTCGGAGTTGTCCGGTGATCGATCGGCGAGGGTCCAGCTCAGATCGTTGTGGACAAACGTGGCAAGGCCATGCTTCTTGCTCAGGATTGACCCAGCTAGCGTGAAGTTGGTGATCGCTAGCTTGTCCGCTGTTGGGCGGTGGGTTTCCTGAAGGAGGATGACCATGGCTTGGGTGGTGTGGGCCATGTGCTCGATGACGGATGTTTTGGCATCTGTGAGCCCTTCAACGTTCAGTTGCAGTATTCTTGGTTGGAGACCGGCAGCAGTGTTGCTACCAGATCTCCGCCCAGACTGCCCCTGGACGCCAGAACGGGAGGGTACCCGAGTTGAAAGTTTTTTGTTTCGCCGCGTTGCCATGGAGTAGAGCAACGCGGTTACTTGCAGGGATCACGGCGTGAACGTAAACTTTCTCGATCCCTACGAGCTACGATGCTATCACGTTAGCTCGTAGCTAAAGCATTTCGCCGATGTATTGTCGTGGAGATAAAAGGCACTGAATGTCCATTTCGAGTTCTCGACTCATTTTCAAGAGGATATAGTATCCGAGGTGGTTTAAAATACAAATCCGTGATCCACAATAAAAAAAGGAGAGTGTGGAATCCAATGAGTCAGCTTGTACCTAAGTTACGGTCAGAGCGAAAAAAGATACGTCCATCACTGCCTCTCAAGTCCTTCACTGTAACGTTCCTCATCTACGAATCTTTCATCCTCGCTCAAATTAATGGGGTAATCATCACTTTCTCGGTCCGAATCTCTCTCGCTCCATTGTAAACAACGGGGAATTGTGAGGAATACTAGCTCCTGTGTCGTCACGCTACTTCCGGGACAGGCAAGGCTTTTTTTTATCAGCGAGCAAAAGTTGCTAACTTTATCGTCAATTTTCTCTACTAAATCCTTTCAGCAAAAATATGGCAATATCGCGAAATGATCAAGTATGACACATAGAATGGATCTGCTATTCCCGTTTAAATAAAAAAAAATCATTTCAGTAGGCCTTTAAGTTACTTCAATCATCTGTGTTGACAGTCAATACCTAAGTTACTTCATACATCTGTGTTGAGAGAAATTTAGTCCGCAAAATACCCGACTACTACTAGAAACCGTTGCGAGTGAAGAGGAGAGGTATTGATCAGCATGAATGAGTTTGACGCCAACCTTCCATTCGTCCACTTTGGCGTCCACCGCTGCCATGATGGGGTCATCCTCTTGTGTCATGTCGTTAATCTTCTGTGTGAGCTCTCGGACCTGCACCAGAAGCCCACGCGTGACCAAGATGAAGACATGCAGAAGGACTGAGGGCTTTTACCTGCAGCTCGGCACGATCCCTCTCTTTCCTGAGCTGGTCCGTGGTGGAGTCACACTGATAGACGGCCATCTTCATCTGGTCGTACTCGTCGCTCATCTTCTCCATCTCCTTGGCAGACTCCATCAGACATTTCTGCATGTGCTGCTTGTCTTTCTTCAGCTGGGAGATTTCTTCCTCCGCTTGCTACAAAGCAAACATGTCTCGTCACTGGGAGAGCGAGGTGAAGGCCAGCAGGACACTGGGAGGTGTTGGAGGACCTGCAGCTCGTCCAGGCACTGGGAGAGCTGGCGGTTGGCCGAGCTCAGCTTCTTCAGAGTCTCGGCGTTCTCGTCTCTGGACGGACCCGACTCCTTGCGTTCCAGCTCTCTGTGGTAAAAGTCCACATCCTGCAGGAGCTGCGAGTTCTGATGGGAGGACGTGTTCATTATCAGTACAATTACTGTCTTGAAACATCACTTTTCAGCCCATCTAAAAACTATTTACAACTACATGGCCTGTGTGAGGTTGGCCCCCTCATCATTGCAAACATTCAAAGACCACTGCCTGTTTTTAAGTTATTTGGAAATAAATGTTCAGATTTATTGTCAAAATCTCCATTTGTCAACATTTGTGCTGGAAATGTGTTTTGGTCTATTACTGTTTGTATGTTATTAACTATATATGTTGATAACTATTATAGTTATGTTTATAACTATTATAGTTTTGATGTTTGTGAGTGGGAATGTTGTCTGTCTATCTGTGTTGGCCCTGTGATGAGGTGGCGACTTGTCCAGGGTGTACCCCGCCTTCCACGCGAATGCAGCTGAGATGGGCTCCAGCACCCCCCGCGACCCCAAAAGGGACAAGCGGTAGAAAATGGATGGATGGATGGAAATACTGTAAATGTTCAGATTTATTGTCAAAATCTCCATTTCTCAACATTTGTACTGGAAATGTGTTTTGGTCTGTTTGTATGTTATTAACTAGAGATGTCCGATAATATAGTTTTTTTATTATCGGTATCGTTTTTTTTTATTTAAATCAACATAAAAAACAGTAAATACATTTACAATTAGTGCACCAACCCAAAAAACCTCCCTCCCCCATTTACACTCATTCACACAAAAGGGTTGTTTCTTTCTGTTATTAATATTCTGCTTCCTACATTATATATCAATATATATCAATACAGTCTGCAAGGGATACAGTCCGTAAGCACACATGATTGTGCGTGCTGCTGCTCCACTAATAGTACTAACCTAACAGTTAATTTTACTCATGTTCATTAATTACTAGTTTCTATGTAACTGTTTTTATATTGTTTTACTTTCTTTTTTATTCAAGAAAATGTTTTTAATTTATTTATCTTATTTTATTTTATTAATTTTTTTAAAAAGGACCTTATCTTCACCATACCTGTTTGTCCAAATTAGGCATAATAATGTGTTAATTCCACGACTGTATATATCGGTGTCGGTTGAAATCGGTATCGGTTTATATCGGTATCGGTAATTAAGAGTTGGACAATTTTTTGCCAAATATCGGCAAAAAGCCATTATCGGACATCCCTATTATTAACTATGTATGTTGATAACTATTATAGTTTTTATGTTTGTGAGTGTGAATGTTGTCTGTCTGGTGGCGACTTGTCCAGGGTGTACCCCGACTTCCGCCCGAATGCAGCTGAGATGGGCTCCGGCACCCCCCGCGACCCCAAAAGGGACAAGCGGTAGAAAATGTATGGATGGATGGAAATAAATGTTCAGATTTATTGTCCAAATCTCCATTTGTCAACATTTGTGCTGGAAATGTGTTTTGGTCTATTACTGTTTGTATGTTAACTACCGTATTTTTCGGACTATAAGTCGCAGTTTTTTTTCATAGTTTGGCCGGGGGTGCGACTTATACTCAGGAGCGACTTATGTGTGAAATGATTAACACATTAGCGTAAAATATCAAATAATATTATTGATCTCATTCACGTAAGAGATTAGACGTATAAGATTTCATTGGATTTAGCGATTAGGAATGACAGATTGTTTGGTAAACGTATAGCATGTTCTATATGTTATAGTTATTTGAATGACTCTTACCATAATATGTTACGTTAACATACCAGTTGGTTATTTATGCCTCATATAACGTACACTTATTCAGCCTGTTGTTCACTATTCTTTAGACATTTTAAATTGCCTTTAAAATGTCTATTCTTGCTGTTGGCTTTTATCAAATACATTTCCCCCAAAAATGCGACTTATACTCCATTGCAGCTTATATATGTTTTTTTTCCTTCTTTATTATGCATTTTCAGCCGGAGCGACTTATAGTCCGAAAAATACTATATATGTTGATAACTATTATAGTTTTTATGTTTGTGAGTGTGAATGTTGTCTATCTATGTTGGCCCTGTGATGAGGTGGCGACTTGTCCAGGGTGTACCCCGCCTTCCGCCCGAATGCAGCTGAGATGGGGTCCCGCGACCCCAAAAGGGACAAGCGGTAGAAAATGGATGGATGGATGTTATTAACTATTATAGTTTTTGAGCCCACGCCAGCGAGTGAAAGCTTGACTGTCTTTTTATCTGGGTAAAGTTAAAGTTAAAGTACCCATGATTGTCACACACACACTCGGTGTGGCGAAATTATTCTCTGCATTTGACCCATCATTTGGTGAGGGGAGCAGTGAGCAGCAGCGGCGGCCGCGCCCGGGAATAATTTTTGGTGATTTAACCCCCAATTCCAACCCTTGATGCTGAGTGTCAAGCAGGGAGGTAATGGCTCCCATTTTTATAGTCCTTGGTATGACTCGGCCGGGGTTTGAACTCACGACCTACCGACCTCAGGGCGGACACTCTAACCACTAGGCCACTGAGCGGGTTAGCTCAGCTCAGGGTAACCTCCCTTTTACCTTTTTTAATCTCCTCAGACAAAACTTTTCGTTTCTTTGGTTGTTTTGCAGCTTCTGCCATGATAGCAGTAATCGCACATAGGAGTTTGCACCGACTTCTGTCTCTATTTAACAAAAGGGGAAGGGGGGGGGGGGGGACGTAGACGTATGCCGTACGGCAGTCATCACATTTGTAGTTTTTTTGTGTGGCTCAAAATGGCTAAGTGCCAGAGAAAAAGATACAGATCCCCTCAGGCCATGACAAAAGTTATGAAAATGTTTTAAGAAAGTTGAAAAGTTACTTACTGCTGCTTTAACTATTATACTTGTTATCTTAATAACTTTAACCATTATAGTTTGTATAGTATTAACTTTTAGTTTTTATGTTAATAACTATTAGTTTTTATGTTATTAATGTGTTTATTCATAACCAGCCCCCCCCCACCCCCCAACCTTGTCAAAATGTACCCAAACTTGTCCCATTTGTTTGTGCTGCAAATTGTTTTTTTCGTCTTACTTTTATAGCTTTTTTACATGATAATAGACGAAACATGTTGGCAGCACAAACGTCTGGGAGAAAGTTTGGGAAGATTTTGACAAGGAGGGAGGGGGGGCGGTTATGAATAATAACATGTTAAAACTCTAAACATGAATAGTTAAAGACATAAAAACCATAGTAGTCAGACAAAAATATTTTTCAGCACAAATGAGTGTGACAAGTTTGGAAATATTTGAACAAGGTGGGGGGGCTGAATGACATTTCTAGTCAGAGACTTTATTTTAGAATAATTGAAAAGTTATACGGTACACATCAACAAATGTTACACCACAAAAGAGTATTGGTGATATTTGAATATATTCATTAATAAGGGGCCAACTTCAATGATGTAAACAAGAGAATAACAACTGAAAACTGAATGACTGATACCGCTTTTGTCTATAATGGAAAACTGCTGAAAAACATTTTAACATGTTGTTAGATTATGTACAATGTTGTGATACATGTAGATTTAACATGTACTCATATTGTTAGATTATGTACAATGTTGTGATACATGTAGATTTAACATGTACTTATATGTTAGATTATGTACAATGTTGTGATACATGTAGATTTAACATGTACTTATATGTTAGATTATGTACAATGTTGTGATACATGTAGATTTAACATGTGCTTATATGTTAGATTATGTATAATGTTGTGATACATGTAGATTTAACATGTACTCATATTGCTAGATTATGTACAATGTTGTGATACATGTAGATTTAACATGTGCTTATATGTTAGATTATGTACAATGTTGTGATACATGTAGATTTAACATGTACTTATATGTTAGATTATGTACAATGTTGTGATACATGTAGATTTAACATGTGCTTATATGTTAGATTATGTACAATGTTGTGATACATGTAGATTTAACATGTGCTTATATGTTAGATTATGTATAATGTTGTGATATATGTAGATTTAACATGTACTCATATTGTTAGATTATGTATAATGTTGTGATACATGTAGATTTAACATGTACTCATATTGTTAGATTATGTACAATGTTGTGATACATGTAGATTTAACATGTACTTATATTGTTAGATTATGTACAATGTTGTGATACATGCAGATTTAACATGTACTCATATTGTTAGATTATGTATAATGTTGTGATACATGTAGATTTAACATGTACTTATATTGTTAGATTAAGTACAATGTTGTGATACATGTAGATTTAACATGTACTTATATGTTAGATTATGTTCAATGTTGTGATACATGTAGATTTAACATGTACTTATATGTTAGATTATATACAATGTTGTGATACATGTAGATTTAACATGTACTTATGTTAGATTATGTACAATGTTGTGATACATGTAGATTTAACATGTGCTTATATGTTAGATTATGTACAATGTTGTGATACATGTAGATTTAACATGTACTTATATGTTAGATTATGTACAATGTTGTGATACATGTAGATTTAACATGTGCTTATATGTTAGATTATGTACAATGTTGTGATACATGTAGATTTAACATGTGCTTATATGTTAGATTATGTATAATGTTGTGATACATGTAGATTTAACATGTACTCATATTGCTAGATTATGTACAATGTTGTGATACATGTAGATTTAACATGTACTTATATTGTTAGATTATGTACAATGTTGTGATACATGCAGATTTAACATGTACTCATATTGTTAGATTATGTATAATGTTGTGATACATGTAGATTTAACATGTACTTATATTGTTAGATTAAGTACAATGTTGTGATACATGTAGATTTAACATGTGCTTATATGTTAGATTAAGTACAATGTTGTGATACATGTAGATTTAACATGTACTTATATGTTAGATTATGTACAATGTTGTGATACATGTAGATTTAACATGTACTTATATTGTTAGATTAAGTACAATGTTGTGATACATGTAGATTTAACATGTACTTATATTGTTAGATTAAGTACAATGTTGTGATACATGTAGATTTAACATGTACTTATATGTTAGATTATGTACAATGTTGTGATACATGTAGATTTAACATGTACTTATATTGTTAGATTATCTACAATGTTGTGATACATGTCGATTTAACATGTACTTATATTGTTAGATTAAGTACAATGTTGTGATACATGTAGATTTAACATGTACTTATGTTAGATTATGTACAATGTTGTGATACATGTAGATTTAACATGTACTTATATGTTAGATTATGTACAATGTTGTGATACATGTAGATTTAACATGTACTTATGTTAGATTATGTACAATGTTGTGATACATGTAGATTTAACATCTGCTTGTATGTTAGATTATGTACAATGTTGTGATACATGTAGATTTAACATGTACTTATATGTTAGATTATGTATAATGTTGTGATACATGTAGATTTAACATGTACTCATGTTGTTAGATTATGTACAATGTTGTGATACATGTCCGTATGTGGGCTCTGTACCGAGGATGTCGTTGTGGCTTGTACAGCCCTTTGAGACACTTGTGATTTAGGGCTATATAAATAAACATTGATTGATTGATTGATTGATGTAGATTTAACATGTACTTATATTGTTAGATTATGTACAATGTTGTGATACATGCAGATTTAACATGTACTTATATTGTTAGATTATGTACAATGTTGTGATACATGTAGATTTAACATGTACTTATATATGTTAGATTATGTACAATGTTGTGATACATGTAGATTTAACATGTACTCATATTGTTAGATTATGTACAATGTTGTGATACATGTAGATTTAACATGTACTTATATGTTAGATTATGTACAATGTTGTGATACATGTAGATTTAACATGTACTCATATTGTTAGATTATGTACAATGTACATGTAGATTTAACATGTACTTATATGTTAGATTATGTACAATGTTGTGATACATGTAGATTTAACATGTACTTATATGTTAGATTATGTACAATGTTGTGATACATGTAGATTTAACATGTACTTATATTGTTAGATTATGTACAATGTTGTGATACATGTAGATTTAACATGTACTAATATTGTTAGATTATGTACAATGTTGTGATACATGTAGATTTAACATGTACTCATATTGTTAGATTATGTACAATGTTGTGATAAATGTAGATTTAACATGTACTCATATTGTTGGATTATGTACAATGTTGTGATACATGTAGATTTAACATGTACTTATGTATGTTAGATTATGTACAATGTTGTGATACATGTAGATTTAACATGTACTCATATTGTTAGATTATGTACAATGTTGTGATACATGTAGATTTAACATGTACTCATATTGTTAGATTATGTACAATGTTGTGATACATGTAGATTTAACATGTACTCATATTGTTAGATTATGTACAATGTTGTGATACATGTAGATTTAACATGTACTCATATTGTTAGATTATGTACAATGTTGTGATACATGTAGATTTAACATGTACTTATATTGTTAGATTATGTATAATGTTGTGATACATGTAGATTTAACATGTACTCATATTGTTAGATTATGTACAATGTTGTGATACATGTAGATTTAACATGTACTTATATTGTTAGATTATGTACAATGTTGTGATACATGTAGATTTAACATGTACTTATATGTTAGATTATGTACAATGTTGTGATACATGTAGATTTAACATGTACTTATATTGTTAGATTATGTATAATGTTGTGATACATGTAGATTTAACATGTACTTATATGTTAGATTATGTACAATGTGATACATGTAGATTTAACATGTACTTATATTGTTAGATTATGTACAATGTTGTGTTACATGTAGATTTAACATGTACTCATATTGTTAGATTATGTACAATGTTTTGATACATGTAGATTTAACATGTACTTATATGTTAGATTATGTACAATGTTGTGATACATGTAGATTTAACATGTACTTATATTGTTAGATTATGTACAATGTTGTGATACATGTAGATTTAACATGTACTCATATTGTTAGATTATGTACAATGTTTTGATACATGTAGATTTAACATATGTACTTATATATTAGATTATGTACAATGTTGTGATACATGTAGATTTAACATGTACTTATATTGTTAGATTATGTACAATGTTGTGATACATGTCGATTTAACATGTACTCATATTGTTAGATTATGTACAATGTTGTGATACATGTAGATTTAACATGTACTCATATTGTTAGATTATGTACAATGTTGTGATACATGTAGATTTAACATGTACTTATATGTTAGATTATGTACAATGTTGTGATACATGTAGATTTAACATGTACTTATATTGTTAGATTATGTACAATGTTGTGATACATGTAGATTTAACATGTACTTATATGTTAGATTATGTACAATGTTGTGATACATATAGATTTAACAAATTAGATTATGTACAATGTGGTGATACATGTATATTTAACATGTACTTGTATTATTGGATTATGTACAATGTTGTGATACATGTGTATTTAACATTTACTTAGATTATGTACAATGTTGTGATCTACACTAGTAGTCCTGTAGATTTAACATGTACTTAGATGATGTACAATGTTGTGATCTACATTAGCAGTCATGTAGATTTAACACGTGCTTTGATGATGTACAATGGTGTGATCTACATTAGTAGTCATGTAGATTTAACATGTGCTATGATGATGTACAATGTTGTGATCTGAATTAGTAGTCCTGTAGATTTAACATGTACTTAGATGATGTACAATGTTGTGATCTACACTAGTAGTTATGTAGATTGAACTTGTAATTTGATTATGTACAATGTTGTGATCTACACTAGTCATCATGTATATTTAACATGTACTTTCATGATGTTCAATGTCATGATCCACATTATTAGTCATGTAGATTTAACATGTAATTTGATGATGTACAATGTTGTGATCTACATTAGTAGTCATGTAGATTTAACATGTACTTAGATGATGTACAATGTTGTGATCTGCACTAGTAGTCATGCATATTTAACATGTACTTACATGATGTACAATGTTGTGATCTACACTAGTAGTCATGTATATTTAACATGTACTTAGATGATGTACAATGTTGTGATCTACATTGGTAGTCGTGTAGATTTAACATGTACTTAGATGATGTACAATGTTGTGATCTACACTAGTAGTCATGCATATTTAACATGTACTTAGATGATGTACAATGTTGTGATCTACACTAGTAGTCATGTATATTTAACATGTACTTAGATGATGTACAATGTTGTGCTCTACACTAGTAGTCATGCATATTTAACATGTACTTAGATGATGTACAATGTTGTGATCTACACTAGTAGCCCTGTAGATCTAACATGTACTTAGATGATGTACAATGTTGTGATCTACACTAGCAGCCCTGTAGATCTAACATGTACTTAGATGATGTACAATGTTGTGATCTACACTAGTAGTCATGTATATTTAACATGTACTTAGATGATGTACAATGTTGTGATCTACACTAGTAGTCCTGTAGATCTAACATGTACTTAGATGATGTACAATGTTGTGCTCTACACTAGTAGTCATGTATATTTAACATGTACTTAGATGATGTACAATGTTGTGATCTACACTAGTAGCCCTGTACATTTAACATGTACTTAGATGATGTACAATGTTGTGATCTACATTAGTAGTCCTGTAGATTTAACATGTACTTAGATGATGTACAATGTTGTGATCTACACTAGTGGTCATGTAGATTTAACATGTAATTTGATGATGTACAATGTTGTGATCTACATTAGTAGCCCTGTAGATCTAACATGTACTTAGATGATGTACAATGTTGTGATCTACACTAGTGGTCATGTAGATTTAACATGTAATTTGATGATGTACAATGTTGTGATCTACATTAGTAGTCCTGTAGATTTAACATGTACTTAGATGATGTACAATGTTGTGATCTACACTAGTAGTCCTGTAGATCTAACATGTACTTAAATTATGTACAATGTTGTGCTCTACACTAGTAGTCCTGTAGATCTAACATGTACTTAGATGATGTACAATGTTGTGATCTACACTAGTAGTCCTGTAGATCTAACATGTACTTAAATGATGTACAATGTTGTGCTCTACACTAGTAGTCCTGTAGATCTAACATGTACTTAGATGATGTACAATGTTGTGATCTACACTAGTAATGTATATTTAACATGTACTTAGATGATGTACAATGTTGTGATCTACACTAGTAGTCATGTATATTTAACATGTACTTAGATGATGTACAATGTTGTGCTCTACACTAGTAGTCCTGTAGATCTAACATGTACTTAGATGATGTACAATGTTGTGATCTACACTAGTAGTCATGTATATTTAACATGTACTTAGATGATGTACAATGTTGTGATCTACACTAGTAGTCATGTATATTTAACATGTACTTAGATGATGTACAATGTTGTGATCTACACTAGTAGTCATGTATTTTAGGACTAGCTGCAAAAAGGTGGTTTCCATCTCCTGGAGACTAACTAGCTCTAGTATGTCTTACCTTCTTCTTGACCTTTCTTATCTTTGGCAATGGAAGAGAGGAAAGAGGTAGAGGAGAGAGGAACATGCATCAAGTGAGGAGAAGATGAGACGGAGTGTGTTTGGAGGGAAGATGGACTTGGAGTGTGTGTACAAACTTCTCTTTTCAGCGTCTTCGCCTCGTCCTCAGCCGTCTCTGCTCGTTGGAGCAGCTGCACGTGGAGAGACAACAAACAGACAGCATATCAATCATATTTATATAGCGCTTTTCTCTACAGAGAGAAGTGCTTTACATATGTTACTGCATATGTCAGCAGACTAATTAGGAGTCTTTGTTTGTTTACTTACTACTAAAAGACAAGTTGTCTAGTATGTTCACTATTTTAATTAGTTTAGTTCATTTATTTATAAAGCCAATAATGCAATTTTTTCTGGTCCCCTTTTATTTAGAAAAGTATCGAAAATACATTTTGGTACCGATACCAAAATATTGGTATCGAGACAACCATAGTGGACACCAACAACATGTCAAAGCACTAGGGGTGTAACGGTACGTGTATTTGTATTGAACTGTTTCGGTACGGGGGTTTCGGTTCTGTTCGGAGGTGTACCGAACGAGTTTCCACATGAACATATTAAGTAGCCGCCTCCGCTTCCTTCTGCCTGTCTCTGTCAGTCCTCTACACAACACCCAGCATTGTCCCACCCACACAACCATCTGATTGGTTACAAACAGAGTGGTAACAGCCAATCAGCAGTATTCAGAGCGCATGTAGTCAGTGCTTAGTGTTTAGCAGGAAATCATCAGGCAGCGGGCTCTCCCCAAATGATAAACACCTCCCAGTCAACTACTAGTAACATCACTATGAGCCCGTTGAAATTCTAGACCAGGGGTCACCAACCTTTTTGAAAGCCAAGAGCTACTTCTTGGGTACTGATTAACGCGAAGGGCTACCAGTTTGATACACACTTAAATAAATTGCCAGAAATAACCAATTTGCTCAATTTACCTTTAACTCTATGTTATTATTAATAATTAATGATATTTACACTTAATTGAACGGTTTAAAAGAGGAGACAACACGAAAAAAATGACAATACAATTTTGAAACATAGTTTATCTTCAATTTCGACTCTTTAAAATTCAACGGAAAAAAAGAAGAGAAAATCTAGCTAATTCGAATCTTTTTGAAAAAATTAAAAAAAGAATTTATGGAACATCATTAGTAATTTTTCCTGATTAAGATTAATTTTAGAATTTTGATGACATGTTTTAAATAGGTTAAAATCCAATCTGCACTTTGTTAGAATATATAACAAATTGGACCAAGCTATATTTCTAAAAAAGACAAATCATTATTTCTTCTAGATTTTCCAGAACAAAAATTTTAAAAGAAATTCAAAAGACTTTGAAATAAGATTTAAATTTGATTCTACAGATTTTCTAGATTGAATTTTAATCATAATAAGTTTGAAGAAATATTTCACAAATATTCTTTGTCGAAAAAACAGAAGCTAAAATGAAGAATTAAATTAAAATGTATTTATTATTCTTTACAATAAAAAAATAAATTTACTTGAACATTGATTTAAATTGTCAGGAAAGAAGAGGAAGGAATTTAAAAGGTAAAAAGGTATATGTGTTTAAAAATCCTAAAATCAATTTTAAGGTTGTATTTTTTCTCTAAAATTGTCTTTCTGAAAGTTATAAGAAGCAAAGTAAAATATTTAATGAATTTATTTAAACAAGTGAAGACCAAGACTTTAAAATATTTTCTTGGATTTTCAAATTCTATTTGAGTTTTGTCTCTCTTAGAATTAAAAATGTCGAGCAAAGCGAGACCAGCTTGCTAGTAAATAAATAAAATTTAAAAAATAGAGGCAGCTCACTGGTAAGTGCTGCTATTTGAGCTATTTTTAGAACAGGCCAGCGGGCTACTCATCTGGTCCTTACGGGCTACCTGGTGCCCGCGGGCACCGCGTTGGTGACCCCTGTTCTAGACATATAAAAGGCAGCTCAGCTCGCTCGCAGTCCTGGCTTGCGGTGAAGGCTAATTCGCTTTTAGCGTAACGTTAGCTCATTTTGCGGTGTACAGTATGTGTGTGTGTGTGTGTGTTACGGACAGCAAAGCCCTGTCTGTCTGTTATTTCACTTTACCTTTTCTGTGTTGATTGAGCTGTGTTGAAGCAGCAAAAAAGGACATTATGTTAAATGAAGAGTTTCTGTCTCTGATAGTTGATATAATAATGTAAGTGCATCATTAAGCCTACATGAACTCCATGGTGTTCAGGGATGAATAGTCTCTTTTATTGCTATTGTACCATTTTTTCAGCTATAGTTACATGAATCATTAGTAATGCAGCAGCCTAGTTTTCAATGGCAGGGTCCCTGCTATCACATGTTGATAATATATAACATTTACATAATAAATCAACTATAGGCTTCCCAAATGCTGTAATAAATTAAGCATGATGAGTTGACTTGAAACTGTTTAATGTTGCACTTTTTATATGTAGAAGAAAAGGTCTGTCATTTTATTTAATCTGAGCAACAACTTGAGGCAGTTTAATGTTGATTAACGTGGGCAGAATTATTATAGTGTTCCTAATGTTAAAAGGATAAAGCCATTGTTTACAAATTTGGTAAATAAATAACCAAAAAATGTACACTACCGTTCAAAAGTTCGGGGTCACATTGAAATGTCCTTATTTTTGAAGGAAAAGCACTGTACTTTTCAATGAAGATAACTTTAAACTAGTCTTAACTTGAAAGAAATACACTCTATACATTGCTAATGTGGTAAATGACTATTCTAGCTGCAAATGTCTGCTTTTTGGTGCAATATCTACATAGGTGCATAGAGGCCCATTTCCAGCAACTATCACTCCAGTGTTCTAATGGTACAATGTGTTTGCTCATTGGCTCAGAAGGCTGATTGATGATTAGAAAACCCTTGTGCAATCATGTTCACACATCTGAAAACACTTTAGCTCGTTACTTTGAGCAGATTGAGTTTCTGGAGCATCACATTTGTGGGGTCAATTAAACGCTCAAAATGGCCAGAAAAAGAGAACTTTCATCTGAAACTCGACAGTCTATTCTTGTTGTTAGAAATGAAGGCTATTCCACTAAATTGTTTGGGTGACCCCAAACTTTTAAACGGTAGTGTATATTTTGTTGTTTTCTTACTGTAACGAAAATTAACCGAATTGTGACCTTTAAACCGAGGTACGTACCGAACCGAAATTTTTGTGTACCGTTACACCCCTACCGAGCACATCTGAAAGTTTTGTCAGTGCTGAAGAACACAGGACGTTCGTCATACCTCCTCTATGGTTTTCTTTGCTCCTCCCATATCTTTTCTGGAGTGGGTCAACTCCTTCTCCTTCTGCTCCAACTGGCTTTCCAGCTGCCGGATCTCATTCCGCAGAAAGCGGTTGTCTGGCCCGGTGTGCTGAGATGCAAAACAAAGTACTGTAAGTAATGGCCACACTACAGTACGAGTTCTTCCTAACCCTAGAAGTACACCTATGTAGACGCTGATATTACCTTCCTCTTTGCAGCTCAAACAGGGTGTGCCTGGACTTGGATGTGTATAAAACACTAAACTGAGCAAAAGAATCATATTTGACTCCAAAGGAGCATGGCCGCCAGCATGCAGGGAATTAGCTGTAATCCTCTTATCATGGTGAACACAGCCAATCACAGCGCGGCAATTTGCATTCATCAGCGGCTAAAAGATTACAGACTGAAGTGTTCACGCGTGCTGGAACTGGAGTTCAAGCTGCTAGCAAGGAGACCAAGGGTTGTCATGTCCCTTGTATGAGATACTTAGACATTTGTTGACTTTTTAAGGTGAGTAGTGTGTTCAACATTGAAGTTATTGTGTCATCTTATGACCGTATGACTCAAAATACTTTTTTGAAATTGTAAGGTTTTATTATTATTATTATTATTATTCTTTATTATTATTATGCCGCAGCTTTGCGCACTACTTTGCCCCCCTTAACATGCTTCAAAACTCACCAAATTTTTTACACACATACAAAAACTGTGACAGCACACTTTAGTAAAAAAAACCAAACCCCAAAAATCAAAAATGCGCTCTAGCGCCCCCTAGGAAGAAAACTGCCTCTAACTCCCAGTACGAATGTCGTACAGACATGAAACAAAAAGCTCTATGTAGGTCTTACTTAGACCTACTTTTCATTGATTTATTTTTTCGGGCGAAAATCAACAGGAAGTTGCCAATTCCCCGTTCAAGACTAAAAATGACTAAAAACACTCATTTTGC
Source organism: Entelurus aequoreus (assembly GCF_033978785.1). Taxonomy (NCBI): domain Eukaryota; kingdom Metazoa; phylum Chordata; class Actinopteri; order Syngnathiformes; family Syngnathidae; genus Entelurus; species Entelurus aequoreus. Next base: position 60,756,882 of record NC_084740.1, read on the forward strand.
CTCTGACCTCTAATTTGACCCCCTTAAAATACTTCAAAACTCACCAAAGTTCTCACACACATCGGGACTGGTGGAAATTGCGATCTTAAAAAAAACCGAACCCCAAAACTCAAAATTGTGCTCTACATAATTTTTGAATAAAACAGAGACAAAACTGCTCCCCAGAGGAAAACTCAAGTCAAAACTGCTTGTAACTTCCGGTAGGAACGTCTTAGAGACATGAAACCAATACCTCTATGTAGGTCTCACCTAGACCTACATTTCATAGATTGACACCCATCAGCAAAAATCAACAGTAAGTTTGCTATCTCCCCTTCCAAACTAAATTTTTGTACAAAATCTAAATTTCGTTGGACCTGTACCTGTACATGCACAATGACAATAAAGATCATTCATTCATTAATGCTGTCTTTTATTACAAAACCCAAGAGCAGTGAAGTTGTCGCGTTGTGTAAATGGTAAATAAAAAGAGAATACAATGATTTACAAATCCTTTTCAACTTATATTCAATTGAATAGACTGCAAAGACAAGATATTTCTTGTTCACACTGAGAAACTTGTTTTTTTGTGCAAATAATCATGAACTTAGAATTGAATGGCAGCAACACATTGCAAAAAAGGCATTTTTACCACTGTGTTACATGGCCTTTCCTTTTAACAACACTCAGTAAAGGTTTGGGAACTGAGGAGACACATTTTTGAAGTGGAATTATTTCCCATTCTTGATGTACAGCTTAAGTTGTTCTCATATTTTAGCCTTCATATTGCACCACACATTTTCAATGGGAGACAGGTCTGGACTACAGGCAGGCCAGTCTAGTACCCGCACTCTTTTACTATGAAGCCACGCTGTTGTAACACGTGGCTTGGCATTGTCTTGCTGAAATAAGCAGGGGCGTCCATGATAACGTTGCTTGGATGGCAACATATGTTGCTCCAAAAGCTGTATGTACCTTTCAGCATTAATGGCGCCTTCACAGATGTGTAAGTTACCCATGTCTTGGGCACTAATACACCCCCATACCATCAAAGATGCTGACTTTCCCACTTTGCGCCCAGAACAGTCCGGATGGTTCTTTTCCTCTTTGGTCTAGACGACAGGACGTCCACAGTTTCCAAAAACAATTTGAAATGTGGACTCGTCAGACCACAAAACACTTTTCCACTTTGCATCAGTCCATCTTAGATGAGCCGGGCCCAGCATATCCGGTGGCGTTTCTGGGTGTTGTTGAAGCCAGTTGAGTTTTAACTTGCACTTACAGATGTAGCGACAAACTGTAGTTACTGACAGCGGTTTTCTGAAGTGTTCCTGAGCCCATGTAGTGATATCCTTTACACAATGATGTCGCTTTTTGATGCAGTACCGCCTGAGGGATTGAAATTGCGTAATATCATGGCTTACGTGCAGCGATTTCTCCAGATTCTCTGAACCTTTTGATGATATTACGGAGCGTAGAAGGTGAAATCCCTAAATTCCTTGCAATAGCTGGTTGAGAAATGTTGTTCTTAAACAATTTGCTCAGGTATTTGTTGACAAAGTGGTGACCCTCGCCCCGTCCTTGTTTGTGAATGACTGAGCATTTCATGGAAGCTGCTTTTATACCCAATCATGGCACCCACCTGTTCCCAATTAACCTGTTCACCTGTGGGATGTTCCAAATAAGTCTTTGATGAGCATTCTTCAACTTTCTCACTCTTTTTTGCCACTTGTGCCAGCTTTTTTGAAACATGCTGCAGGCATCAAATTCCAAATGAGCTAATATTTGCAAAAAATAAAAGTTTACCAGTGTGAACATGAAATATCTTGTCTTTGCAGTCTATTCAATTGAATACAAGTTGAAAAGGATTTGCAAATCATTGTATTCTGTTTTATTTACCATTTACACAACGTGACAACTTCACTGCTTTTGGGGTTTGTACAAAATAACATAGTTTAATGTTTTAGCTGACAGATGGATCGTGCCAGCAAAATGACTTTCTCGGGATGTAATGACACGCCGTGTTACAATTCAATTTCAAATTTGAATTCTTGTGAAACTGATTGATTAGCGCATGGTTGCAGCTAGCAACTTAAATGCGAACATAAATACAAGACATATTAATGACTTTGCCCGTAAAAAACAACTCACGCTTTTCCTTTATTATTAAAAAAACCCACTCTTAACTCTTTAAAAATTAGAACGCAAGAAGTCAAACATATTTCTTCCTAATAATACCCCGAACCCAACTGAATTGCCGGTTTATTCTTCCAAGAAATTGCTTATTTATCTGAGCACAACACTTGGTGTTGTGATTTTGTCACATTCCTGTGAGAATCCTGTGTGGGGCTGAAGCATTAAGGAATGCAGACTATGCTCAAACAATACTGTATCATCTCTTTCCCTTTGGGACTTATCAGGTCTGTAGTGCATTCTTCACTCTGGCTTGAAGTGAACATTGAGGTCAAATGAATTGTAACATCTGTAAGTACTTTGTGAGCACATTCAACAATAACATGCTAATATTGATAACGTGATCATTCTGGTGGCGTGAAATGTTGGTGTTGTCACGTCACTGCGACTTACCGTGAGGTCGTCCTCCAGTCTCGACACCTTGGCCAGAAGTTTCTTTTCTACAGTGCAGACGTGGTAGGAAACAATATCAGCAGTGAGTTGGCAAAACATGTCTAGGAAGGCTCTCGGCACCAACCATTCTTCTCTTGTTCTTCTATTATTTGTTCAGCGAGAGACGCTTCGTGATGCTTCATCTGAGGAGGGAGAAAGACCACACCGGAAGAGTTAAAGGCTGTTCTTGGTTCCTTGGACATATACAGTTGGCGGCAGACATTGACAATGGTGTTGTTAAGAAAGGAGAGCGACCTTGAGCAGGACCTGAAACACTCGCAGCATGTGGACAACATCCTTCTGAGCTTGATGCTCCACCTCCCACTCTTCTGTCTGCAACACATGACACACAACATGAAGGCCAAATGAGGAGAACTACTTCTTCTCAGCAGTTGTAACCCTTCTAGTGAGTGGACATACATAGTTTTGCAAGTCTCTTGGACTGGCTCGGGAAGGCCATTGATGCTTTGCCAGCGCGATGATGAGAAGCTCGAATGACGCAAATACAACAGATGTGCAGGTGCACCTCTTCAAACTGATGTTCCTCTTAAAAGCAACAACCCTACAAAGTTCAACAAGCAGTACAAAGTTGAAAGCCCTTGAGTTCCTGGTGAACAAAAAACCCTGCTGGTACCTGGACCATACCAGCTGTCAACATGGATGTGACACTGCTGGTACATAGACTATACCGGCCATCAACATGGATGTGACCCTGCTGATACCTGGACCATACCAGCTGTCAACATGGATGTGACCCTGCTGATACCTGGACCATACCAGTTGTCAACATGGATGTGACCCTGCTAATACCTGGACTATACCAGCCGTCAACATAGATTTGACCGTGTTGGTACCTGGACTATACCGGCCGTCAACATGGATGTGACCCGCTAATACCTGGACTATACCAGCCATCAACATAGATTTGACCGTGTTGGTACCTGGACTATACCAGCCATCAACATAGATTTGACCGTGTTGGTACCTGGACTATACCGGCTGTCAACATGGATGTGACCCTGCTGATACCTGGACTATACCGGCCGTCAACATGGATGTGAACCAGCTGGTACCTGCAGTATACCGGCCGTCAACATAGATTTGACCGTGTTGGTACCTGGACTATACCGGCCGTCAACATGGATGTGACCCGCTAATACCTGGACTATACCAGCCATCAACATAGATTTGACCGTGTTGGTACCTGGACTATACCAGCCATCAACATAGATTTGACCGTGTTGGTACCTGGACTATACCGGCTGTCAACATGGATGTGACCCAGCTGATACCTGGACTATACCGGCCGTCAACATGGATGTGAACCAGCTGGTACCTGCAGTATACCAGCCATCAACATAGATTTGACTGTGTTGGTACCTGGACTATACCGGCCGTCAACATGGATGTGAACCAGCTGGTACCTGGAGTATACCGGCCGTCAACATAGATTTGACTGTGTTGGTACCTGGACTATACCGGCCGTCAACATGGATGTGAACCAGCTGGTACCTGGAGTATACCGGCCGTCAACATAGATTTGACTGTGTTGGTACCTGGACTATACCAGCCGTCAACATGGATGTGAACCAGCTGGTACCTGGAGTATACCGGCCGTCAACATAGATTTGACTGTGTTGGTACCTGGACTATACCAGCCGTCAACATGGATGTGACCCTGCTAATACCTGGACTATACCGGCCGTCAACATAGATTTGACTGTGTTGGTGACTGGACTATACCAGCCGTCAACATGTATGTGACCCAGCTGGTACCTGGACTATACCGGCCGTCAACATGGATGTGACCCTGCTGGTACCTGGACCATACCAGCTGTCAACATGGATGTGACCCAGCTGATACCTGGACTATACCGGCTGTCAACATGGATGTGACTCTGCTGGTACCTAGACTATACCGGCCGTCAACATGGATGTGACCCAGCTGATACCTGGACTATACCGGCTGTCAACATGGATGTGACTCTGCTGGTACCTAGACTATACCGGCCGTCAACATGGATGTGACCCTGCTGGTACCTGGACCATACCAGCTGTCAACATGGATGTGACCCAGCTGATACCTGGACTATACCAGCCGTCAACATGGATGTGACCCTGCTGGTACTTGGACTATACCAGCCGTCAACATGGATGTGACCCTGCTGGTACCTGGACTATACCAGCCGTCAACATGGATGTGACCCAGCTGATACCTGGACTATACCAGCCGTCAACATGGATGTGACCCTGCTGGTACCTGGACTATACCGGCCGTCAACATGGATGTGACCCAGCTGATACCTGGACTATACCGGCCGTCAACATGGATGTGACCCTGCTGGTACTTGGACTATACCGGCCGTCAACATGGATGTGACCCTTCTGGTACCTGGACTATACCGGCCGTCAACATGGATGTGACCCAGCTGGTACCTGGAGTATACCGGCCGTCAACATGGATGTGACCCTGCTGGTACTTGGACTATACCGGCCGTCAACATGGATGTGACCCAGCTGGTACCTGGACTATACCGTCCGTCAACATGGATGGGACCCTGCTGGTACCTGGACTATACCAGTTGTCAACATGGATGTGACCCTGCTGGTACCTGGACTATACCGGCCGTCAACATGGATGTGATCCTGCTGGTACCTGAACTATACCAGTTGTCAACATGGATGTGACCCTGCTGGTACCTGGACAATACCGTCCGTCAACATGGATGTGATCCTGCTGGTACCTGAACTATACCAGTTGTCAACATGGATGTGACCCAGCTGGTACCTGGACTATACCGGCCGTCAACATGGATGGGACCCTGCTGGTACCTGGACTATACCGGCCGTCAACATGGATGTGATCCTGCTGGTACCTGAACTATACCAGTTGTCAACATGGATGTGACCCAGCTGGTACCTGGACTATACCGTCCGTCAACATGGATGTGATCCTGCTGGTACCTGAACTATACCAGTTGTCAACATGGATGTGATCCTGCTGGTACCTGAACTATACCAGTTGTCAACATGGATGTGACCCAGCTGGTACCTGGACTATACCGGCCGTCAACATGGATGGGACCCTGCTGGTACCTGGACTATACCGGCCGTCAACATGGATGTGACCCTGCTGGTACCTGAACTATACCAGTTGTCAACATGGATGTGACCCTGCTGGTACCTGGACTATACAGGCCGTCAACATGGATGTGACCCTGCTGGTACCTGGACTATACCGGCCGTCAACATGGATGTGACCCTGCTGGTACTTGGACTATACCAGCCGTCAACATGGATGTGACCCTGCTGGTACCTGGACTATACCAGTTGTCAACATGGATGTGACCCTGCTGGTACCTGGACTATACCGGCCGTCAACATGGATGTGATCCTGCTGGTACCTGGACTATACCAGTTGTCAACATGGATGTGACCCTGCTGGTACCTGGACTATACCGGCCGTCAACATGGATGTGATCCTGCTGGTACCTGGAGTATACCGGCCGTCAACATGGATGTGACCCTGCTGGTACTTGGACTATACCGGCCGTCAACATGTATGTGACCCTTCTGGTACCTGGACTATACCGGCCGTCAACATGGATATGACCCAGCTGGTACCTGGAGTATACCGGCCGTCAACATGGATGTGACCCTGCTGGTACCTGGACTATACCGGCCGTCAACATGGATGTGACCCAGCTGGTACCTGGAGTATACCGGCCGTCAACATGGATGTGACCCTGCTGGTACCTGGAGTATACCGGCCGTCAACATGGATGTGACCCTGCTGGTACCTGGACTATACCGGCCGTCAACATGGATGTGACCCTGCTGGTACTTGGACTATACCAGCCGTCAACATGGATGTGACCCTGCTGGTACCTGGACTATACCAGTTGTCAACATGGATGTGACCCTGCTGGTACCTGGAGTATACCGGCCGTCAACATGTATGTGACCCTGCTGGTACCTGGACTATACCGGCCGTCAACATGGATGTGACCCTGCTGGTACCTGGACTATACCGGCCGTCAACATGGATGTGATCCTGCTGGTACCTGAACTATACCAGTTGTCAAAATGGATGTGACCCTGCTGGTACCTGGAGTATACCGGCCGTCAACATGTATGTGACCCTTCTGGTACCTGGACTATACCGGCCGTCAACATGGATGTGACCCAGCTGGTACCTGGAGTATACCGGCCGTCAACATGGATGTGACCCAGCTGGTACCTGGAGTATACCGGCCGTCAACATGGATGTGACCCAGCTGGTACCTGGACTATACCGGCCGTCAACATGGATGTGACCCAGCTGGTACCTGGAGTATACCGGCCGTCAACATGGATGTGACCCTGCTGGTACCTGGAGTATACCGGCCGTCAACATGGATGTGACCCTGCTGGTACCTGGACTATACCGGCCGTCAACATGGATGTGACCCTGCTGGTACTTGGACTATACCGGCCGTCAACATGTATGTGACCCTTCTGGTACCTGGACTATACCGGCCGTCAACATGGATGTGACCCAGCTGGTACCTGGAGTATACCGGCCGTCAACATGGATGTGACCCTGCTGGTACTTGGACTATACCGGCCGTCAACATGGATGTGACCCTGTTGGTACCTGGAGTATACCGGCCGTCAACATGGATGTGACCCTGCTGGTACTTGGACTATACCGGCCGTCAACATGGATGTGACCCTGCTGGTACCTGGACTATATCGGCCGTCAACATGGATGTGACCCTGCTGGTACCTGCACTATACCGGCCGTCAACATGGATGTGACCCTGCTGGTACTTGGACTATACCAGCCGTCAACATGGATGTGACCCTGCTGGTACCTGGACTATACCAGTTGTCAACATGGATGTGACCCTGCTGGTACCTGGACTATACCGGCCGTCAACATGGATGTGATCCTGCTGGTACCTGGACTATACCAGTTGTCAACATGGATGTGACCCTGCTGGTACCTGGACTATACCGGCCGTCAACATGGATGTGATCCTGCTGGTACCTGAACTATACCAGTTGTCAACATGGATGTGACCCAGCTGGTACCTGGACTATACCGTCCGTCAACATGGATGTGATCCTGCTGGTACCTGAACTATACCAGTTGTCAACATGGATGTGACCCAGCTGGTACCTGGACTATACCGGCCGTCAACATGGATGGGACCCTGCTGGTACCTGAACTATACCAGTTGTCAACATGGATGTGACCCAGCTGGTACCTGGACTATACCGGCCGTCAACATGGATGGGACCCTGCTGGTACCTGGACTATACCAGTTGTCAACATGGATGTGACCCTGCTGGTACCTGAACTATACCAGTTGTCAACATGGATGTGACCCTGCTGGTACCTGGACTATACCAGCCGTCAACACTTAAAGTCTTATAAAAGTGTTATAATGAAGACAACACATGATGTAAGTCTATATTAGCTATATTAGCCTACTATCAAAATGACTTTAAAAGTCTTATAAAAGTGTTATAATGAAGACAACACATGATGTAAGTGTCTATATTAGCTATAATAGCCTACTATCAAAATGACTTTAAAAGTCTTATAAAAGTGTTATAATGAAGGCAACACATGATGTAAGTGTCTATATTATTGTTGATTGTTTGTGCATGCGTGCAGTGACGACTGAGAAGACTTCAGGGCTGTCAGATGTCTGTAAAAAGGTCGTCAAGGATGTGTTGCAGATGAACATTAGCAGCCTTTGGTCCTTGTTAGTGCGTCACAGGCATTTTTCAATCAGTCAGCGCGAGAATGTCGGCAGCCTTTGTTCTTTGAACACTAACGCGAGTTCCAAAGTGTGCAGGCACTAATCATTCCAGCATAAATATTAGTCTCCAACATGCACATGCTCTGTAGTCCACAGCTGGATGATTAGTGACGTTCCCATGATGGAGATGAGGTTAAGAATGTTACCATACCAGACAGACCATTGGATGTGCAAGCAGTAGAGGCACACACATACAGTATATGGCTATCAAATACGTACTTGTTCCTACAACATACTTATATTTCTTTCCAAAACTAATTCTTGGCAGGTTTTCCTAATTTTCTTGCAATGGTTTTGAAGTTGAGCAACAGAAGTTATGAAATACATGAATACAACCTTTGCAAAAAGTCAGCATGTGATGTTGGACGACATTCAGTATTAGCTTGGGTTCTACAGCCTTGTGTTTTGTATGATTCGCTGTTTGATGCTAATCTTCACCAAAATCTCTCCCTGGTTTTCGTACACCGCCTCACACGTAACAAACTAGTATATTTGCCCGTGTGACATAACGCAGTATCCAGACAGAATCCCACCTGTTGTTGATTCAGTTTCTGCGTGTACAAAAGCCTTAACCAGTGAAGTTGTCCAGATCAACATTTATACTCTGTATGTAGAAGAAGACAAATATGATCTAGCATTGTGTTTTGATTAGGGGTGTAACGGTACGTGTATTTGTATTGAACCGCTTCGGTACGGGGGTTTCGGTTCGGTTCGGAGGTGTACCGAACGAGTTTCCACACGGACATCAGTGTTTCCCATAAACTGCCAAGATACCTGTGGCTATGGGCGTGGTCACCATGACATCATCGAGTAATTTGCATAATTTACTACAATGATTTGATTTTCTCTAAAAAGGCTCAAAAAATGTATACTTACTAATTAATAATAACAGTTTTGTTTTAAACGTCCATCCATCCATTTTACAATATAATTACAACACTTTATGTACATATTTATATACAGATTTGAACAATAAGTTATTCACTGAAATATATTTATTAATTGTGGTTCTTACAAAAAATATATCTTATAAAATATAAAAGCTAAAATGTCTCAAAGCTCTGCCCCTTTAATTAGTGCATACTAAATAATTTAACTTTAGCCTACTACTACAACCATATTATTTACCAGCAACATAAAGTGAAACAGAGGCAGAGGTGTCCTGCCACAGTCAGTAACAAATAAACAGAAAACAGTAGTGGTGGTAGATAGACACAGAGCTTCATCAAACATCTGATCCACTGAACAAAGAGCTCCAAAAATCTTGAACTTTAGACTGCCATCAGTTTTACTCCCTACACTTAACCATGTGTTTCCTACTGCCTGCAGACTTTGCACCCTTTGTTATACACACATGTTGTGTTTCTAATATAAATACATTTAATAAAGTCAAATACAAATAAGGCAACAAGAGAAGTATCCTACACTTCTCTTTTGTAAAGTAAATCTGAACAGCCGATATGGGCATCTACATCAACTATATGATTTGCCTGAGAAGCTGGAGAGGACAAAAAATAAATAAATAAATAAATAAATAAAAACTTTTTTTTTATTTTTTTTAAAATTTGTGGCGGATGTAATTCTTTCGTGGCGGGCCGCCACAAATAAATGAATGTGTGGGAAACCCTGGACATATTAAGTATTGTAGCGCACGTTGTGTAAACAATGCACACAGAGGCACAACACACGGCATGCTAGCAACGACCGGGCTACAACAACATATAAAAGCCAGAGCTGGAAGACCCTCCTGCCTCGTTAAGATCTCTCGTTTGGGAACACTTCGGTGCGATACAACAATGGAGGACGGAGGTTTTCCGACATTGTTCAGCAGCTGCTTCTGCCAACACGTCAAACATGCTAACCCATTTGAAGCGTCACCACCGCATTCAAGCAGCCTCTCCTCGGCGAGTCAGGCAGGGCTAAAGCAATAACAAATGTTTTTATAGCAGCAGATTTAAGTCCATATTGCATTAAGAACTAGATTTTGACCCACTTCTATGGTGGAAGAACAATGAGCCCATATATCCTCTTACTGCCAAGTTAGCCAGGCTGGGGGGGAAGAAAAGTTAATCTGAGGCTGAGTTGACTTGAAACTGTTTAATGTTGCACTTTTTATATGTAGAAGAAAAGTTTTGTCATTTTATTTAATCTGAGCAACAACTTGAGGCAGTTTAATGTTGATTAACGTGGACCCCGACTACTTAAACAAGTTGAAAAACTTATTTGGATGTTACCATTTAGTGGTCAATTGTACGGAATATGTACTGTACTGTGCAATCTACTAATAAGTTTCAATCAATCAATCAAAAAAAGCACTTTATATGTAGAAAGGTTTTGTTAAGAAACCAATCTGAGTCTTATCTTATTTAGTTTTTATTTTATATATGTTGATCACATTAACCCTGGCAATGGACCCTGTGTGAATATATGTATGTTATGCCATTGTTTACACATTTGGTAAATAAATACCCAACAAATTTATATTTTGTAGTTTTCTTACTGTACCGAAAATGAACCGAACCGTGACCACTAAACCGAGGTACGTACCGAACCAACATTTTGTGTACCGTTACACCCCTAGTTTTGATGATCAATATTTATACTCTGCATATAAAAAAACCAAATATGATAAAAGGTGTGTGAACTTGTTCGTTCATCAAACAGACGCAATGGTCACTACACAAGCTTACATCATCTTTGTGAGCTGTCAAGTCTACACGCCTTTTAATTAGGATTGCACGATTATGACCAAAATATTAATCACAATCATTTTTGTATCAATGCTGGTGGAATCACAATTATTCAGTAAAACATATTTGATTGCACTTTCTATTTTAAACAGCTCAATTTGGCTTCCATTTCAAAATGAAACTACAAATAAAAATAATTCATCAGTAATAAAATAAAACTAACAAAGGGCAGAAGGGCTAACTAAAAAAATATGCCATTGCAGAGCAAAGTGCAAACAAGTGAGAAAAGATGATTGTGCACAAAAGTCATGTACTACATAAAGCTAGTGTAGTGCTGACAGTATTTATAGGACAAATAAAAGGTTCTTATATTTGTTATTTGGACGTGTCTTTGACAGGCGGATGGATGCGGGGACGCTTGTTTGTTCCGGGTTTTGAGGAAAGAGTGGGAGCGTGCATAAAGAACGGCGAGGCGTGTGGACGTTTTCTAGGGTTAGAATGCATGCGAGTTGGCACCCTGGGGGTGACTCAGGGGAAGGTGAAGGCACCCGCGTTATATTGCTTTTATTTTTTTTAATATATTTAAGAACTATATCTGATCTACTGTCACCCTCTGCTGTCACTCACTCCTCACATGAGTCCACTGTCTTCAGTGGTTGGCGGAGTGCTGCTTGTGAAAGTGCTTGATTTGATATGCAGCGAAGCCTGCTTTTAAAATGTTAATGTGGCTGACAATCTACCGTACTTTTTGGACCATAAGGCGCACTTAAAATCCCTTAATTTTCTCAAAAATGGACAGTGCGCCTTATAAGCCGGTGCGCCTAATGTGCGGCATAATTGTGGCTGTGCTTAGCGACCTCGAAGCAATTTTATTTGGTCCATGATGTAATGATAAGTGTCACCAGTGGATGGCAGTCGCACATAAGAGATACGCAAGCAAACAACACCAAAACTTGAAATGTTCCTTTGAGAATATGTGTACAGCTCCACTAATGGACATTGGAGTGTTACTTTCAAAGGCAACATTAAAGTATTGCTTGAAACATAATTTTATATGGGACTTTATTGTATTGTATGTATAGTACAGGGGTCGGCAACCTTTACCACTCAAAGAGCCATTTTGACAAGTTTCACAAATTAAAGAAAACAATGGGAGCCACAAAAGTCTTTTGAAAATTTAAAATGAAATAACACTGCTTACAAAGCTTTTTTTATGTTTTAACCAGGGGTCTCAGACACACGCCCCGGCCCGCACCTTAAAGGCCTACTGAAATGATTTTTTTTTATTTAAACGGGAATAGCAGATCCATTCTATGTGTCATACTTGATCATTTTGCGATATTGCCATATTTTTGCTGAAAGGATTTAATAGAGAAAATCGACGATAAAGTTCGCAACTTTTGCTCGCTGATAAAAAAAGCCTTGCCTGTACCGGAAGTAGCGTGACGTCACAGGAGCTAGTATTCCTCACAATTCCCCGTTGTTTACAATGGAGCGAGAGAGATTCGGACCGAGAAAGTGATGATTACCCCATTAATTTGAGCGAGGATGAAAGATTCGTAGATGAGGAACGTTACAGTGAAGGACTTGAGAGACAGTGATGGACGTATCTTTTTTCGCTCTGACCGTAACTTAGGTACAAGCTGGCTCATTGGATTCCACACTCTCCTTTTTTTATTGTGGATCACGGATTTCTATGTTAAACCACCTGGGATACTATATCCTCTTGAAAATGAGAGTCGAGAACGCGAAATGGACATTCAGTGCCTTTTATCTCCACGACAATACATCGGCGAAATGCTTTAGCTACGAGCTAACGTGATAGCATCGTGCTTTAACTGCATATAGAAACAAAAAAATAAACCTCTGACTGGAAGGATAGATAGAAAATCAACAATATTATTAAACCGTGGACATGTAAATACACGGTTAATGCTTTCCAGGCTGGCGAAGGTTAACAATGCTGTGCTAACGACGCCATTGAAGCTAACTTAGCAACTTAGCAACGGGACCTCACAGAGCTATGCTAAAAACATTAGCTCTCCACCTACGCCAGCCAGCCCTCATCTACTCATCAACACCCGTGCTCACCTGCGTTCCAGCGATCGGCAGAAGGACGAAGGACTTCACCCGATGCGTTTGGCGGCCCGGAGACGTAGGAAGTCAAGGTGAGGTCGGCGGCTAGCGCGGCTAGCGCGGCTTGCGCGGCTAGCGCTCCAACAAAGTCCTCCTGGTTGTGTTGCTGTAGTCCGCTGCTAATACACTGATCCCACCTACAACTGTCTTCTTTGCAGCCTTCATTGTTCATTAAACAAATTGCAAAAGATGTCCAAAATACTGTGGAATTATGAAATGAAAACAGAGCTTTTTGTATAGGATTCTACGGGTACCATAACTTCCGTTACTCTGACTTCGTCACGCGCATACGTCATCATACCGCGACGTTTCAGCCGGATATTTCCCAGGAAGTTTTAAAAGTCACTTTATAAGTTAACCCGGCCGTATTGGCATGTGTTGCAATGTTAAGATTTCATCATTGATATATAAACTATCAGACTGCGTGGTCGGTAGTAGTGGCTTTCAGTAGGCCTTTAATATGAAAATGTAATATTAGTGCGGCCCGCGAGTTTTAAGTGAATGGCGCCTGATAGCGTCATACTTGCCATCCCTCACTATTCTTCCGGGAGACTCCAGAATTTCAGGGCGTGATGGCACTGCTTTTAGCGCCCTCTACAGCCTGCTCGAACAGCGTACCTGCTCGGCTACATGTTGAATGCAGCTTCCGCTAGCACACGTAAGTGACAGCTAGGCATACTTGTTCAACAGCCACACAGCTTACACTGACGGTGGCCGTATAAAACAACTTTAACACTGTTACGTTACAAATATGCGCCACACTGTGAACCCACACCAAAAAAGAATGACAAACACATTTCTGGAGAACATCCGCACTGTAACACAACATAAACACAACAAAACAAATACCCAGAATCCCGTGCAGCCCTAACTCTTCCGGTCTACATTATACACCCCCGCTACCACCAAACCCCGCCCACCTCAACCGACGCACGGAGGGGGAGGGGGGGGTGTTGATGTGTGGGGGGGTTTGGTGGTAGCTAGGGCTGCATGGGATTCTGGGTATTTGTTGTGTTGTATTTATGTTGTGTTACGGTGCGGTGGTTCTCCAGAAATGTGTTTGTCATTCTTTTTTTGGTGTGGGTTCACAGTGTGGCGCATATTTGTAATGTAACAGTGTTAAAGTTGTTTTATACGGCTACCGTCAGTGTAAGCTGTGTGGCTGTTGAACAAGTATGCCTTGCTGTCTCCTACGTGGGCAAGTATAAGCGTCGTACAACATGTGGCCGGTCTGGCACGCTGTTTGTACAGGCTATAGAGGATCATAAATGGAGTGCCATTAGAGCACGCCTCAAATAAGTTGTTAGGGTGAAGATTAAAAAATATCTGATTGGGAGATTTCTAGGAGAGGCTCTGAGATCCGTAAATCTCCTGGGAAAATCAGGAGGGTCGGCAGGTATGCAGCTGAGCCGCATCAGAGTGGTCAAAGAGCCGCATGCGGCTCCGGAGCCGCGGGTTGCCGACCCCTGGTATAGTACATGTTCCAAAAAGAAAAAAGCATAAAACACCAGCAGAATTAGAGATATTACAAGTCAAAGTGATGAAGCTTAGTGTTACGTTCATGACTTGGTGTAACTAAACATTACCCTATAAGATGAAGGCAATTGCATTGTATTTATATTTGAAATGTATTCAATGTTTATAAATGAATATTTAAATATACTAAATGTAAAAAAGGGAATAAATAAGATCATTAAATGAAATCTAGTTTGGTTACGCCATCATGAGCGCAACACAAGGTTGTAAAAGTTTCAACTACAATTCTAAATAAGATGTCAAAAGCAAACTGAAATCAAATACACACAGCTTAAAGATTGATCAATACCTATTTAAATTTAGTAATACATAAATATGATGATTTATCAAAATATAAAAGAAATATACCTGAACAGAACGCTCATGATGGTTACACCAAAAAGTAACGCTATGAATCGCGTTTTTCCAAGTTTTTGGGGCATTTTTATGCTATTTTCAAGCATCTCCTTTTTATTATCGTTGATTTTAAATGGTCAAACTAATGCATATTATATATGCATGCCCTAGTAAACAAAAAAAAAGTCATATTTATTTTGATTGTTACATTTTGAAGTACATTTGTGCAGGTGGGTGCGAATGTACCCATTACCAGAGCTGTACACATATAGAAAATTACACACGGCACTCAAAAATCTGTCAAAATGTTTTTAGTACGACTTCGGTAAACTATGAAGCCGCACCGTTTGATGGATTGTGTGTGTGTACAAGGACCGAAAAATGGCACCCATTAGCAGACATTATCTGGCGTTTTGTTTCACAATATTATGCAAAATCAACTTTTCTTACCTTCTGGTACCTGCTGATCTGTATTTGGGATCTGCATAAGTCCTGACAATTTGCGTGCGTCCGCCATTGTAGTCCGTGCCAACTCCGTAGTCATAAGCTTCTTCTTGTTCTCTATCTTCTTGTTATGGGACATTCATCCTCCGCTGTTGCCATTTCTAATATAAAGTAGTGTGAAGTTCTTATTTATATCTGTCAGTAAACTCGCCATGAAAGCACTAAAACATACCGGTGTAGTGAGTTTACATTATTCACCCAAGGAACTTTAGTTATTAGAGAGTTCCGGTGGGACGGTTTTTCACGGGACACATTTCGGGCGTTGTTGTTGCACTGGTGAGCCACGGATGAGGAGATGCTGCTCCGTTATAATATTGATTGAAGTAAAGTCTGAATGTCATTAAAACTCTTAGCGCCATCTTTTGACACTTCTTCCACTCCCGTCCTTGCACGCTACACCGCTACAACAAAGATGACGGGGAGAAGACGCTGTCCAAGTGGAGGCACGTAAATAAGACCGCCCACAAAACGGCACATCCTGAAGAGACTGTCAGAAAGCAACTTGAAGATGATGTATGCAACATTTTGACCAAAGAACCACCATTACATGTTATGTAGACCACAAGGAAGTCTTTTACATTTAGAAAAAAAAAAAATGAACCCTTTAATGCGCCCTATAATCCGGTGTGCCTTTTGTATGAAAATAAACCTGACTAGACCCGCTCATCGGCAGTGCGCCTTTTAATCGGGTGCGCCCTATGGTCTGAAAAATACGGTAACCTTTATCAGACCCCGAGTCTTCTATAGTCTTATGAGAAACAGCATAACAGGCGTAGTTCGCTGTGTGCTTGAGACTTCACACCGTGTTAGTAACAAGGAACCAGCTCTGAGCAGGACCGTGAATCTTCACAGGAGAGGCGAAGTCTTTTCTTATGACAATATTTCATTTCAGGGCTAAGACAGTGAGCAGGGTGGTCGTTTGGTGTCGTAAAACATAACACAGACTCGTTCTCACGGCGTATAGTGAGACATTTAGACCGAGCAGCAGGTGTGTGTGTGTGTGCATTTACCATAGTGAGCAGACTGAGAAAGTCGTCTATTTCATTCTTGTCACGTTCATGGAGGCCGGCCGGGTCAATCCTCCTCACTTCTTCCCACTTTAGAGCTGCAGACATCTCGGCCATGTTGCGGCTGATGGCTCAAAGTAAAAGAAAAGTTACACAACTCACCTCCCAAATAGCAAACACTACCTTTCATTGTACGCCCAAAAAAGACCAGACGGTACTAAAAACGCAGATTACATGAGAATCATACGTTGTTGTGAAACCATCTGCTCCAAAACAGCGCGTTATCCTGATGTGAGCTAAAAAATGATGTTTGAAAGTACACTACCGTTCAAAAGTTTGGGGTCACCCAAACAATTTAGTGGAATAGCCTTCATTTCTAAGAACAAGAATAGACTGTCGAGTTTCAGATGAAAGTTCTCTTTTTCTGGCCATTTTGAGCGTTTAATTGACCCCACAAATGTGATGCTCCAGAAACTCAACCTGCTCAAAGGAAGGTCAGTTTTGTAGCTTCTGTAACGAGCTAAAGTGTTTTCAGATGTGTGAACATGATTGCACAAGGGTTTTATAATCATCAATTAGCCTTCTGAGCCAATGAGCAAACACATTGTACCATTAGAACACTGGAGTGATAGTTGCTGGAAATGGGCCTCTATACACCTATGTAGATATTGCACCAAAAAGCAGACATTTGCAGCTAGAATAGTCATTTACCACATTAGCAATGTATAGAGTGTATTTCTTTCAAGTTAAGACTAGTTTAAAGTTATCTTCATTGAAAAGTACAGTGATTTTCCTTCAAAAATAAGGACATTTACATGTGACCCCAAACTTTTGAACGGTAGTGTACATGATACACTGTTTTTGTGATTGTGTGTGATGATCCGTGTTGGGACTAACAGCGTTACTTTGTAACGCTGTTAGTTTCGGCGGTAACTAGTAGTATAACGCGTTATTTTTTATATTCAGTGTGTTTTATTGGAGCGCTGCAGTGTCGTCCTTCTGAATCTTCTTGTGTCACAAGCCGGAGGCACGCTCTGTGTGTGTCTGGGTGTGGGTGTGGGTGTGGGGAGGGGAGGGGGGTTGCGCAACACAACGTAAACCGTTGGCCAACCAAAAAGTAACCACAGAACACTATAGTATTCTGTGGTTACTTTTTGGTTGGCCAAGCGGACGTCACGACAGGCTGTCCTCACTCAGGTCCGCACGGACCTAGAGGGGGCGTGCCTTAAGTCCGGCTGGAAATCGGGAGAAATTCGGGAGAATGTACCAGTGCCTCTCCCTGGGGAGAGGCACTGACATTTGGGAGGGTTGGCAAGTATGAGATATTCTCACTTCTTTTCTTTTGTCGAGCACAAAGAAAAGAACATTTTAGTTAAAGGCCTACTGAAAAATTTTTTTTAAATTTAAACGGGAATAGCAGATCCATTCTATGTGTCATACTTGATCATTTCGCGATATTGCCATATTTTTGCTGAAAGGATTTAGTAGAGAAAATCGACGATAAAGTTCGCAACTTTTGCTCGCTGATAAAAAAAAGCCTTGCCTGTACCGGAAGTAGCGTGACGTCACAGGAGCTAGTATTCCTCACAATTCCCCGTTGTTTACAATGGAGCGAGAGAGATTCGGACCGAGAAAGTGATGATTACCCCATTAATTTGAGCGAGGATGAAAGATTCGTAGATGAGGAACGTTACAGTGAAGGACTTGAGAGGCAGTGATGGACGTATCTTTTTTCGCTCTGACCGTAACTTAGGTACAAGCTGGCTCATTGGATTCCACACTCTCTCCTTTTTCTATTGTGGATCACGGATTTGTATTTTAAACCACCTGGGATACTATATCCTCTTGAAAATGAGAGTCGAGAACGCGAAATGGACATTCAGTGCCTTTTATCTCCACGACAATACATCGGCGAAATGCTTTAGCTACGAGCTAACGTGATAGCATCGTGCTTTAACTGCATATAGAAACAAAAAAATAAACCCCTGACTGGAAGGATAGATAGAAAATCAACAATACTATTAAACCGTGGACATGTAAATACACGGTTAATGCTTTCCAGGCTGGCGAAGGTTAACAATGCTGTGCTAACGACGCCATTGAAGCTAACTTAGCAACTTAGCAACCGGACCGCACAGAGCTATGCTAAAAACATTAGCTCTCCACCTACGCCAGCCAGCCCTCATCTGCTCATCAACACCCGTGCTCACCTGCGTTCCAGAGATCGGCAGAAGGACGAAAGACTTCGCCCGATGCGTTTGGCGGCCGGAGACGTAGGAAGTCAAGGTGAGGTCGGCGGCTAGCGCGTCTGCTCTCCAACAAAGTCCTCCTGGTTGTGTTGCTGTAGTCCGCTGCTAATACACCGATCCCACCTACAACTGTCTTCTTTGCAGCCTTCATTGTTCATTAAACAAATTGCAAAATATGTCCAGAATACTGTGGAATTATGAAATGAAAACACAGCTTTTTGTATAGGATTCTACTAAGGCTGCAGCTAACGATTATTTTTCTATCGATTAATCTATAGATTATTTTTTCGATTAATCGGTTAATCTATAGATTATTTTTTTCGATTAATCCATAGATTATTTTTCCTTTTACCGATTATTTTTTTATTCAAAATGAAGATGAAAAAATAAATGTAGGCCCGTTTTTTCAAAAGGCATGGCTTTTATTTACAAAAAAAAAGAAGTATGGCCACCCAGTCAACATTGACAACAACATGACTAAATATTCTGTAACAATGTAAACATTTAAAACTTTTAAAATTTAACAAAATTAAAAGTAGCTTATTTGCTTTTTAATGTGCAAATATAAGAGTCAACATCCAGTGCAAATCTTAATATTCTGCAATAGTATAAGCATTTCAAAAGTAAAAGTATTGCTTATTTTGCTTTAAAATGTGCAAAAATAAAGATAAACATCCAATACAAAAAAGTGCAAAACGAAATATTCTGTAACAACAGTGTAAACATTTCAACAAAAGTGAAAGTATTGCTTATTTGCTAAAATGTGCAAAAATAAAGATAAACATCCAATACAAAAAAGTGCCAATCTAAATATTCTGGAGCACTGTAAACATTAAGTATTGCTTTTAAAATGTGCAAAATAAACATCCAGTCCAACACAGTACACAATAACCAATTCTACTCATTCCAGTGAGTGACTAACAGTTGTAATGAAGAAAGGTTAGCATGTTTACTTGTTTGGTTCTTTTCTTGTTTACAATATTCCCAGCAGGTGAAAATAGGCGCTCAGAAGGGGTCGATGTGGCTGGAACTGAGAGCTAATTAGCCTTCACCTCAAGCCAGGACTGCGAGTGAGCTGAGCTGCAGTTTATATTTCTAGAAGGTCAACGGGCTCATAGTGATGTTACTAGTAGTTGACTGGGAGGTGTTTATTATCATTTGGGGAGAGTCCGCTGCCTGATGCTCACCTGCTAAACACCTATCTGCTCCACGCTGAAGCGCTGACTACATGCGCTCTGAATACACACTGCTGATTGGCTGATAATGCTTCGTGTGTACCAATCAGATGGTTGTGTGGGTGGGACAATGCTGCGTGCTGAGACAGAGGCAGACGGAGCAAAGCAGCTTGCTAAGACTTTAGCTTAGAAACTCGTTCGGTACACCCCCGTACCGAACCGAAAGCCCCGTACCGAAACGGTTCAATACAAAACACGTACCGTTACACCCCTAGCAGATACAAATGACACATTCATGTTTTTGTGTAATGATGACAACGTATGCTCGCGCGGACGATTGACTAGTTGATGGTTTTCTTTCAAATGTTCGTTCATAGCCATTGTGCTGCTATGATAGGCCATTTCCGCTCGACACAGTGTGCATACAACAACATTATTAGGCCGTTTATTGAAATACTCCCACACTTTTGACCACTTTTGGCATGCTTTTCCCCCCTCGCTCGCACCGCTCGCATCGTCTTCTTTGATCGTCTGCTTTGCGCTTCGCCATGACGGTAGTGTGACGCACAAAAACGGCGTCGACGTATTTACGTAACCGATGACGTCGACTACGTCGACGCGTCGTTTCAGCCTTAGATTCTACGGGGTACCATAACTTCCGTTATACCGACTTCGTCACGCGCATACGTCATCATACCGCGACGTTTCAGCCGGATATTTCCCGGGAAATTTAAAATGTCACTTTATAAGTTAACCCGGCCGTATTGGCATGTGTTGCAATGTTAGGATTTCATCATTGATATATAAACTATCAGACTGCGTGGTCGGTAGTAGTGGCTTTCAGTAGGCCTTTAAATTTAAGTGTTGTCTTGGATCAAAGATCCCATCTACCGCCCAAAACAACAATTCAAATTTGCCTGGTTAGGCTTTGTGTGTGTCACGTGTGCCTTCCTTAGGTGAAGCCAGGTTTACAGCTATGTTGTTATTATGCCGTTTGTTACTTATGTATGTTATGTTGCAGCAATTTAAAATTGTTTTGTCAATTTCTTTTGGCCTGAAATAAATTGGCCCTTTCAAACATCTCTGTCTTTGTGTGTTGTATGTAGAGCACATTGTTTGTGTGTTGTATGTAGAGCACATTGTTTGTGTGTTGTATGTAGAGCACATTGTTTGTGTGTTGTATGTAGAGCACATTGTTTGTGTGTTGTATGTAGACCACATTGTTTGTGTGTTGTATGTAGACCACATTGTTTGTGTGTTGTATTGTTTGTGTGTTGTATGTAGAGCACATTGTTTGTGTGTTGTATGTAGAGCACATTGTTTGTGTGTTGTATGTAGAGCACATTGTTTGTGTGTTGTATGTAGACCACATTGTTTGTGTGTTGTATTGTTTGTGTGTTGTATGTAGACCACATTGTTTGTGTGTTGTATGTAGAGCACATTGTTTGTGTGTTGTATGTAGACCACATTGTTTGTGTGTTGTATGTAGACCACATTGTTTGTGTGTTGTATGTAGACCACATTGTTTGTGTGTTGTATGTAGAGCACATTGTTTGTGTGTTGTATGTAGACCACATTGTTTGTGTGTTGTATGTAGACCACATTGTTTGTGTGTTGTATTGTTTGTGTGTTGTATGTAGACCACATTGTTTGTGTGTTGTATGTAGAGCACATTGTTTGTGTGTTGTATGTAGACCACATTGTTTGTGTGTTGTATGTAGACCACATTGTTTGTGTGTTGTATTGTTTGTGTGTTGTATGTAGACCACATTGTTTGTGTGTTGTATGTAGAGCACATTGTTTGTGTGTTGTATGTAGAGCACATTGTTTGTGTGTTGTATGTAGAGCACATTGTTTGTGTGTTGTACGTAGACCACATTGTTTGTGTGTTGTATGTAGAGCACATTGTTTGTGTGTTGTATGTAGACCACATTGTTTGTGTGTTGTATGTAGACCACATTGTTTGTGTGTTGTATGTAGACCACATTGTTTGTGTGTTGTATTGTTTGTGTGTTGTATGTAGACCACATTGTTTGTGTGTTGTATGTAGAGCACATTGTTTGTGTGTTGTATGTAGAGCACATTGTTTGTGTGTTGTATGTAGACCACATTGTTTGTGTGCTGTATTGTTTGTGTGTTGTATGTAGACCACATTGTTTGTGTGTTGTATGTAGACCACATTGTTTGTGTGTTGTATGTAGACCACATTGTTTGTGTGTTGTATTGTTTGTGTGTTGTATGTAGACCACATTGTTTGTGTGTTGTATGTAGAGCACATTGTTTGTGTGTTGTATGTAGAGCACATTGTTTGTGTGTTGTATGTAGAGCACATTGTTTGTGTGTTGTATGTAGACCACATTGTTTGTGTGTTGTATGTAGAGCACATTGTTTGTGTGTTGTATGTAGAGCACATTGTTTGTGTGTTGTATGTAGAGCACATTGTTTGTGTGTTGTATGTAGACCACATTGTTTGTGTGTTGTATGTAGAGCACATTGTTTGTGTGTTGTATGTAGACCACATTGTTTGTGTGTTGTATGTAGACCACATTGTTTGTGTGTTGTATGTAGACCACATTGTTTGTGTGTTGTATGTAGACCACATTGTTTGTGTGTTGTATGCAGAGCACATTGTTTGTGTGTTGTATGTAGAGCACATTGTTTGTGTGTTGTATGTAGACCATATTGTTAGTGTGTTGTATGTAGACCACATTGTTTGTGTGTTGTATGTAGACCACATTGTTTGTGTGTTGTATGTAGACCACATTGTTTGTGTGTTGTATGTAGAGCACATAGTTTGTGTGTTGTATGTACACCACATTGTTTGTGTGTTGTATGTAGACCACATTGCTTAGCAGAGTTGAGTGATGCAAATGCATGTCAAGTTGATCAACACATTGTATTATTCTCCAGTGCAATAACAGTACTGAAATGAAGGCTAAAAGGGCATTAATGGGAGCTTTAAAAAAAAAATAAAAAAAGTAACTAGTTACTTTTCACAGTAACACGTTACTTTTTGGTGTAATTAACTGAGTTAGTAACTGAGTTACTTTTGAAATAAAGTAACTAGTAACTGTAACTAGTTACTGGTTTTCAGTAACTAACCCAACACTGGTGATGATACTTTGGTTATTTTGAGTTAAGTTTGAGTTTATTTGGAACATGCAAGCATACATACAACATGATACATCACAGTTTCCAGTTTCTCTTTTCAACATGTTCGAAAAGGAGTAGGAAGAAGCAGAGCTTATTTAATCCTACCCCTTTTCTTTTACATAACAGTTGCTAAAACTTTTGTTCACTTCCTGTTCTCAATTTATTCACAATACACTCCATAAATAATCACAATAAAAATAAATAAATAAATAAATAAATATTACTCGGTGAAGTAAATTACATTTCATATGATGAGATGAGTGAGATTATTTGGAAAATTAACGAATGGATGAAATAAATTCAGAATGTTTATCATGGTTCTTCTTCTTTGTACTTTGTTTTAGTTTCTTGAAGTGGATCATATTAGTACATTGTTTGATTGCTTTGCTTAATCCATTCCATCATCTAATTCCACATACTGATATACTGAAGCTATATCTGTATGTGGATATACAGATATATATTTTACTTTGCTTGGGTATTCATTGATGGAATTATATTTGTAATGATATACAAACCCCGTTTCCATATGAGTTGGGAAATTGTGTTGGATGTAAATATAAACGGAATACAATGATTTGCAAATCATTTTCAACCCATATTCAGTTTAATATGCTACAAAGACAACATATTTGATGTTCAAACTGAAAAAAAAAAGTTTTTTTTGCAAATAATCAATAACTTTAGAATTTGATGCCAGCAACACGTGACAAAGAAGTTGGGAAAGGTGGCAATAAATACTGATAAAGTTGAGGAATGCTCATCAAACACTTATTTGGAACATCCCACAGGTGAACAGGCAAATTGGGAACAGGTGGGTGCCATGATTGGGTATAAAAGTAGATTCCATGAAATACTCAGTCATTCACAAACAAGGATGGGGCGAGGGTGACCACTTTGTCAACAAATGCCTGAGCAAATCGTTGAACAGTTTAAGAAAAAACTTTCTCAACCAGCTATTGCAAGGAATTTAGGGATTTCACCATCTACGCTCCGTAATATCATCAAAGGGTTCAGAGAATCTGGAGAAATCACTGCACGTAAGCAGCTAAGCCCGTGACCTTCCATCCCTCAGGCGGTACTGCATCAACAAGCCACATCAGTGTGTAAAGGATATTACCACATGGGCTCAGGAACACTTCAGAAACCCACTGCCAGTAACTACAGTTGGTCGCTACATCTGTAAGTGCAAGTTAAAACTCTCCTATGCAAGGCGAAAACCGTTTATCAACAACACCCAGAAACGCCGTCGGCTTCGCTGGGCCTGAGCTCATCTAAGATGGACTGATACAAAGTGGAAAAGTGTTCTGTGGTCTGACGAGTCCACATTTCAAATTGTTTTTGGAAACTGTGGACGTCGTGTCCTCCGGACCAAAGAGGAAAAGAACCATCCGGATTGTTCTAGGCGCAAAGTGTAAAAGGCAGCATGTGTGATGGTATGGGGGTGTATTAGTGCCCAAGACATGGGTAACTTACACATCTGTGAAGGCACCATAAATGCTGAAAGGTACATACAGCTTTTGGAGCAACATATGTTGCCATCCAAGCAACGTTACCATGGACGCCCCTGCTTATTTCAGCAAGACCATGCCAAGCCACGTGTTACATCAACGTGGCTTCATAGTAAAAGAGTGCGAGTACTAGACTGGCCTGCCTGTAGTCCAGACCTGTCTCCCATTGAAAATGTGTGAAGCCTAAAATAGCACAAGGGAGACCCCCGGACTGTTGAACAACTTAAGCTGTACATCAAGCAAGAATGGGAAAGAATTCCACTTCAAAAATGTGTCTCCTCAGTTCCCAAACCTTTACTGAGTGTTGTTAAAAGGAAAGGCCATGTAACACAGTGGTGAACATGCCCTTTCCCAACTACTTTGGCACGTGTTGCAGCCATGAAATTCTAAGTTAATTATTATTTGCAGAAAAAAAAAAAAGTTTATCAGTTTGAACATCAAATATGTTGTCTTTGTAGTGCATTCAATTGAATGTGGGTTGAAAATAATTTGCAAATCATTGTATTACGTTTATATTTACATCTAACACAATTTCCCAACTCATATGGAAACGGGGTTTGTACTAAAAGGACATTATTTTTGTCATATAAGGTCATCATGTATTCTGTTGTTGATAAACAATCAGATTGATGGGGCAGAACATTAAAGGCTTCATTGTGGAACATTGTGTTCTCTAACTTAGCACATCCTAATAATTCAGCAAACATGAACATTCTCATTTGTATTTACCAACACTCATGAAATGTACCACTTTTGGTGGACGTTGAACATGTACAACCGGCCAGGCGTCACCTACCTTTGCAGGTGTAGAAACGTTCAAAGAAAACACTTCTTTATCCAAAATATGAAAATAGGCGACGACAACTTTCCATTTTTTGTATGATTGTTCATTTCTTTTTCCTGCTGTTCTTCTTCTACGCTTTTAGGTCTGCCGGAAATTGTATGTCGCCATCTGGCGCCTAAGTGCGCCATCGTCATGGTGGTTATTTAAAACAGTGTTTTTCAACCTTTTTTTGAGCCAAGGCACATTTTCTTCATTGAAAAAATCCGTAGGCACACAACCAGTAGAAATCCTTGAAAAATTAAACCCAGCAGCCGATATTGACAATAAAATGTCGTTTTTGCAATTGTTGGATATGAATTCAAACTATAACAACTAGAGAAGTCCGATATTATCGGCCGATAAATGCTTTAAAATGTAATATCGGAAATTATTGGTATTGTTGTTTTTTTTAATTATCGGTATTGTTTTTATTTATCTATTTATTTTTTTATTTTTTAAAATTAAATCAACATAAAAAACACAAGATACACTCACAATTAGTGCACCAACCCAAAAAACCTCCCTCCCCATTTACACTCATTCACACAAAAGGGTTGTTTCTTTCTGTTATTAATATTCTGCTTCCTACATTATATATCAATATATATCAATACAGTCTGCAAGGGATACAGTCCGTAAGCACACATGATTGTGCGTGCTGCTGCTCCACTAATAGTACTAACCTTTAACAGTTAATTTTACTCATTTTCATTCATTACTAGTTTCTATGTAACTGTTTTTATATCGTTTTAGTTTCTTTTTTATTCAAGAAAATGTTTTTAATTTATTTATCTTATTTTATTTGATACATTTAAAAAAAAAAGGACCTTATACCTTCACCATACCTGTTTGACCAAATTAGGCATAATAATGTGTTAATTCCACGACTTTATATATCGGTATTGGTTGATATTGGTATCGGTAATTAAGAGTTGGACAATATTGGATATCGGCAAAAAGCCATTATCGGACATACCTTTTGCATGGTGAAGCATGGTTGTTATTAACAACCATACTTCACTATAACTCTTATCTCAAAGTAGGTGTACTGTCACCACCTGTCACCTCACGTCTTGACTTATTTTGAGGTTTTTTGACCAAATTTGATCTCTTCTATAGAGAATGGGGATGAAAAAGAGAAATTGTTGTACATGAGTCGAAACAACATAAACATGTTTGCACCGGAAGTGATCGAGCTGGGCAGGGCGCATGCGCATGCAGTAGCCGGAAGCGGGTTGGTGCGTGCTTGTTTGCAACTAATATTTATTTTCTGTCACGTCTGCGGTTACAAGCTGTTATTGCAAGGATACGGTATGTTGTCACTGACACTGCACTTCAGCAAGATCACTTTACACCACACTTTAGCAAGACGGCGTCTCTCGCGTCACAAAAGTATTGCCAGGCTAACTGCATGTGCAAAAGTAACTCATACTAGCGGGCTAACGTTAAAGCTGCTGCGGTTTATTTATCATCATTGTGTGCACTATTATTTACGATATTTATGTGCACAACTTAGTCCGTTTGATTCCTAGCGGAACATGAGTTGATAGGAAGAGCGAAGTAAAGTAAAACTAGGAGATGAAGGGTCGGTGCTCCCTGCAAGCTACGAGGAGAGTTCCGCCCTCTTTGCGGCTGTCAAGTTGAAATAAGTCACCGTTTCAACTCAACATCTCTTCTTTATTCACGTCCGCCTTTCGCTTTACAGTTTTCTTTTGTCTGTATATTCAAAATAGGACGACACTTTGTTGGGACGTGACTAAAACCCATCCATCCATCCATTTTTCTGCTTATCCGAGGTCGGGTCGCGGGGACAGCAGCCTAAGCAGGGAAGCCCAGACTTCCCCATACTTGCCAACCTTGAAACCTCCAAATTCGGGAGACTGGGGGTGGGCGGGGGCGGGGTTAAGGGGCTAGAATTCACTGAAATTAAAGTATTTCTTTTATATATATATATATATATATATATATATATATATATATATATATATATATATATATATATATATATATATCAGTGACGTGCGGTGAGGTTCATATTCTATGACTGATTCTGATTCTACGTCATATGTTTGTGTTCCCTGGCAGTGATATGTCCCAGTGTTTGACTGATTCTACGTCATCTGTTTGTGTTTCCTGGCAGTGATATGTCCCAGTGTTTGACTGATTCTATGACTGATTCTACGTCATCTGTTTGTGTTTCCTGGCAGTGATATGTCCCAGTGTTTGACTGATTCTACGTCATTTGTTTGTGTTTCCTGGCAGTGATATGTTCCAGTGTTTGACTGATTCTATGACTGATTCTACGGCATCTGTTTGTCTTTCCTGGCAGTGATATGTCCCGGTGTTTGACTGATTCTACGTCATCTGTTTGTCTTTCCTGGCAGTGATATGTCCCAGTGTTTGACTGATGCTACGTCATCTGTTTGTGTTTCCTGGCAGTGATATGTCCCAGTGTTTGACTGATTCTACGTCATTTGTTTGTGTTCCCTGGCAGTGATATGTCCCAGTGTTTGACTGATTCTACGTCATTTGTTTGTGTTTCCTGGCAGTGATATGTCCCAGTGTTTGACTGATTCTACGTCATTTGTTTGTGTTTCCTGGCAGTGATATGTCCCAGTGTTTGACTGATTCTATGACTGATTCTACGGCATCTGTTTGTCTTTCCTGGCAGTGATATGTCCCGGTGTTTGACTGATGCTACGTCATCTGTTTGTGTTTCCTGGCAGTGATATGTCCCAGTGTTTGACTGATTCTATGACTGATTCTACGGCATCTGTTTGTGTTTCCTGGCAGTGATATGTCCCGGTGTTTGACTGATTCTATGACTGATTCTACATCATCTGTTTGTCTTCCCTGGCAGTGATATGTCCCAGTGTTTGACTGATTCTACGTCATCTGTTTGTGTTTCCTGGCAGTGATATGTCCCGGTGTTTGACTGATTCTATGACTTATTCTACGTCATCTGTTTGTGTTCCCTGGCAGTGATATGTCCCAGTGTTTGACTGATTCTACGTCATCTGTTTGTCTTTCCTGGCAGTGATATGTCCCAGTGTTTGACTGATTTTACGTCATCTGTTTGTGTTCCCTGGCAGTGATATGTCCCGGTGTTTGACTGATTCTATGACTGATTCTACGTCATCTGTTTGTCTTCCCTGGCAGTGATATGTCCCAGTGTTTGACTGATTCTACGTCATCTGTTTGTGTTCCCTGGCAGTGATATGTCCCGGTGTTTGACTGATTCTATGACTGATTCTACGTCATCTGTTTGTGTTTCCTGTCAGTGATATGTCCCAGTGTTTGACTGATTCTACGTCATCTGTTTGTCTTTCCTGGCAGTGATATGTCCCAGTGTTTGACTGATGCTACGTCATCTGTTTGTGTTTCCTGGCAGTGATATGTCCCAGTGTTTGACTGATTCTACGTCATTTGTTTGTGTTCCCTGGCAGTGATATGTCCCAGTGTTTGACTGATTCTACGTCATTTGTTTGTGTTTCCTGGCAGTGATATGTCCCGGTGTTTGACTGATTCTACGTCATCTGTTTGTGTTTCCTGGCAGTGATATGTCCCAGTGTTTGACTGATTCTACGTCATTTGTTTGTGTTTCCTGGCAGTGATATGTCCCAGTGTTTGACTGATTCTATGACTGATTCTACGGCATCTGTTTGTCTTTCCTGGCAGTGATATGTCCCGGTGTTTGACTGATGCTACGTCATCTGTTTGTGTTTCCTGGCAGTGATATGTCCCGGTGTTTGACTGATTCTATGACTGATTCTACGTCATCTGTTTGTGTTTCCTGGCAGTGATATGTCCCAGTGTTTGACTGATTCTACGTCATTTGTTTGTGTTTCCTGGCAGTGATATGTCCCGGTGTTTGACTGATTCTATGACTGATTCTACATCATCTGTTTGTCTTCCCTGGCAGTGATATGTCCCAGTGTTTGACTGATTCTACGTCATCTGTTTGTCTTTCCTGGCAGTGATATGTCCCAGTGTTTGACTGATTTTACGTCATCTGTTTGTGTTCCCTGGCAGTGATATGTCCCGGTGTTTGACTGATTCTATGACTGATTCTACGTCATCTGTTTGTCTTCCCTGGCAGTGATATGTCCCAGTGTTTGACTGATTCTACGTCATCTGTTTGTGTTCCCTGGCAGTGATATGTCCCGGTGTTTGACTGATTCTATGACTGATTCTACGTCATCTGTTTGTGTTTCCTGTCAGTGATATGTCCCAGTGTTTGACTGATTCTACGTCATCTGTTTGTGTTTCCTGGCAGTGATATGTCCCAGTGTTTGACTGATTCTACGTCATCTGTTTGTCTTCCCTGGCAGTGATATGTCCCGGTGTTTGACTGATTCTATGACTGATTCTACATCATATGTTTGTCTTTCCTGGCAGTGATATGTCCCAGTGTTTGACTGATTCTACGTCATCTGTTTGTCTTTCCTGGCAGTGATATGTCCCAGTGTTTGACTGATTCTACGTCATCTGTTTGTGTTCCCTGGCAGTGATATGTCCCGGTGTTTGACTGATTCTATGACTGATTCTACGTCATCTGTTTGTCTTCCCTGGCAGTGATATGTCCCAGTGTTTGACTGATTCTACGTCATCTGTTTGTGTTCCCTGGCAGTGATATGTCCCGGTGTTTGACTGATTCTATGACTGATTCTATGTCATCTGTTTGTGTTTCCTGTCAGTGATATGTCCCAGTGTTTGACTGTTTCTACGTCATCTGTTTGTGTTTCCTGGCAGTGATATGTCCCAGTGTTTGACTGATTCTACGTCATCTGTTTGTCTTCCCTGGTAGTGATATGTCCCGGTGTTTGACTGATTCTATGACTGATTCTACATCATATGTTTGTCTTTCCTGGCAGTGATATGTCCCAGTGTTTGACTGATTCTACGTCATCTGTTTGTGTTCCCTGGCAGTGATATGTCCCGGTGTTTGACTGATTCTATGACTGATTCTACGTCATCTGTTTGTGTTTCCTGTCAGTGATATGTCCCAGTGTTTGACTGATTCTACGTCATCTGTTTGTGTTTCCTGGCAGTGATATGTCCCAGTGTTTGACTGATTCTACGTTATCTGTTTGTCTTCCCTGGCAGTGATATGTCCCGGTGTTTGACTGATTCTATGACTGATTCTACATCATATGTTTGTCTTCCCTGGCAGTGATATGTCCCAGTGTTTGACTGATTCTACGTCATCTGTTTGTGTTCCCTGGCAGTGATATGTCCCAGTGTTTGACTGATTCTACGTCATCTGTTTGTGTTTCCTGGCAGTGATATGTCCCAGTGTTTGACTGATTCTATGACTGATTCTACATCATCTGTTTGTCTTCCCTGGCAGTGATCCATGACGGCTTGTCCCAGCCATGGCTATTGTGTCATGGAAGGAGGTTTTACTTCTGACTGGACTGGTGCTGGGATGTTACTGGAACAGTCTGTCGTGTGGGTTTGTATTTGACGATGTCTCAGCCATCCTTGACAACAAGGACCTAAGGCCGTCGACCCCTGTAAGGAATCTCTTCCTGAATGACTTTTGGGGAACTCCCATGGCAGAGGTAGCTATCGTTGTTGAAGGTAGACATCAAGAGCTAAGATTTGTGATTGGTCTGACCGAACGTGTGTTTGTGTCTCGTTGCAGGAGCGCAGTCATAAATCCTACCGGCCTCTGACGGTGCTCACCTTCCGACTCAACTACCTTTTGAGTGAACTCAACGCCGCCTCCTACCATATGTTCAACGTCGTGCTCCACGTTGTCGTCTGCACACTTTTTCTGCGCGTGTGTCGCTTGTTCCTGGACAGGACGTCCGGCTTGGTGGCGGCGCTGCTCTTTGCCGTGCACCCCGTCCACACGGAAGCTGTGAGTGTGTGTTTACTGCTCGAAAGGAAGTCAACTAATGGATAATAATAATAATTTGATATACTGTATATAGCATTTTTTCCAAATAAGTAGAGCGCCTTACACTGAGAACCCGTAATACATTGACATTCAAAAGTTGTCTCTCTGCTGAGGGTTGGACACATAAACACACAAAAGGTGTCTCTCTGCCGAGGGTTTAAGGCTGCAGCTAACGATTATTTTTCTATCGATTAATCTATAGATTATTTTTTCGATTAATCGGTTAATCTATAGATTATTTTTTCGATTAATCTATAGATTATTTTTCCTTTTACCGATTATTTTTTTATTCAAAATGAAGATGAAAAAATAAATGTAGGCCCGTTTTTTCAAAAGGCATGGCTTTTATTTACAAAAAAAAAGAAGTATGGCCACTCAGTCAACATTGACAACAACATGACTAAATATTCTGTAACAATGTAAACATTTAAAACTTTTAACATTTAACAAAATTAAAAGTAGCTTATTTGCTTTTTAATGTGCAAATATAAAAGTCAACATCCAGTGCAAATCTTAATATTCTGCAATAGTATAAGCATTTCAAAATTAAAAGTATTGCTTATTTTGCTTTAAAATGTGCAAAAATAAAGATAAACATCCAATACAAAAAAGTGCAAAACGAAATATTCTGTAACAACAGTGTAAACATTTCAACAAAAGTGAAAGTATTGCTTATTTGCTAAAATGTGCAAAAATAAAGATAAACATCCAATACAAAAAAGTGCCAATCTAAATATTCTGGAGCACTGTAAACATTAAGTATTGCTTTTAAAATGTGCAAAATAAACATCCAGTCCAACACAGTACACAATAACCAATTCTACTCATTCCAGTGAGTGTCTAACAGTTGTAATGAAGAAAGGTTAGCATGTCTACATGCTTTGGTTCTTTTCTTGTTTACAATATTCCCAGCAGCTGAAAATAGGCGCTCAGAAGGGGTCGATGTGGCTGGAACTGAGAGCTAATTAGCCTTCACCTCAAGCCAGGATTGCGAGTGAGCTGAGCTGCAGTTTAAGTTTCTAGAAGGTCAACGGGCTCATAGTGATGTTACTAGTAGTTGACTGGGTGGTGTTTATTATCATTTGGGGA
Organism: Entelurus aequoreus; assembly: GCF_033978785.1. Classification (NCBI taxonomy): domain Eukaryota; kingdom Metazoa; phylum Chordata; class Actinopteri; order Syngnathiformes; family Syngnathidae; genus Entelurus; species Entelurus aequoreus. The sequence goes on from NC_084740.1 coordinate 60,789,413, forward strand.
GAGTCCGCTGCCTGATGCTCACCTGCTAAACACCTATCTGCTCCACGCTGAAGCGCTGACTACATGCGCTCTGAATACGCACTGCTGATTGGCTGATAATGCTTCGTGTGTACCAATCAGATGGTTGTGTGGGTGGGACAATGCTGCGTGTGTACCAATCAGATGGTTGTGTGGGTGGGACAATGCTGCGTGCTGAGACAGAGGCAGACGGAGCAAAGCAGCTTGTTAAGACTTTAGCTTTAGCTTAGAAAACTCGTTCGGTACACCCCCGTACCGAACCGAAAGCCCCGTACCGAAACGGTTCAATACAAAACACGTACCGTTACACCCCTAGCAGATACAAATGACACATTCATGTTTTTGTGTAATGATGACAACGTATGCTCGCGCGGACGATTGACTAGTTGATGGTTTTCTTTTCAAATGTTCGTTCATAGCCGTTGTGCTGCTATGATAGGCCATTTCCGCTCGACACAGTGTGCATACAACAACATTATTAGGCCATTTATTGAAATACTCCCACACGTTTGACCACTTTTGGCATGCTTTTCCCCCCTCGCTCGCACCGCTCGCATCGTCTTCTTTGATCGTCTGCTTTGCGCTTCGCCATGACGGTAGTGTGACGTCATTATGCGACGCGTCGACGCACAAAAACGGCGTCGACGTATTTACGTAACCGATGACGTCGACTACGTCGACGCGTCGTTTCAGCCTTACGAGGGTTAGACACATAAACACAGAAAAGTTGTCTCTCTGCAGCGGGTTAGACACATAAACACACAAAAGTTGTCTCTCTGCCGAGGGTTAGACACATAAACACACAAAAGTTGTCTCTCTGCAGCGGATTAGACACGTAAACACACAAAAGTTGTCTTTCTGCCGAGGGTTAGACACATAAACACACACAAGCTGTCTCTGAAGAGGGTTAGACACACAAAAGTTGTCTCTCTGC
>NC_084740.1:60795364-60897864 GCF_033978785.1 Entelurus aequoreus
AACATTTTCTTGAATAAAAAAGAAAGTAAAACAATATAAAAACAGTTACATAGAAACTAGTAATTAATGAAAATTTGTAAAATTAACTGTTAAAGGTTAGTATTATTAGTGGAGCAGCAGCACGCACAATCATGTGTGCTTACGGACTGTATCCCTTGCAGACTGTATTGATATATATTGATATATAATGTAGGAACAAGAATATTAATAACAGAAAGAAACAACCCTTTTGTGTGAATGAGTGTAAATGGGGGAGGGAGGTTTTTTGGGTTGGTGCACTAATTGTAAGTGTATCTTGTGTTTTTTATGTGGATTTAATAAAAAAAAAAATTAAAAAATTTAAATTAAAAAACGATACTGATAATAAAAAAAACGATACCGATAATTTCCGATATTACATTTTAACGCATTTATCGGCCGATAATATCGGCAGACCGATATTATCGGACATCTCTGATCAATATATATCAATACAGTCTGCAAGGGATACAGTCCGTAAGCACACATGATTGTGCGTGCTGCTGCTCCACTAATAATACTAACCTTTAACAGTTAATTTTACTCATTTTCATTAATTACTAGTTTCTATGTAACTGTTTTTATATTGTTTTACTTTCTTTTTTATTCAAGAAAATGTTTTTCATTTATTGATCTTATTTTATTTGATTAATTTTTTTTAAAAAGTACCTTATCTTCACCATACCTGGTTGTCCAAATTAGGCATAATAATGTGTTAATTCCACGACTGTATATATCGGTATCGGTTGATATCGGTATCGGTAATTAAAGAGTTGGACAATATCGGCATATCGGATATCGGCAAAAAGCCATTATCGGACATCCCTACTAATTATTAGGGATGTCCGATAATGGCTTTTTTGCCGATATTCCGATATTGTCCACCTCTTAATTACCGATACCGATATATACAGTCATGGAATTAACACATTATTATGCCTAATTTATAGTCCTTTTTATAGAAAAAAATAAGATAAATAAATGAAAAACATTTTCTTGAATAAAAAAGAAAGTAAAACAATATAAAAACAGTTACATAGAAACTAGTAATTAATGAAAATGAGTAAAATGAAGTGTTAAAGGTTAGTACTATTAGTGGACCAGCAGCACGCACAATCATGTGTGCTTACGGACTGTATCCCTTGCAGACTGTATTGATATATATTGATATATAATGTAGGAAGCAGAATATTGATAACAGAAAGAAATGGGGGGAGGGAGGTTTTTTGGCTTGGTGCACTAATTGTAAGTGTATCTTGTGTTTTTTATGTGGATTTAATAAAAAAAACAAAAAACAAAAACAAAGCAAACCGATACCGATAATATCGGTCTGCCGATATTATCGGTAAAATGTAATATCGGAAATTATCGGTATCAACCGATATATACAGTCGTGGAATTAACACATTATTATGCCTAATTTGGACAACCAGGTATGGTGAAGATAAGGTACTTTTTAAAAAAATGAATCAAATAAAATAAGATAAATAAATGAAAAACATTTTCTTGAATAAAAAAGAAAGTAAAACAATATAAAAACAGTTACATAGAAACTAGTAATTAATGAAAATTTGTAAAATTAACTGTTAAAGGTTAGTACTATTAGTGGAGCAGCAGCACGCACAATCATGTGTGCTTACGGACTGTATCCCTTGCAGACTGTATTGATATATATTGATATATAATGTAGGAAGCAGAATATTAATAACAGAAAGAAACAACCCTTTTGTGTGAATGAGTGTAAATGGGGGAGGGAGGTTTTTTGGGTTGGTGCACTAATTGTAAGTGTATCTTGTGTTTTTTATGTGGATTTAATATTAAAAAAAAAAATCAAAAAAAAAAAATCGATACTGATAATAAAAAAACCGATACCGATAATTTCCGATATTACATTTTGACGCATTTATCGGCCGATAATATCGGCAGACAGATATTATCGGACATTTCTAATTGTTACTATTATTGTTGTTACCATTGTTATTATTAAGGCAGTTCCTCTTTGACAGTGTCAGTCATCAGAAGTAAACAAATATTATCAGAATGTTTTTTTTATTGGATCACATTTAGGGATGTCCGATAATGGCTTTTTGCCGATATCCGATATTCCGATATTGTCCAACTCTTTAATTACCGATATCAACCGATACCGATATATACAGTCGTGGAATTAACACATTATTATGCCTAATTTGGACAACCAGGTATGGTGAAGATAAGGTCCTTTTTAAAAAAATGAATCAAATAAAATAAGATAAATAAATTAAAAACATTTTCTTGAATAAAAAAAGAAAGTAAAACAATATAAAAACAGTTACATAGAAACTAGTAATGAATGAAAATTTGTAAAATTAACTGTTAAAGGTTAGTATTAGTGGAGCAGCAGCACGCACAATCATGTGTGCTTACGGACTGTATCCCTTGCAGACTGTATTGATATATATTGATATATAATGTAGGAAGCAGAATATTAATAACAGAAAGAAACAACCCTTTTGTGTGAATGAGTGTAAATTGGGGAGGGAGGTTTTTTGGCTTGGTGCACTAATTGTAAGTGTATCTTGTGTTTTTTATGTGGATTTAATAAAAAAAAAAAATTAAAAAAATTAAAATTAAAAAACGATACTGATAATAAAAAAAACGATACCGATAATTTCCGATATTACATTTTAACGCATTTATCGGCCGATAATATCGGCAGACCGATATTATCGGACATCTCTAATCAATATATATCAATACAGTCTGCAAGGGATACAGTCCGTAAGCACACATGATTGTGTGTGCTGCTGCTCCACTAATAATACTAACCTTTAACACTTCATTTTACTCATTTTCATTAATTACTAGTTTCTATGTAACTGTTTTTATATTGTTTTACTTTCTTTTTTATTCAAGAAAATGTTTTTAATTTAGTTATCTTATTTTATTTGATTAATTTTTTTTAAAAAGTACCTTATCTTCACCATACCTGGTTGTCCAAATTAGGCATAATAATGTGTTAATTCCACGACTGTATATATCGGTATCGGTTGATATCGGTATCGGTAATTAAAGAGTTGGACAATATCGGCATATCGGATATCGGCAAAAAGCCATTATCGGACATCCCTACTAATTATTAGGGATGTCCGATAATGGCTTTTTTGCCGATATTCCGATATTGTCCACCTCTTAATTACCGATACCGATATATACGGTCATGGAATTAACACATTATTATGCCTAATTTATAGTCCTTTTTATAAAAAAAAATAAGATAAATAAATGAAAAACATTTTCTTGAATAAAAAAGAAAGTAAAACAATATAAAAACAGTTACATAGAAACTAGTAATTAATGAAAATGAGTAAAATGAAGTGTTAAAGGTTAGTACTATTAGTGGACCAGCAGCACGCACAATCATGTGTGCTTACGGACTGTATCCCTTGCAGACTGTATTGATATATATTGATATATAATGTAGGAAGCAGAATATTGGTAACAGAAAGAAACAACCCTTTTGTGTGAATGAGTGTAAATGGGGGAGGGAGGTTTTTTGGCTTGGTGCACTAATTGTAAGTGTATCTTGTGTTTTTTATGTGGATTTAATAAAAACAAAAACAAAAAAAAACAAAAACCGATACTGATAATAAAAATACCGATACCGATAATTTCCGATATTACATTTTAACGCATTTATCGGCCGATAATATCGGCAGACCGATATTATCGGACATCTCTAATAATAACATTGATTTTGATTCAATATTATGTTTTGAGCAATGACAGTTTGAAAGAAAAAAAAAACAGCTTTGTTTTATTAGTCAACATTGCAACTTTTTCTAAATTACATTTCACCTTTAAGCTTTTTTATTTCACTTTTGTTATGTTTTTGTTTATTTGAATAGTATTTTTAGAAAGTGCCGTGGGCCTTTAAAACATTAGCTGTGGGCCGCAAATGGCCTCCGGGGCACACTTTTGACACCCCTGCTATAGATAATAAAACATTAAATGTGATAAATCTATGGATAAAAAGCAGAGCCTGGCGACGCATGCGCGTTTATCATAACTCTCTCTCTCTCTCTGTCCCTCCCTCACCAATGCTGCTGCACGCACAATTTGTTTTGTTTTTAACCCCTTCTTAACCCTGAACGTACATTGAAAATACACGCAACCCTAACTCAAAATGCCGGACATTTGAGGCATTTAAGAAACTCCGCCCTGACAGCTCCGCAAAAGAGGACATGTCCGGTGAAAAGAGGACGTATGGTCAGTCTATCCTAGCCCGTTAGCTGCTAGCATGCCGTGTGTTGTGCCTCGGTGTGCATTGTTTACACAACGTACGGTACGCTACTTAATATGTCCGTGTGGAAACTCGTTCGGTACACCTCCGAACCGAACCCCCGTACCGAAACGGTTCAATACAAATACACGTACCGTTACACCCTTAGTAAATACCTTGACAAATAGGAGATGACTATATAAGTAAAGAAGAGCAGGCAGCAGCTCACACATTCTCATACTTTCTGTAACATCCAGGAAGAAATTATGTCAGTCATCTTTGAAAAATGTCTCAACTATAATCTACGTGAAGGAGCCCAGAATTGTTTGTATTGAAATGTTTGCCATATTTTGAAATGCAACATTTCATATCAATCATAGCGTATTGAGAAATCATTGATGTACACTACCGTTCAAAAGTTTGGGGTCACATTAAAGGCCTACTGAAAGCCACTACTAGCGACCACGCAGTCTGATAGTTTATATATCAATGATGAAATCTTAACATTGCAACACATGCCAATACGGCCGGGTTAACTTATAAAGTGCCATTTTAAAATTCCCGGGAAATATCCGGCTGAAATATCGCGGTATGATGACAAATGCGCGTGACGAAGTCCGAGTAACGGAAGTTATGGTACCCCGTAGAATCCTATACAAAAAGCTCTGTTTTCATTTCATAATTCCACAGTATTCTGGACATCTTTTGCAATTTTTTTAATGAACATTGAAGGCTGCAAAGAAGACAGTTGTAGGTGGGATCGGTGTATTAGCAGCGGACTACAGCAACACAAACAGGAGGACTTTGTTGGAGCGCTAGCCGCGCTAGCCGCCGACCTCACCTTGACTTCCTACGTCTCCGGGCAGCCAAACGCATCGGGTGAAGTCCTTCGTCCTTCTGCCGATCGCTGGAACGCAGGTGAGCACGGGTGTTGATGAGCAAATGAGGGCTGGCTGGCGTAGGTGGAGAGCTAATGTTTTTAGCATAGCTCTGTGCAGTCCGGTTGCTAAGTTAGCTTCAATGGCGTCGTTAGCACAGCATTGTTAACCTTCGCCAGCCTGGAAAGCATTAACCGTGTATTTACATGTCCACGGTTTAATAGTATTGTTGATTTTCTATCTATCCTTCCAGTCAGGGCTTTATTTATTTTGTTTCTATATGCAGTTAAAGCACGATGCTATCACGTTAGCTCGTACCTAAAGCATTTTGCCGATGTATTGTCGTGGAGAAAAAAGGCACTGAATGTCCATTTTGCGTTTTCGACTCTCATTTTCAAGAGGATATAGTATCCGAGGTGGTTTAAAATACAAATCCGTGATCCACAATAGAAAAAGGAGAGAGTGTGGAATCCAATGAGCCAGCTTGTACCTAAGTTACGGTCAGAGCGAAAAAAGATACGTCCATCACTGTCTCTCAAGTCCTTCACTGTAACGTTCCTCATCTACGAATCTTTCATCCTCGCTCAAATTAATGGGGTAATCATCACTTTCTCGGTCCGAATCTCTCTCGCTCCATTGTAAACAACGGGGAATTGTGAGGAATACTAGCTCCTGTGACGTCACGCTACTTCCGGTACAGGCAAGGCTTTTTTTTATCAGCGAGCAAAAGTTGCAAACTTTATCGTCGATTTTCTCTACTAAATCCTTTCAGCAAAAATATGGCAATATCGCAAAATGATCAAGTATGACACATAGAATGGATCTGCTATTCCCGTTTAAATAAAAAAAAATCATTTCAGTAGGCCTTTAAAATGTCCTTATTTTTCAATGAAGATAACTTTAAACTAGTCTTAACTTGAAAGAAATACACTCTATACATTGCTAATGTGGTAAATGACTATTCTAGCTGCAAATGTCTGCTTTTTGGTGCAATATCTACATAGGTGTATAGAGGCCCATTTCCAGCAACTATCACTCCAGTGTTCTAATGGTACAATGTGTTTGCTCATTGGCTCAGAAGGCTAATTGATGATTAGAAAACCCTTGCGCAATCATGTTCACACATCTGAAAACAGTTTAGCTCGTTACAGAAGCTACAAAAATGACCTTCCTTTGAGCGGATTGAGTTTCTGGAGCATCACATTTGTGGGGTCAATTAAACGCTCAAAATGGCCAGAAAAAGAGAACTTTCATCTGAAACTCGACAGTCTATTCTTGTTCTTAGAAATGCAGGCTATTCCACAAAATTGTTTGGGTGACCCCAAACTTTTGAACGGTAGTGTAAGTTGTTACATATTGAAAACGGGAAGTGAACATTTGTGTTAGTAATTGCTATGAAGTGGAAAAGGGGTAGGATGAAATAAGCTTTGCTTCATCCTACTCCTTTTTCAGACATCCATCCATCCATTTTCTACCGCTTGTCCCTTTTGGGGTCGCAGGGGGTGCTGGAGCCTATCTCAGCTGCATTCTGGCGGAAAATATTTCAAATATGTCAAGTATCATATTGAAACTGTATGGCTGTGTTGCATGTGACGCCACGTCCGGTTTTCTTCTTCACGTCACGATGGTCAAGCAGCTTGAGCAAACAAGTGAGAGTAGTGTAGAGTTTGAGCAGAAAATGTATTGCTGTTCTGTTTTTGGCTGTTCCAGTCGTTCAAATAGAGGGATAGGAAAGAACTTTGAGAGAGTCCGGAAAGAAGTGGTTCATAAAGGTAATAAAGTCCGGCATAAAGGAAATGGCTCTTTAAAGGCCTACTGAAATGAAATTGTTTTATTTAAACGGGAATAGCAGATCCATTCTATGTGTCATACTTGATCATTTCGTGATATTGCCATATTTTTGCTGAAAGGATTTAGTAGAGAACATCGACGATAAAGTTCGCAACTTTTGGTTGCTGATAAAAAAAGCCTTGCCTGTACCGGAAGTAGCGTGACGTCGCAGGTTGTGGAGCTCCTCACATTTCCACATTGTTTACACCAGCAGCGAGAGTGATTCGGACGGAGAAAGCGACGATTACCCCATCAATTTGAGCGAGGATGAAAGATTCGTGGATGAGGAACGTGAGAGTGAAGGATTAGAGTGCAGTGCAGAACGTATCTTTTTTCGCTCTGACCGTAACTTAGGTACAAGCTGGCTCATTGGATTCCACACTCTCTCCTTTTTCTATTGTGGATCACGGATTTATATTTTAAACCACCTCGGATACTATATCCTCTTGAAAATGAGAGTCGAGAACGCGAAATGGACATTCACAGTGACTTTTATCTCCACGACAATACATCGGCGAAGCACTTTAGCTACGGAGCTAACGTGATAGCATCGGGCTTAACTGCAGATAGAAACAAAAGAAATAAACCCCTGACTGGAAGGATAGACAGAAGATCAACAATACTATTAAACCATGGACATGTAACTACACGGTTAATGCTTTCCAGCCTGGCGAAGGTTAACAATGCTGTTGCTAACGACGCCATTGAAGCTAACTTAGCTACGGGACCTCACAGAGCTATGCTAAAAACATTAGCTCTCCACCTACGCCAGCCAGCCCTCATCTGCTCAACACCCGTGCTCACCTGCGTTCCAGCGATCGATGAGCGACGAAGGACTTCACCCGATCATCGATGCGGTCGGCGGCTAGCGTCGGATAGCGCGTCTGCTATCCAAGTCAAAGTCCTCCTGGTTGTGTTGCTGCAGCCAGCCGCTAATACACCGATCCCACCTACAGCTTTCGTCTTTGCAGTCTCCATTGTTCATTAAACAAATTGCAAAAGATTCACCAACACAGATGTCCAGAATACTGTGGAATTTTGCGATGAAAACAGAGCTTTTTGTGTTGGATACAATGTGTCCCAATACTTCCGTTTCAACGATTGACGTCACGCGCATACGTCATCATACATAGACGTTATCAACCGGAAGTTTCGCGGTAAATGTAAAATGGCACTTTATAAGTTAACCCGGCCGTATTGGCATGTGTTGCAATGTTAAGATTTCATCATTGATATATAAACTATCAGACTGCGTGGTCGCTAGTAGTGGCTTTCAGTAGGCCTTTAAAAAGATCACTTTCATCATCTTGTGGAATACAATCGGACAGCTTGTGTCTGCAAAGATGACTTTGTAAAATCTTTGAACATTTTGATTTGTTTGAGAAACTCTCTGTGATGCAATCCAGTTCATTCTCTACTATAGTAGTAGTGTTTGAGAGCAGAACTAAATGTAAAGATAGGACAATTAGTTTGGTTGTTTTGTGTTTCCTACGCCGAAATATAACTAGAAGACCTGCTTGTGCAAATAAACTAACTCATGTTAAGTCATAGTAATAAATATTGTGATTGTTGGTCCAATCCACCCAATTTTTGTAATTTTACGTTTTCATAACAAACTTAAAAGCTTAGTTGTTGTTGTGCAGGAAAAACAAGTGCTTTATTCGACAGGGATGACCACATTATAGCGTCTTTGAACCTACTCAGTGGCCTAGTGGCATTGGTCCCCAACCACCGGTCCGGGCCGCACAGAGACATTAAATAATTTATAGCCGACCGCATTTTGTCCTACTTAATATTGGCCAGTTCCACCCGACACACCAACTTAATATTGGCCAGTTCCACCAGACACACCAACTTAACATTGGCCAGTTCCACCAGACACACCAACTTAAAATTGGCCAGTATTAGTATACCAGTATACAATAGTGTGTGTGTGACAATCATTGGTACTTTAACTTTAACTTTGGTGCTATTTGTTAGCATCAAGAAAATAGTATTGATAAAGTAGATGAATAAATGTCAACAGCATATACCAGTGTTTCTCATAAACTGCCAAGATACCTGTGGCGGTGGGGGCGTGGCTATGGGCGTGGCCACCATGACATCATCGAGTCATTTGCATAATTTACTACAATGACATGATTTTCTCTAAAAAGGCTAAAAAAAATGTATACTTACTAATTAATAATAACAGTTTTGTTTTAAACGTCCATCCATCCATCCATTTTACAATATAATTACAACACTTTATGTACATATTTATATACAGATTTGAACAATAAGTTATTCACTGAAATATATTTTTTAATTGTGGTTCTTACAAAAAATATATCTTATAAAATATAAAAGCTAAAATGTCTCTTAAAGCTCCGCCCCTTTAATTAGTGCATACTAAATAATTTAACTTTAGCCTACTACTACAACCATATTATTTAAGACCCACTTTTATTCTTTGGCTTTTAACACTACGTGAGTTGTGTGGTCTTCTGTCCTCTGTTGTCCTGTGTGGTTAGGGTTAGGGTTATACATTTTGATGTCTATTTTACTGTTTTAATTGGTTTTACCCTTTAAAATCGTTTTTAATCATATTTATTTTTTATATTGTCTCTGTATTGGTTTTCTATTCATTTATTCTTTGTTTTTATTCAGTCATTGGTGTAGCATAATATTGTTTTTAATATTGTTTTTAATATTGTTTTTAACATGGCTGTGCAGCACTTTGGAAACGTTCTTGTTGTGTAAATGTGCTATATAAATAAAGTGGATTGGATTGGATTGGATTATTTACCAGCAACATAAAGTGAAACAGAGGCAGAGGTGTCCTGCCACAGTCAGTAACAAATAAACAGAAAACAGTAGTGGTCAAATACAAATAAGGCAACAAGAGAAGTATCCTACACTTCTCTTTTGTAAAGTAAATCTGAACAGCCTATATGGGCATCTACATCAACTATGTGATTTGCCTGAGAAGCTGGACAGGACAAAAAATAAATAAATAAAATAAATAAAAATATTTGTGGCGGACGTAATTCTTTCGTGGCGGGCCGCCACAAATAAATGAATGTGTGGGAAACACTGTATACTGAATCTTGACACTGCTAGCAAACATTGCTGAACAACATCTACAGCTAAATAATGAGACAAAATATGAACTTCACACATAAAAACAACCGCAGACATTAATCGTAGATGAGACTAATGTTTGTAGCAGGAAATCAACTGCAAACAAACTTATCCTTTTTGCCATTAGTGTCCCCATCACAGCAGCATGGCACTCGTTATGTCAATCAAATACGTTTGTTAGCGATGCACCGATAAGTCCAACTTTCAGCGATTAATGTTTAATTTGTGGACTGCTAATCAGTATCGGTATTGGTATGGGCCCTGAAAGTATTGACCTTGGCCAAGGCAAGAATGGAATGTATTTGTTCTGGTCGGCGGCAAAGGAATGAAGAGCGGAGCCAAGGAAAATAGCAGTGGACTACATGAGCATTGAAGTATGGCAGATGACCCGAGCACTGGTTCAACTGACGCAATACTTTACATAAGCACTTGTATTTTCTCATGCTCTTTGCTCGGCTCACTGGGGGTTTAGCGTTTGATTCTGTGTCGTGGACCGGGATAGGCTCCAGCTTGCCATGATCCTGAAACTGCTGTGTCATTGCCCTGGCAAACAAGGAGGTGCTGGTAATCCTCTTAGACTTGCTGATCCGTGATGCGGTCTACGGACTCTTGTCGGACACGGTCTCCCACAATGGCTGCTTGTTTCTCCTCTCCCCTGCAAGGCATCAGAAGACCGTCTCCATGATAAAATTCCTCGACAATCAGCCGATAAGTGCAAAGCCCATAATCCTCAAAGTGTCTCCGCATAGTCGGGAGACGATTCCTGGGATAAGCGGGCGCCAAAATACGGCAGTAGTGAGGGTAGGATTAGCACGACTGTGGTCGTCAAAATATGTCAAGTGTTCCCATTTCAAACTCTTATATATATGTGTTTGTGTGCGTGTGTGTGTGTGTGTGTGTGTGTGTGTGTGTGTGTGTGTTTGTGTGTGTGTACATATATATGTATATGTGTGTGTATATTTGTATATGTGTGTGTATATATGTATATGTGTGTGTGTGTGTGTTTACATATATATGTATATGTGTGTGTATATATGTATATGTGTGTGTGTATATGTATATGTGTGTTTACATATATATGTATATGTGTGTGTACATATATATGTGTGTGTATATATGTATATGTGTGTGTGTGTGTTTACATATATATGTATATGTGTGTGTATATGTATATGTGTGTGTGTGTGTTTACATATATATGTATATGTGTGTGTACATATTTTTTGTGTGTGTGTGTATATATGTATATGTGTGTGTGTGTGTGTGTTTACATATATATGTATATGTGTGTGTACATATATATGTGTGTGTATATATGTATATGTGTGTGTGTGTGTTTACGTATATATGTATATGTGTGTGTACATATATGTGTGTGTTTACGTATATATGTATATGTGCGTGTGTGTTTGTACATGTACATATATATGTATGTGTGTGTACATATATATGTGTGTATATATGTATATGTGTGTGTGTGTGTGTTTACATATATATGTATATGTGTGTGTACATATATATGTGTGTGTGTATATGTATGTGTGTGTGTGTGTTTACATATATATGTATATGTGTGTGTACATATATATATATGTGTGTATATGTGTGTGTGTGTGTGTTTACATATATATGTATATGTGTGTGTACATATATATGTGTGTGTATATATGTATATGTGTGTGTGTGTGTTTACATATATATGTATATGTGTGTGTACATATATATGTGTGTGTATATATGTATATGTGTGTGTGTGTGTGTGTTTACATATATATGTATATGTGTGTGTACATATATATGTGTGTGTATATATGTGTGTGTGTGTGTGTTTACATATATATGTATATGTGTGTGTACATATATATGTGTGTGTATATATGTATATGTGTGTGTGTGTGTATATACAGTATATATATATATATATATATATATATATATATATATATATATATATATATATATACATACACACACATATATATACAGGTAAAAGCCAGTAAATTAGAATATTTTTTATTTATTTATTTCAGTAATTGCATTCAAAAGGTGTAACTTGTACATTATATTTATTCATTGCACACAGACTGATGCATTCAAATGTTTATTTCATTTAATTTTGATGATTTGAAGTGGCAAGAAATGAAAATCCAAAATTCCGTGTGTCACAAAATTAGAATATTACTTAAGGCTAATACAAAAAAGGGATTTTTAGAAATGTTGGCCAACTGAAAAGTATGAAAATGAAAAATATGAGCATGTACAATACTCAATACTTGGTTGGAGCTCCTTTTGCCTCAATTACTGCGTTAATGCGGCGTGGCATGGAGTCGATGAGTTTCTGGCACTGCTCAGGTGTTATGAGAGCCCAGGTTGCTCTGGTAGTGGCCTTCAACTCTTCTGCGTTTTTGGGTCTGGCATTCTGCATCTTCCTTTTCACAATACCCCACAGATTTTCTATGGGGCTAAGGTCAGGGGGGTTGGCGGGCCAATTTAGAACAGAAATACCATGGTCCGTAAACCAGGCACGGGTAGATTTTGCGCTGTGTGCAGGCGCCAAGTCCTGTTGGAACTTGAAATCTCCATCTCCATAGAGCAGGTCAGCAGCAGGAAGCATGAAGTGCTCTAAAACTTGCTGGTAGACGGCTGCGTTGACCCTGGATCCCAGGAAACAGAGTGGACCGACACCAGCAGATGACATGGCACCCCAAACCATCACTGATGGTGGAAACTTTACACTAGACTTCAGGCAACGTGGATCCTGTGCCTCTCCTGTCTTCCTCCAGACTCTGGGACCTCGATTTCCAAAGGAAATGCAAAATTTGCTTTCGTCAGAAAACATGACTTTGGACCACTCAGCAGCAGTCCAGCTCTTTTTTCCAGGGTCAACGCAGCCGTCTACCAGCAAGTTTTAGAGCACTTCATGCTTCCTGCTGCTGACCTGCTCTATGGAGATGGAGATTTCAAGTTCCAACAGGACTTGGCGCCTGCACACAGCGCAAAATCTACCCGTGCCTGGTTTACGGACCATGGTATTTCTGTTCTAAATTGGCCCGCCAACTCACCTGACCTTAGCCCCATAGAAAATCTGTGGGGTATTGTGAAAAGGAAGATGCAGAATGCCAGACCCAAAAACGCAGAAGAGTTGAAGGCCACTATCAGAGCAACCTGGGCTCTCATAACACCTGAGCAGTGCCAGGAACTCATCGACTCCATGCCACGCCGCATTAACGCAGTAATTGAGGCAAAAGGAGCTCCAACCAAGTATTGAGTATTGTACATGCTCATATTTTTCATTTTCATACTTTTCAGTTGGCCAACATTTCTAAAAATCCCTTTTTTGTATTAGCCTTAAGTAATATTCTAATTTTGTGACACACGGAATTTTGGATTTTCATTTCTTGCCACTTCAAATCATCAAAATTAAATGAAATAAACATTTGAATGCATCAGTCTGTGTGCAATGAATAAATATAATGTACAAGTTACACCTTTTGAATGCAATTACTGAAATAAATCAAGTTTTTCAAAATATTCTAATTTACTGGCTTTTACCTGTATATATATGTGTATATATATATATATATATATATATATATATATATATATATATATATATATATATATATATATATATATATATATATATATATATATATATTAGGGCTGCAACTAACGATTAATTTGATAATCGATTAATCTGTCGATTATTACTTCGATTAATCGATTAATAATCGGATAAAGAGACACACTACATTTCTATCCTTTCCAGTATTTTATTGGAAAAAAACAGCATACTGGCACCATACTTATTTTGATTATTGTTTCTCAGCTGTTTGTACATGTTGCAGTTTATAAATAAAGGTTTATTTAAAAAAAAAAAAAAAAAAAAAAAAAAAGCTTCTGCGCATAGCATAGATCCAACGAATCGATGACTAAATTAATCGGCAACTATTTTTATAATCGATTTTAATCGATTTAATCGATTAGTTGTTGCAGCCCTAATATATATATAAATATATATGTGTATATATATATATATATCCAGGCAAAACGAGCCTGTGGGGCGGCACTGTGGCACAACTCTGTGGATGTCCACCTTGCAGACATTACGTATGTAAAAGGTGACTTCCTGTGCTGATGGTCGAATTCAAAGCTTTTATTTCTATTTCTACAACACTTTGGAGGCGATTGTGTTGAACTCTAGGGGTTTTGATAGTTTTTGCAAACATAACATTTGAAGTATTCCCCGCGCCTGTGTTGCAGATTTGACAACCCGGCAGCCGTGAGCCCCGCCCCCGCCAGACAGCTGACCTTCAACTACCTACTTCCTGTCAACGCATGGCTCCTGCTCAACCCCTCCGAGTTGTGCTGCGACTGGACCATGGGCACCATCCCGTTGGTGGAGTCCGCCCTGGACCGGCGCAACTTGGCAACCGTGGTCTTCTACGTGTTGGTGGGCCTGCTGGCGTACAGCAGCGTCACGTGCCAGCACAGCTCTGCCAAGACCGTGGTCATGGTGAGTTGTTGACCATTGCTCCGAGATTACACCACAATATCTGCTAACTTTGGAACCAATCCAACTGTCCCAGCGGTTCAATAAGGGGATGTTTGCAGTATTTACACAGATGCCTAGAGGGCGCCAACTTTCCAACGTCTTCTACATACTATGTCCCGCCCTCAGACGTAATGACGTAACACATGCACGCACATTAGCTTGAGGTGTTTTTAGCTAACAATAGCAGTTTAAAGCTAGCTAGCGTTAGCTGCCACGGAATGTACAAACCCCAAAAGCAGTGAAGTTGTCACGTTGTGTAAATGGTCAATAAAAAGAGAATACAATGATTTGCAAACAATGATTTGCAAACAATGATTTGCTAACAATAGCAGTTTAAAGCTAGTTAGCGTTAGCTGCCACTGAATGCACAAACCCCAAAAGCAGTGAAGTTGTCACGTTGTGTAAATGGTAAATAAAAAGAGAATACAATGATTTGCAAACAATGTTTTGCTAACAATAGCAGTTTAAAGCTAGCTAGCATTAGCTGCCACTGAATGTACAAACCCCAAAAGCAGTGAAGTTGTGACGTTGTGTAAATGGTAAATAAAAAGAGAATACAATGATTTGCAAACAATGATTTGCTAACAATAGCAGTTGCTAACAATAGCAGTTTAAAGCTAGCTAGCGTTAGCTGCCACTGAATGCACAAACTCCAAAAGCAGTGAAGTTGTCACGTTGTGTAAATGGTAAATAAAAAGAGAATACAATGATTTGCTAACAATAGCGGTTGCTAACAATAGCAGTTTAAAGCTAGCTAGCGTTAGCTGCCACTGAATGTACAAACCCCAAAAGCAGTGACGTTGTCACGTTGTGTAAATGGTAAATAAAAAGAGAATACAATGATTTGCAAACAATGATTTGCAAACAATGTTTTGCTAACAATAGCAGTTTAAAGCTAGCTAGCGTTAGCTGCCACTGAATGCACAAACCCCAAAAGCAGTGACGTTGTCACGTTGTGTAAATGGTAAATAAAAAGAGAATACAATGATTTGCAAACAATGATTTGCTAACAATAGCAGTTTAAAGCTAGCTAGCGTTAGCTGCCACGGAATGCACAAACCCCAAAAGCAGTGAAGTTGTCACGTTGTGTAAATGGTAAATAAAAAGAGAATACAATGATTTGCAAACAATGATTTGCTAACAATAGCAGTTGCTAACAATAGCAGTTTAAAGCTAGCTAGCGTTAGCTGCCACTGAATGTACAAACCCCAAAAGCAGTGACGTTGTCACGTTGTGTAAATGGTAAATAAAAAGAGAATACAATGATTTGCAAACAATGATTTGCAAACAATGTTTTGCTAACAATGGCAGTTTAAAGCTAGCTAGCGTTAGCTGCCACTGAATGCACAAACCCCAAAAGCAGTGACGTTGTCACGTTGTGTAAATGGTAAATAAAAAGAGAATACAATGATTTGCAAACAATGATTTGCTAACAATAGCAGTTGCTAACAATAGCAGTTTAAAGCTAGCTAGCGTTAGCTGCCACTGAATGCACAAACCCCAAAAGCAGTGAAGTTGTCACGTTGTGTAAATGGTCAATAAAAAGAGAATACAACAAATCCTTTTCAACTTATATTCAATTGAATAGACTGCAAAGACAAGATACTTAACATTTGAACTGGAAAACTTTATTAGCTCATTTGGAATTTGATGCCTGCAACATGTTTCAAAAAAGCTGGCACAAGTGGCAAAAAAGACTGAGAAAGTTGAGGAATGCTCATCCAACACTTATTTGGAACATCCCACAGGTGAACAGGCTAACTGGGAACAGGTGGGTGCCATTATCGGGTAAAAAAGCAGCTTCCATGAAATACCCGGTGTCAGGTTCAAACACTAATGACATCTATTAAACAAGACAAGAGGCAAAGAATTAAACAGAGACAGAATTCATTTTGGACTCAATTGAGGAGACACGCCTGGACACACTGTACCCTTGTACAGTATCTCAGCCCGCTCTGCCAAAAGATTGTATGCCCCCTTCTCTTATTTTGGACCCTCCCTGACCACATGGCCACCGCTGTTTCCAAAGGACAAAGGTCGCAAAAAAGTTCACAGAAAAGGTCGTAAACAATTCACAGAAAAGGTCAGTTCAAAAAGAGTTCCATAAAATAGTTCAAAAAGAGTTTGTAAAATACTTCATAAAGAGTTCGTCTGGAAATTGGGCAGATCCTGTCATCTCTCCGCTTTGAAGTCCTTGGGCCAGAACAACATCCTTCTGTTGATGACCAGACATGAGAGAAAACAGAAAACCGTTCATGTGGCTCTCCCCCTTACACGGTGGAGTTTTACCAGCCTTACTCTTGGTAAGCCTCAAAGACAGCCTTTTGTCTTCTAGTCAGGAACACAATGTAATACAAAGTTTTTGTGGTAATTTACAAACAATTATTTAACACTCAGTCATTCACAAACAAGGACGGGGTGAGGGTCACCACTTTGTCAACAAATGCCTGAGCAAATTGTTGAACGGTTTAAGAACAACATTTCTCAACCAGCTATTGCAAGGAATTTAGGGATTTCACCATTTACGGTCCGTAATATCATCAAA
Organism: Entelurus aequoreus; assembly: GCF_033978785.1. Lineage (NCBI taxonomy): Eukaryota > Metazoa > Chordata > Actinopteri > Syngnathiformes > Syngnathidae > Entelurus > Entelurus aequoreus. Next base: position 60,812,575 of record NC_084740.1, read on the forward strand.
AGATTCAGAGAACCTGGAGGAATCACTGCGGACCTTGGATCACTCAGGAGGTGCGACATCAGTGTGTAAAGGATATCACCACATGGGCTCAGGAACACTTCAGAAACCCACTGTCAGTAACTACAGTTGGTCGCTACATCTGTAAGTGCAAGTTAAAACTCTACTATGCAAAGCCAAAGCCATTTTATCAACAACACCCAGAAACGCTTCGCTGGGCCCGAGCTCATCTAAGATGGACTGATGCAAAGTGGAAAAGTGTTCTGTGGTCTGACGAGTCCACATTTCAAATTGTTTTTGGAAACTGGACGTCGTGTCCTCCGGACCAAAGAGGAAAAGAACCATCCGGATTGTTGTAGGCGCAAAGTGTAAAAGGCAGCATGTGTGATGGTATGGGGGTGTATTAGTGGCCAAGACATGGGTAACTTACACATCTGTGAAGGCGCCATTAATGCTGAAAGGTACATACAGCTTTTGGAGCGAGCCAGCTCCAGCTCGTGGTGCCCAGGACGAGACTTAAAACCCGGGGAGACAGGGCCTTCTCTGTGATCGGCCCTAAACTCTGGAACACTCTGCCCCTCCATGTTCAAACTGCTTCCACAGTGGAGTGTTTTAAGTCTCGTCTTAAGACCCACTTTTATTCTTTGGCTTTTAACACTACGTGAGTTGTGTGGTCTTCTGTCCTCTGTTGTCCTCTGTGGGTTTTTTTAAATAAATTTTGATGTCTATTTTACTGTTTTAATTGGTTTTACCCTTTAAAATCGTTTTTAATCATATTTATTTTTTATATTGTCTCTGTATTGGTTTTCTATTCATTTATTCTTTGTTTTTATTCAGTCATTGGTGTAGCATAATATTGTTTTTAATATTGTTTTTAATATTGTTTTTAATATCGTTTTTAATATCGTTTTTAATATCGTTTTTAATATTGTTTTTAACATTGTTTTTACTATTGTTTTTAATATTGTTTTTAATATCGTTTTTAATATTGTTTTTAATATCGTTTTTAATATCGTTTTTAATATTGTTTTTAATATCGTTTTTAATATCGTTTTTAATATTGTTTTTGATATCGTTTTTAATATCGTTTTTAATATTGTTTTTAATATTGTTTTTGATATCGTTTTTAATATTGTTTTTAATATTGTTTTTAACATTGTTTTTAATATTGTTTTTAATATCGTTTTTAATACTGTTTTTAATATCGTTTTTAATATCGTTTTTAATATTGTTTTTAACATTGTTTTTACTATTGTTTTTAATATCGTTTTTAATATCGTTTTTAATATTGTTTTTAACATTGTTTTTAATATAGTTTTTAATATCGTTTTTAATATCGTTTTTAATATCGTTTTTAACATGGCTGTGCAGCACTTTGGAAACATTATTGTTGTGTAAATGTGCTATATAAATAAAGTGGATTGGATTGGATTGGATTGGAGCAACATATGTTGCCATCCAAGCAACGTTACCATGGACGCCCCTGCTTATTTCAGCAAGACAATGCCAAGCCACGTGTTAGTGAAAGAGTGCGGGTACTAGACTGGCCTGCCTGTAGTCCAGACCGGTCTCCCATTGAAAATGTGTGAACCTAAAATAGCAGAAGGGAGACCCCCGGACTGTTGAACAACTTAAGCTGTACATCAGAGAATGGGAAAGAATTCCACTTCAAAAATGTGTCTCCTCAGTTCCCAAACCTTTACTGAGTGTTGTTAAAAGGAAAGGCCATGTAACACAGTGGTAAAAATGCCCCTGTGACAACTTTTTTGCAATGTGTTGCAGCCGTTAAATTCTGAGTTAATGCCATCCATCCATCCATTTTCTACCGCTTAGTCCCTTTGGGGTCGCGGGGGGTGCTGGAGGCTATCTCAGCTACAATCGGGCGGAAGGCGGGGTACACCCTGGACAAGTCGCCACCTCATCGCAGGGCTCTGAGTTAATGATTATTTGCAAAAAAAAAAAAAAGTTTCTCAGTGTGAGCATGAAATATCTTGTCTTTGCAGTCTATTCAATTGAATATAAGTTGAAAAGGATTTGTTGTATTCTCTTTTTATTGACCATTTACACAACGTGACAACTTCACTGCTTTTGGCTTTGGTAAATTCCATCATAACATGACTGCAAAGTGTTTGATGCTTGACTTGTGCACGCGCTCCCTGTGTGGACGTGTCGACCAGACCGGGCGAGTGACTGCCCATCATTTTGTCGAAAATGTATGACATCAACTGTGCAATTGTGAAAAATGTAGACAATTGCCAAACAAACGTGTTGTGTTAAACCGCTAATGGTAACTTAAAAGCTCGTCGCTGGCGTTCTTGTTGCATTCGTTGCTTTTAAAAATGTATTTAATTGATTTTAATCATATCTTTTTGAATTGCATTGAAAAAATGCTGAGAAAAGCGCCAAACTTGAGATCTTTTCGTTTCCAATCATTAGATTATTGGGGCAGATGAAAAGATGCGGTCTCAGTCAGTTACTAAAACACATCAGCGCAATATCATTGGGAAGAAGTTGATCACTTTTCTCAGAAGAATAAAACTACAAACCCCGTTTCCATATGAGTTGGGAAATTGTGTTAGATGTAAATATAAACGGAATACAATGATTTGCAAATCCTTTTCAAGCCATATTCAGTTGAATGCACTACAAAGACAACATATTTGATGTTCAAACTCATAAACCTTATTTTTTTTTGCAAATAATAATTAACTTAGAATTTCATGGCTGCAACACGTGCCAAAGTAGTTGGGAAAGGGCATGTTCACCACTGTGTTACATGGCCTTTCCTTTTAACAACACTCAGTAAAGGTTTGGGAACTGAGGAGACACATTTATGAAGTGGAATTATTTCCCATTCTTGCTTGATGTACAGCTTAAGTTGTTCAACAGTCTCCCTTCTCATATTTTAGGCTTCATATTGCACCACACATTTTCAACAGGAGACAGGTCTGGACTACAGGCAGGCCAGTCTAGTACCCGCACTCTTTTACTATGAAGCCACGTTGATGTAACACGTGGCTTGGCATTGTCTTGCTGAAATAAGCAGGGGCGTCCATGGTAACGTTGCTTGGATGGCAACATATGTTGCTCCAAAAGCTGTATGTACCTTTCAGCATTAATGGTGCCTTCACAGATGTGTAAGTTACCCATGTCTTGGGCACTAATACACCCCCATACCATCACACATGCTGCCTTTTACACTTTGCGCCTAGAACAATCCGGATGGTTCTTTTCCTCTTTGGTCCGGAGGACACGACGTCCACAGTTTCCAAAAACAATTTGAAGTGTGGACTCGTCAGACCACAGAACACTTTTCCACTTTGTATCAGTCCATCTTAGATGAGCTCGGGCCCAGCGAAGCCGACGGCGTTTCTGGGTGTTGTTGATAAACGGTTTTGGCCTTGCATAGGAGAGTTTTAACTTGCACTTACAGATGTAGCGACCAACTGTAGTTACTGACAGTGGGTTTCTGAAGTGTTTCTGAGCCCATGTGGTGATATCCTTTACACACCGATGTGGCTTGTTGATGCAGTACAGCCTGAGGGATGGAAGGTCACGGGCTTAGCTGCTTACGTGCAGTGATTTCTCCAGATTCTCTGAACCCTTTGATGATATTACAGAGCGTAGATGGTGAAATCCCTAAATTCCTTGCAATAGCTGCTTGAGAAAGGTTGTTCTTAAACTGTTCAACAATTTGCTCAGGCATTTGTTGACAAAGTGGTGACCCTCGCCCCATCCTTGTTTGTGAATGACTGAGCATTTCATGGAATCTACTTTTATACCCAATCATGGCACCCACCTGTTCCCAATTAGCCTGTTCACCTGTGGGATGTTCCAAATAAGTGTTTGATGAGCATTCCTCAACTTTGTCACTCTTTTTTGCCACCTTTCCCAACTTCTTTGTCACGTGTTGCTGGCATCAAATTCTAAAGTTAATGATTATTTGCAAAAAAAAAAAATGTTTTTCAGTTCAAATAAAGTTCCGAAGTGTAATACAATCCTTTTTTAAACGTCATAAGTGAATTGTCTGTGTTGTAAATAATGTTGCTAATCTGTACTGATGGAATAGTTTGCCACAGTAGTTCAATTACAAGAGGAAAGGTACTAACTAAACCCTGGGCTTTGCCTTCCAGGCCTTGTCTCTGATGGTCCTTCCCTTCATCCCCGCGTCCAACCTCTTCTTCCCCGTGGGATTCGTGGTGGCAGAGAGAGTTCTTTACGTTCCCAGCATGGGCTTCTGTGTGCTGGTTGCTCACGGGTTCAAGATGGCCTCACATACAGGGTGAACCACATTCATCGCAGGCCTCGTCAGCGGGAGAATCAACACACGTTGAATTGTCGTTTTCTTTTGAAAGGTTCCTGAAGAAGATTTCCTGCTTGATGATTGGACTCCTGCTCACCACGCACGCCGTCAAGACTTTCAACAGGAATTGGGACTGGGAGTCGGAATACACTTTGTTCACGTCGGCTCTGAAGGTACCGTGCCAGTAGGACTACGACGTGGCAAATCCTGAAGTCCGAGTGTCGTTCCGCAGGTCAACAAGAACAACGCCAAGCTGTGGAATAATGTCGGCCACGCGCTGGAGAACCAAAACAATTACGCCACAGCACTGCGCTATTTTCTGCAGGCCACCGTTGTGCAGCCAGGTCAGAAACCCCACGCTCTGTCTTTTATTTTGAAGCCAGAAACCCAATGATCTTGTCATTCTATTTTGAAGTTTGAAACCCAATGCTCTCATTACCTTATTTTGAAGTTAGAAACCCAACGCTCTCGTCATTTTATTTTGAAATTAGAAACTCCATGCATTCATTCTTTTATTTTGAAGTTAGAAACCCAATGCTCTCATTATCTTATTTTGAAGTTAGAAACCCAACGCTCTCGTCATTTTATTTTGAAGTTTGAAACCCCATGCATTCATTCTTTTATTTTGAAGTTAGAAACCCAACGCTCTCATCATCTTATTTTGAAGTTAGAAACCCAATGCTCTCATTATCTTATTTTGAAGTTAGAAACCCAACGCTCTCGTCATTTTATTTTGAAGTTTGAAACCCCATGCATTCATTCTTTTATTTTGAAGTTAGAAACCCAACGCTCTCGTCATTTTATTTTGAAATTAGAAACTCCATGCATTCATTCTTTTATTTTGAAGTTAGAAACCCAATGCTCTCATTATCTTATTTTGAAGTTAGAAACCCAACGCTCTCGTCATTTTATTTTGAAGTTTGAAACCCCATGCATTCATTCTTTTATTTTGAAGTTAGAAACCCAACGCTCTCATCATCTTATTTTGAAGTTAGAAACCCAATGCTCTCATTATCTTATTTTGAAGTTAGAAACCCAACGCTCTCGTCATTTTATTTTGAAGTTTGAAACCCCATGCATTCATTCTTTTATTTTGAAGTTAGAAACCCAATGCTCTCATCATCTTATTTTGAAGTTAGAAACCCAACGCTCTCGTCATTTTATTTTGAAGTTTGAAACCCAATGCTCTCATTATCTTATTTTGAAGTTAGAAACCCAACGCTCTCGTCATTTTATTTTGAAATTAGAAACCCCATGCATTCATTTTTTTATTTTGAAGTTAGAAACCCAACGCTCTGATCGTCTTATTTTGAAGTTAGAAACCCAACGCTCTCATTCTTTTATTTTCAAGTTAGAAACCCAATGCTCTCATTCTTTTATTTTGAAGTCAGAAACCCAATGATCTCGTCATTCTATTTTGAAGTTTGAAACCCAATGCTCTCATTATCTTATTTTGAAGTTAGAAACCCAACGCTCTCGTCATTTTATTTTGAAATTAGAAACCCCATGCATTCATTCTTTTATTTTGAAGTTAGAAACCCATCGTCTTATTTTAAAGTTAGAAACCCATCCTTTTATTTTGAAGTTAGAAACCCTACGCTCTCATTCTTTTATTTTGAAGTTAGAAACCCAATGATCTCGTCATTTTATTTTGAAGTTAGAAACCCAACGCTCTCATCATTTTATTTTGAAGTTTGAAACCCAATGCTCTCATCATTTTGTTTTGAAGTTAGAAACCCAACGCTCTCATCATTTTATTTTGAAGTCAGAAACCCAATGATCTTGTCATTCTATTTTGAAGTTTGAAACCCAATGCTCTCATTACCTTATTTTGAAGTTAGAAACCCAACGCTCTCGTCATTTTATTTTGAAATTAGAAACTCCATGCATTCATTCTTTTATTTTGAAGTTAGAAACCCAATGCTCTCATTATCTTATTTTGAAGTTAGAAACCCAACGCTCTCGTCATTTTATTTTGAAGTTTGAAACCCCATGCATTCATTCTTTTATTTTGAAGTTAGAAACCCAACGCTCTCATCATCTTATTTTGAAGTTAGAAACCCAATGCTCTCATTATCTTATTTTGAAGTTAGAAACCCAACGCTCTCGTCATTTTATTTTGAAGTTTGAAACCCCATGCATTCATTCTTTTATTTTGAAGTTAGAAACCCAACGCTCTCGTCATTTTATTTTGAAATTAGAAACTCCATGCATTCATTCTTTTATTTTGAAGTTAGAAACCCAATGCTCTCATTATCTTATTTTGAAGTTAGAAACCCAACGCTCTCGTCATTTTATTTTGAAGTTTGAAACCCCATGCATTCATTCTTTTATTTTGAAGTTAGAAACCCAACGCTCTCATCATCTTATTTTGAAGTTAGAAACCCAATGCTCTCATTATCTTATTTTGAAGTTAGAAACCCAACGCTCTCGTCATTTTATTTTGAAGTTTGAAACCCCATGCATTCATTCTTTTATTTTGAAGTTAGAAACCCAACGCTCTCATCATCTTATTTTGAAGTTAGAAACCCAACGCTCTCGTCATTTTATTTTGAAGTTTGAAACCCAATGCTCTCATTATCTTATTTTGAAGTTAGAAACCCAACGCTCTCGTCATTTTATTTTGAAATTAGAAACCCCATGCATTCATTTTTTTATTTTGAAGTTAGAAACCCAACGCTCTGATCGTCTTATTTTGAAGTTAGAAACCCAACGCTCTCATTCTTTTATTTTCAAGTTAGAAACCCAATGCTCTCATTCTTTTATTTTGAAGTCAGAAACCCAATGATCTCGTCATTCTATTTTGAAGTTTGAAACCCAATGCTCTCATTATCTTATTTTGAAGTTAGAAACCCAACGCTCTCGTCATTTTATTTTGAAATTAGAAACCCCATGCATTCATTCTTTTATTTTGAAGTTAGAAACCCATCGTCTTATTTTAAAGTTAGAAACCCATCCTTTTATTTTGAAGTTAGAAACCCTACGCTCTCATTCTTTTATTTTGAAGTTAGAAACCCAATGATCTCGTCATTTTATTTTGAAGTTAGAAACCCAACGCTCTCATCATTTTATTTTGAAGTTTGAAACCCAATGCTCTCATCATTTTGTTTTGAAGTTAGAAACCCAACGCTCTCATCATTTTATTTTGAAGTTAGAAACCCAACGCTCTCATCATTCTATTTTGAAGTTAGAAACCCAACGCTCTGGTCATTTTATTTTATAGTTAGAAACCCAACACTCATTTTATTTTGAAGTTTGAAACCCATTGATCTCATTCTTTTATTTTGAAGTTTGAAATCCAGTGCTGTCATTCTTTTATTTTGAAGTTAGAAACCCAATGCTCTCATTCTTTTATTTTAAGGTTAAAAACTCAACGCTCTCATCATCTTATTTTGAAGTTAGAAACCCAACGCTCTTGTCATTTTATTTTGAAGTTTGAAACCCAATGCTCTCGTCATTTTATTTTGAAGTTAGAAAACCCACACTCTCATTCTTTTATTTTGAAGTTAGAAACCCAACGCTCTCATCGTCTTATTTTGAAGTTAGAAACCTAATGCTCTCGTCATTTTATTTTGAAGTTTGAAACCCAATGCACTCATCCTTTTATTTTGAAGTTAGAAACCCTACGGTCTCATTCTTTTATTTTGAAGTTAGAAACCCAACGCTCTCATCGTCTTATTTTGAAGTTAGAAACCCAACGCTCTCGTCATTTTATTTTGAAGTTTGAAACGCAATGCACTCATCCTTTTATTTTGAAGTTAGAAACCCTACGCTCTCATTCTTTTATTTTGAAGTTAGAAGCCCAATGATCTCGTCATTTTAATTTGAAGTTTGAAACCCAATGCTCTCAACATTTTATTTTGAAGTTAGAAACCCAACGCTCTCATCATTTTATTTTGAGGTTAGAAACCCAACGCTCTCATTCTTTTATTTTGAAGTTAGAAACCCAACGCTCTCATCATCTTATTTTGAAGTTAGAAACCCAATGCTCTCGTCATTTTATTTTGAAGTTTGAAACCCAATGCTCTCGTCATTTTATTTTGAAGTTAAAAAACCCACACTCTCATTCTTTTATTTTGAAGTTAGAAACCCAACGCTCTCGTCATTTTATTTTGACGTTTGAAACCCAATGCTCTCGTCATTTTATTTTGAAGTTAAAAAACCCCATGCTCTCATTCTTTTATTTTGAAGTTAGAAACCCAACGCTCTCATCATTTTATTTTGAAGTTAAAAACCCAACACTCTGGTCATTTTATTTTATAGTTAGAAACCCAACACTCATTTTATTTTGAAGTTTGAAACCCAGTGCTCTCATTCCTTTATTTTGAAGTTTGAAACCCAGTGCTCTCATTCTTTTATTTTGAAGTTAGAAACCCAACGCTCTCATCATTTTATTTTGAAGTTAGAAACCCAACGCTCTCATCATTTTATTTTGACGTTTGAAACCCAATGCTCTCGTCATTTTATTTTGAAGTTAGAAAACCCACACTCTCATTCTTTTATTTTGAGGTTAGAAACCCAACGCTCTCATTCTTTTATTTTGAAGTTAGAAACCCAACGCTCTGGTCATTTTATTTTGAAGTTAGAAAACCCACACTCTCATTCTTTTATTTTGAAGTTAGAAACCCAACGCTCTCATCGTCTTATTTTGAAGTTAGAAACCCAACGCTCTCGTCATTTTATTTTGAAGTTAAAAAACCCCATGCTCTCATTCTTTTATTTTAAGGTTAAAAACTAAACGCTCATATCATCTTATTTTGAAGTTAGAAACCCAACGCTCTCATCATTTTATTTTGAAGTTTGAAACCCAATGCTCTCTTCATTTTATTTTGAAGTTAAAAAACCCACACTCTCATTCTTTTATTTTGAAGTTAGAAACCCAACGCTCTCGTCATTTTATTTTGACGTTTGAAACCCAATGCTCTCGTCATTTTATTTTGAAGTTAAAAAACCCCATGCTCTCATTCTTTTATTTTGAAGTTAGAAACCCAACGCTCTCATCATTTTATTTTGAAGTTAGAAACCCAACGCTCTCATCATTTTATTTTGAAGTTAAAAACCCAACACTCTGGTCATTTTATTTTATAGTTAGAAACCCAACACTCATTTTATTTTGAAGTTTGAAACCCAGTGCTCTCATTCCTTTATTTTGAAGTTTGAAACCCAGTGCTCTCATTCTTTTATTTTGAAGTTAGAAACCCAACGCTCTCATCATTTTATTTTGAAGTTAGAAACCCAACGCTCTCATCATTTTATTTTGACGTTTGAAACCCAATGCTCTCGTCATTTTATTTTGAAGTTAGAAAACCCACACTCTCATTCTTTTATTTTGAGGTTAGAAACCCAACGCTCTCATTCTTTTATTTTGAAGTTAGAAACCCAACGCTCTGGTCATTTTATTTTATAGTTAGAAAACCAACACTCATTTTATTTTGAAGTTTGAAACCCAATGCTCTCATTCTTTTATTTTAAGGTTAGAAACCCAACGCTCTCATCATTTTATTTTGAAGTTAGAAACCCAATGCTCTCATTCTTTTATTTTGAAGTTAGAAACCCAATGCTCTCATTCTTTTATTTTGAAGTTAGAAACCCAATGCTCTCATTCTTTTATTTTAAGGTTAGAAACCCAACGCTCTCATCATTTTATTTTGAAGTTAGAAACCCAATGCTCTCATTCTTTTATTTTGAAGTTAGAAACCCAATCCTCTCATTCTTTTATTTTGAAGTTAGAAACCCAATGCTCTCATTCTTTCATTTTGAAGTTAGAAACCCAATGCTCTCATTCTTTTATTTTGAAGTTAGAAACCCAATGCTCTCATTCTTTTATTTTAAGGTTAGAAACCCAACGCTCTCATCATTTTATTTTGAAGTTAGAAACCCAATGCTCGCATCATTTTATTTTATAGTTAGAAACCCAACACTCATTTTATTTTGAAGTTTGAAACCCAGTGCTCTCATTCTTTTATTTTGAAGTTATAAACCAAATGCTCTCATTCTTTTATTTTAAGGTTAAAAACTCAACGCTCTCATCTTATTTTGAAGTTAGAAACCCAACGCTCTCGTCATTTTATTTTGAAGTTTGAAACCCAATGCTCTCGTCATTTTATTTTGAAGTTAGAAAACCCACACTCTCGTCATTTTATTTTGAAGTTAGAAAACCCACACTCTCATTCTTTTATTTTGAATTTAGAAACCCAACGCTCTCATTGTCTTATTTTGAAGTTAGAAACCCAACGCTCTTGTAATTTTATTTTGACGTTTGAAACCCAGTGCTCTCATTCTTTTATTTTGAAGTTAGAAACCAAATGCTCTCATTCTTTTATTTTAAGGATAAAAACCCAACGCTCTCATTATCTTATTTTGAAGTTAGAAATCCAACGCTCTCGTCATTTTATTTTGAAGTTTGAAACCCAATGCTCTCGTCATTTTATTTTGAAGTTAAAAAAACCCACACTCTCATTCTTTTATTTTGAAGTTAGAAACCCAATGCTCTCGTCATTTTATTTTGAAGTTAAAAAACCCACACTCTCATTCTTTTATTTTGAAGTTAGAAACCCAAGGCTCTCGTCATTTTATTTTGACGTTTGAAACCCAATGCTCTCGTCATTTTATTTTGAAGTTAAAAAACCCCATGCTCTCATTCTTTTATTTTGAAGTTAGAAACCCAACGCTCTCATCATTTTATTTTGAAGTTAGAAACCCAACGCTCTCATCATTTTATTTTGACGTTTGAAACCCAATGCTCTCGTCATTTTATTTTGAAGTTAAAAAACCCACACTCTCATTCTTTCATTTTGAAGTTAGAAACCCAACGCTCTCATCATTTTATTTTGAAGTTAGAAACCCAACGCTCTCATCATTTTATTTTGACGTTTGAAACCCAATGCTCTCGTCATTTTATTTTGACGTTTGAAACCCACACTCTCATTCTTTTATTTTGAAGTTAAAAAACCCACACTCTCATTCTTTCATTTTGAAGTTAGAAACCCAACGCTCTCATCGTCTTATTTTGAAGTTAGAAACCCAACGCTCTTGTCATTTTATTTTGACGTTTGAAATCCAGTGCTCTCATTCTTTTATTTTGAAGTTAGAAACCCAATGCTCTCATTCTTTTATTTTGAAGTTTGAAACCCAATGCTCTCATTATCTTATTTTGAAGTTAGAAACACAACGCTCTCTTCATTTTATTTTGAAGTTAGAAACCCAATGCTCTCATCATTTTATTTTGAAGTTAGAAACCCAACGCTCTCATCGTCTTATTTTGAAGTTAGAAACCCAACGCTCTCGTCATTTTATTTTGAAGTTAAAAAACCCCATGCTCTCATTCTTTAATTTTGAATTTAGAAACCCAATGCTCTCATCGTCTTATTTTGAAGTTAGAAACCCAACACTCTCATCATTTTATTTTGAAGTTAGAAACCCAACGCTCTCATCAATGTATTTATTTTATTATACTTTGAATGTTGGAATACTGCGATTGTGGGAACATTTTGATTGTAGAAATACTTTGAATGTTGAAATGGTTTAAATAGTGACATGTTTTTTGTTTGAATGTTGAAGAAGTGACGCTGACCTAAAATGCTGAGAAAGAGGTTGGAAGGTTGAATTAGTTAAAAGGTTAAAACAAACTGAAAACAAATTGTACTTTTAAAGTGCAAGGACAATAAAGTTCCATTCCAAATGGTTTGAAAGGTAAAGATCAGAAGCTGAATTGAAATGTAGTCTAAATAATGAAATGCTAAATGTTGGTATCGTTAAGAGTTAGCTTACGTCCAAGAGGGTAGAAGGTAACATAATCCATCACTTTAAGCTTTAAATATACAACATTAGCTCAAATGCTAGCATAAAAAAGGAGTGTACTACTAGGGTAGCAGCTACTATATGTCTAAGATTGTGCCGTGTCATCAAATAGAATAGAATGCACTTTATTGTCACTATATTTGCATATAACGAGATTAAGGTGCGGTAGTGGAAACTAATATGGAATAAAAATAAATCACATAAGTAATAAAGATACAAAATAAGAATTTAAATAAACAGACTACTATACAATAAAAATAATAAGCCATCCTGTACAATATACAAAAAACTGTACGATATACAGAACTAGGGATGTCCCATAATATCGGGCTGCAGATATTATCGGCCGATAAATGCTTTAAAATGTAATTATCGGTATCGGTTTTTAAAAGTAAAATGTATGAGGTTTTTAAACGCCGCCGTGTACACGGACGTAGGAAGAGGTACAGAGAGACAATAAACTAGGGATGTCCGATAATGGCTTTTTGCCGATATCCGATATGCCGATATTGTCCAACTCTTTAATTACCGATACCGATATCAACCGATATATACAGTCGTGGAATTAACACATTATTATGCCTAATTTGGACAACCAGGTATGGTGAGGATAAGGTACTTTTTTAAAAATAATAATAAAATAAGATAACTAAATTAAAAACATTTTCTTGAATAAAAAAGAAAGTAAAACAATATAAAAACAGTTACATAGAAACTAGTAATGAATGAAAATGAGTAAAATTAACTGTTAAAGGTTAGTACTATTAGTGGAGCAGCAGCACGCACAATCATGTGTGCTTACGGACTGTATCCCTTGCAGACTGTATTGATATATATTGATATATAATGTAGGAAGCAGAATATTGATAACAGAAAGAAATGGGGGGAGGGAGGTTTTTTGGGTTGGTGCACTAATTGTAAGTTTTTTATGTTGATTTAATAAAAAAACAACAACAACGATACAGATAATAAAAAAACCGATACCGATAATTTCCGATATTACATTTTAACGCATTTATCGGCCGATAATATCGGCAGGCCGATATTATCAGACATCCCTACAATAAACCTTAAGGCACTTCCTTTACGTGCATGCCATCCCAGTCACATAATATCTACCGGCTTTACTCATTACCAATTGATGCAAGGCATACTTGGTCAACAGCCATACGGGTCACACTGAGGGTGGCCGTATAAACAACTTTAACACCGTTACAAATATGCGCCACACTGTGAGCCCACACCAAACAAGAATGACAAACACATTTCGGGAGAACATCCGCACCGTAACACAACATAAACACAACAGAACAAATACCCAGAATCCCTTGTAGTACTAACTCTTCCGGGACGCTACAATATAAACCCCCCCGCTAACTGTATATATCGGTATCGGTTGATATCGGTATCGGTAATTAAGAGTTGGACAATATCGGAATGTCGGATATCGGTAAAAAAGCCATTATCGGACATCTCTCTATAGAACAAAACAAGAGTACCGGAGTAATAAAGTAATGACAATCAGTGTCGGACGTATTGCACTCGAAGGGTAATATTGCACAGTAGGGTATTGGGGTAGGATATTGTATAGGGGTGAATCATTTATTATACATTTGAGTTCAGGATGGCGACAGCTGTGGGAAAGAAGCTGTCCACCAAAATCCACCATTGTTAGGTTAAAAAGTACAAAACTATCAAAATTGCCAGTAGCTCGTTAATTAGCATACAAGCAGAAGAACCGCTAGCATACTTTTAAGTTGGCGACTCGTGATAAAATCCATGATCATTAGGTTAAAAAGTAAGGAGTTGGCAAAAATGTTAGCAGTATGATCATTTTAGAATGCTAACATTAGCATGCTAACAGGGTCACAGCTAGCATACTTCTAAGATGGCACCAAGTAACAAAATCCATGATTACTATGTCTAAAAGTATGACATTAGCTAAACTGCTAACATTAGCATGCTAACAGAGTAACAGCTAGCATGCTTCTAAGATGGCACCAAGTAACAAAATCCATGATTATTATGTCTAAAAGTATGACATTAGCTAAACTGCTAACATTAGCATGCTAACAGGGTCACAGCTAGCATGCTTCTAAGATGGCACCAAGTAACAAAATCCATGATTATTATGTCTAAAAGTATGACATTAGCTAAACTGCTAACATTAGCATGCTAACAGGGTAACAGCTAGCATGCTTCTAAGATGGCACCAAGTAACAAAATCCATGATTATGTTTAAAAGTATGACATTAGCTAAACTGCTAACATTAGCATGCTAACAGGGTAACAGCTAGCATGCTTCTAAGATGGCACCAAGTAACAAAATCCATGATTATTATGTTTAAAAGTATGACATTAGCTAAACTGCTAACATTAGCATGCTAACAGGGTAACAGCTAGCATGCTTCTAAGATGGCACCAAGTAACAAAATCCATGATTATTATGTCTAAATGTATGACATTAGCTAAACTGCTAACATTAGCATGCTAACAGGGTAACAGCTAGCATGCTTCTAAGATGGCACCAAGTAACAAAATCCATGATTATTATGTCTAAAAGTATGACATTAGCTAAACTGCTAACATTAGCATGCTAACAGGGTAACAGCTAGCATGCTTCTAAGATGGCACCAAGTAACAAAATCCATGATTATTATGTCTAAAAGTATGACATTAGCTAAACTGCTAACATTAGCATGCTAACAGGGTAACAGCTAGCATGCTTCTAAGATGGCACCAAGTAACAAAATCCATGATTATTATGTCTAATAGTATGACATTAGCTAAACTGCTAGCGTATTAGCATGCTAACGTCACACAAGAATAAATGGATGAAGAATAACCTGAGTTATAAAGGAGGCATAAACATAATGTTTCTCATTCTTTTTAATGATTTGTTGATCCACTTTCTTTTGGCTGAACATAGAAGCAAATATTTCCTGAAGGACGCGTCCAAAAAGAAGCTTAGATGAGTGTTGTGGGTAACAAAATACTTCCATGTGGATTCATCAGGTCTCACGACTTAATCCTTTTATCTTCTGTCTGATCTCTGGCCAGATGATATCGGTGCGCACATGAACGTCGGGAGAACATACAAGAACCTGAACAAGTCCAGAGAGGCAGAAGATGCCTACTTGGTTGCCAAGTCCCTCATGCCGCAGGTAAGCCAGTGAGTCACGCAGCCTAAAAGATAGACACGCCTGTGCCTGTTGGATCCAGTGCCAGCCGGATCACCCTACGGGTCTCGTCTCCCGACACCCGGCAGGTCATTCCTGGCAAGAAGTACGCCACACGCGTGGCCCCCAACCACCTCAACGTGTACATCAACTTGGCCAACCTGATCCGCGCCAACCAGTCCCGGCTGGAAGAGGCCGACCAACTGTACCGCCAAGCCATCAGCATGAGGCCCGACTTCAAGCAGGCGTACATCAGCAGGCAGGCTCTCATTCTTTTATTTTGAAGTTTGAAACCCATTGCTCTTATTCTTTTATTTTGAAGTTAGAAACCCAATGCTCTCATTCTTTTATTTTGAAGTTTGAAACCCATTGCTCTTATTCTTTTATTTTGAAGTTAGAAACCCAATGCTCTCATTCTTTTATTTTGAAGTTTGAAACCCAATGCTCTCATTATCTTATTTTGAAGTTAGAAACACAACGCTCTCGTCATTTTATTTTGAAGTTAGAAACCCAATGCTCTCATCATTTTATTTTGAAGTTAGAAACCCAATGCTCTCATCGTCTTATTTTTAAGGATACAAACCCAACGCTCTCATCATTTTATTTTGAAGTTTGAAAACCAATGCTCTCATTCTTTTATTTTGAAGTTAGAAACCCAATGCTCTCATTCTTTTATTTTAAGGTTAGAAACCCAACGCTCTCATCATTTTATTTTGAAGTTAGAAACCCAATGCTCGCATCATTTTATTTTATAGTTGGAAACCCAACACTCATTTTATTTTGAAGTTTGAAACCCAGTGCTCTCATTCTTTTATTTTGAAGTTAGAAACCAAATGCTCTCATTCTTTTATTTTAAGGTTAAAAACTCAACGCTCTCATCATCTTATTTTGAAGTTAGAAACCCAATGCTCTTGTCATTTTATTTTGAAGTTTGAAACCCAATGCTCTCGTCATTTTATTTTAAAGTTAGAAAACCCACACTCTCATTCTTTTATTTTGAATTTAGAAACCCAACGCTCTCATCGTCTTATTTTGAAGTTAGAAACCCAACGCTCTTGTCATTTTATTTTGACGTTTGAAATCCAGTGCTCTCATTCTTTTATTTTGAAGTTAGAAACCCAATGCTCTCATTCTTTTATTTTGAAGTTTGAAACCCAATGCTCTCATTATCTTATTTTGAAGTTAGAAACACAACGCTCTCTTCATTTTATTTTGAAGTTAGAAACCCAATGCTCTCATCATTTTATTTTGAAGTTAGAAACCCAACGCTCTCATCGTCTTATTTTTAAGGATAGAAACCCAGCGCTCTCATCATTTTATTTTGAAGTTTGAAAACCAATGCTCTCATTCTTTTATTTTGAAGTTAGAAACCCAATGCTCGCATCATTTTATTTTATAGTTGGAAACCCAACACTCATTTTATTTTGAAGTTTGAAACCCAGTGCTCTCATTCTTTTATTTTGAAGTTAGAAACCAAATGCACTCATTCTTTTATTTTAAGGTTAAAAACTCAACGCTCTCATCATCTTATTTTGAAGTTAGAAACCCAACGCTCTTGTCATTTTATTTTGAAGTTTGAAACCCAATGCTCTCGTCATTTTATTTTGAAGTTAGAAAACCCACACTCTCATTCTTTTATTTTGAATTTAGAAACCCAACGCTCTCATCGTCTTATTTTGAAGTTAGAAACCCAACGCTCTTGTCATTTTATTTTGACGTTTGAAATCCAGTGCTCTCATTCTTTTATTTTGAAGTTTGAAACCCAATGCTCTCATTCTTTTATTTTGAAGTTTGAAACCCAATGCTCTCATTATCTTATTTTGAAGTTAGAAACACAATGCTCTCTTCATTTTATTTTGAAGTTAGAAACCCAATGCTCTCATCATTTTATTTTGAAGTTAGAAACCCAACGCTCACATCGTCTTATTTTTAAGGATAGAAACCCAACGCTCTCATCATTTTATTTTGAAGTTTGAAAACCAATGCTCTCATTCTTTTATTTTGAAGTTAGAAACCCAATGCTCGCATCATTTTATTTTATAGTTAGAAACCCAACACTCATTTTATTTTGAAGTTTGAAACCCAGTGCTCTCATTCTTTTATTTTGAAGATAGAAACCAAATGCTCTCATTCTTTTATTTTAAGGTTAAAAACTCAACGCTCTCATCATCTTATTTTGAAGTTAGAAACCCAACGCTCTTGTCATTTTATTTTGAAGTTTGAAACCCAATGCTCTCGTCATTTTATTTTGAAGTTAGAAAACCCACACTCTCATTCTTTTATTTTGAATTTAGAAACCCAACGCTCTCATCGTCTTATTTTGAAGTTAGAAACCCAACGCTCTTGTCATTTTATTTTGACGTTTGAAATCCAGTGCTCTCATTCTTTTATTTTGAAGTTAGAAACCCAATGCTCTCATTCTTTTATTTTGAAGTTTGAAACCCAATGCTCTCATTATCTTATTTTGAAGTTAGAAACACAACGCTCTCTTCATTTTATTTTGAAGTTAGAAACCCAATGCTCTCATCATTTTATTTTGAAGTTAGAAACCCAACGCTCACATCGTCTTATTTTTAAGGATAGAAACCCAACGCTCTCATCATTTTATTTTGAAGTTTGAAAACCAATGCTCTCATTCTTTTATTTTGAAGTTAGAAACCCAATGCTCGCATCATTTTATTTTATAGTTAGAAACCCAACACTCATTTTATTTTGAAGTTTGAAACCCAGTGCTCTCATTCTTTTATTTTGAAGATAGAAACCAAATGCTCTCATTCTTTTATTTTAAGGTTAAAAACTCAACGCTCTAATCATCTTATTTTGAAGTTAGAAACCCAACGCTCTTGTCATTTTATTTTGAAGTTTGAAACCCAATGCTCTCGTCATTTTATTTTGAAGTTAGAAAACCCACACTCTCATTCTTTTATTTTTAATTTAGAAACCCGACGCTCTCATTGTCTTATTTTGAAGTTAGAAACCCAACGCTCTTGTCATTTTATTTTGACGTTTGAAATCCAGTGCTCTCATTCTTTTATTTTGAAGTTACAAACCAAATGCTCTCATTCTTTTATTTTAAGGTTAAAAACCCAACGCTCTCATTATCTCATTTTGAAGTTAGAAATCCAACGCTCTCGTCATTTTATTTTGAAGTTTGAAACCCAATGCTCTCGTCATTTTATTTTGAAGTTAAAAAAACCCACACTCTCATTCTTTTATTTTGAAGTTAGAAACCCAACACTCTCGTCATTTTATTTTGACGTTTGAAACCCAATGCTCTCGTCATTTTATTTTGAAGTTAAAAAACCCCATGCTCTCATTCTTTTATTTTGAAGTTAGAAACCCAACGCTCTCATCATTTTATTTTGAAGTTAGAAACCCAACGCTCTTGTCATTTTATTTTGACGTTTGAAATCCAGTGCTCTCATTCTTTTATTTTGAAGTTAGAAACCCAATGCTCTCATTCTTTTATTTTGAAGTTTGAAACCCAATGCTCTCATTATCTTATTTTGAAGTTAGAAACACAACGCTCTCTTCATTTTATTTTGAAGTTAGAAACCCAATGCTCTCATCATTTTATTTTGAAGTTAGAAACCCAACGCTCACATCGTCTTATTTTTAAGGATAGAAACCCAACGCTCTCATCATTTTATTTTGAAGTTTGAAAACCAATGCTCTCATTCTTTTATTTTGAAGTTAGAAACCCAATGCTCGCATCATTTTATTTTATAGTTAGAAACCCAACACTCATTTTATTTTGAAGTTTGAAACCCAGTGCTCTCATTCTTTTATTTTGAAGATAGAAACCAAATGCTCTCATTCTTTTATTTTAAGGTTAAAAACTCAACGCTCTCATCATCTTATTTTGAAGTTAGAAACCCAACGCTCTTGTCATTTTATTTTGAAGTTTGAAACCCAATGCTCTCGTCATTTTATTTTGAAGTTAGAAAACCCACACTCTCATTCTTTTATTTTGAATTTAGAAACCCAACGCTCTCATCGTCTTATTTTGAAGTTAGAAACCCAACGCTCTTGTCATTTTATTTTGACGTTTGAAATCCAGTGCTCTCATTCTTTTATTTTGAAGTTAGAAACCCAATGCTCTCATTCTTTTATTTTGAAGTTTGAAACCCAATGCTCTCATTATCTTATTTTGAAGTTAGAAACACAACGCTCTCTTCATTTTATTTTGAAGTTAGAAACCCAATGCTCTCATCATTTTATTTTGAAGTTAGAAACCCAACGCTCACATCGTCTTATTTTTAAGGATAGAAACCCAACGCTCTCATCATTTTATTTTGAAGTTTGAAAACCAATGCTCTCATTCTTTTATTTTGAAGTTAGAAACCCAATGCTCGCATCATTTTATTTTATAGTTAGAAACCCAACACTCATTTTATTTTGAAGTTTGAAACCCAGTGCTCTCATTCTTTTATTTTGAAGATAGAAACCAAATGCTCTCATTCTTTTATTTTAAGGTTAAAAACTCAACGCTCTAATCATCTTATTTTGAAGTTAGAAACCCAACGCTCTTGTCATTTTATTTTGAAGTTTGAAACCCAATGCTCTCGTCATTTTATTTTGAAGTTAGAAAACCCACACTCTCATTCTTTTATTTTTAATTTAGAAACCCGACGCTCTCATTGTCTTATTTTGAAGTTAGAAACCCAACGCTCTTGTCATTTTATTTTGACGTTTGAAATCCAGTGCTCTCATTCTTTTATTTTGAAGTTACAAACCAAATGCTCTCATTCTTTTATTTTAAGGTTAAAAACCCAACGCTCTCATTATCTCATTTTGAAGTTAGAAATCCAACGCTCTCGTCATTTTATTTTGAAGTTTGAAACCCAATGCTCTCGTCATTTTATTTTGAAGTTAAAAAAACCCACACTCTCATTCTTTTATTTTGAAGTTAGAAACCCAACACTCTCGTCATTTTATTTTGACGTTTGAAACCCAATGCTCTCGTCATTTTATTTTGAAGTTAAAAAACCCCATGCTCTCATTCTTTTATTTTGAAGTTAGAAACCCAACGCTCTCATCATTTTATTTTGAAGTTAGAAACCCAACGCTCTTGTCATTTTATTTTGACGTTTGAAATCCAGTGCTCTCATTCTTTTATTTTGAAGTTAGAAACCCAATGCTCTCATTCTTTTATTTTGAAGTTTGAAACCCAATGCTCTCATTATCTTATTTTGAAGTTAGAAACACAACGCTCTCTTCATTTTATTTTGAAGTTAGAAACCCAATGCTCTCATCATTTTATTTTGAAGTTAGAAACCCAACGCTCACATCGTCTTATTTTTAAGGATAGAAACCCAACGCTCTCATCATTTTATTTTGAAGTTTGAAAACCAATGCTCTCATTCTTTTATTTTGAAGTTAGAAACCCAATGCTCGCATCATTTTATTTTATAGTTAGAAACCCAACACTCATTTTATTTTGAAGTTTGAAACCCAGTGCTCTCATTCTTTTATTTTGAAGATAGAAACCAAATGCTCTCATTCTTTTATTTTAAGGTTAAAAACTCAACGCTCTAATCATCTTATTTTGAAGTTAGAAACCCAACGCTCTTGTCATTTTATTTTGAAGTTTGAAACCCAATGCTCTCGTCATTTTATTTTGAAGTTAGAAAACCCACACTCTCATTCTTTTATTTTTAATTTAGAAACCCGACGCTCTCATTGTCTTATTTTGAAGTTAGAAACCCAACGCTCTTGTCATTTTATTTTGACGTTTGAAATCCAGTGCTCTCATTCTTTTATTTTGAAGTTACAAACCAAATGCTCTCATTCTTTTATTTTAAGGTTAAAAACCCAACGCTCTCATTATCTCATTTTGAAGTTAGAAATCCAACGCTCTCGTCATTTTATTTTGAAGTTTGAAACCCAATGCTCTCGTCATTTTATTTTGAAGTTAAAAAAACCCACACTCTCATTCTTTTATTTTGAAGTTAGAAACCCAACACTCTCGTCATTTTATTTTGACGTTTGAAACCCAATGCTCTCGTCATTTTGTTTTGAAGTTAAAAAACCCCATGCTCTCATTCTTTTATTTTGAAGTTAGAAACCCAACGCTCTCATCATTTTATTTTGAAGTTAGAAACCCAACGCTCTCGTCATTTTATTTTGAAGTTAAAAACCCAACACTCTGGTCATTTTATTTTATAGTTAGAAACCCAACACTCATTTTATTTTGAAGTTTGAAACCCAGTGCTCTCATTCTTTTATTTTGAAGTTAGAAACCCAACGCTCTCATCATTTTATTTTGAAGTTAGAAACCCAACGCTGTCATCATTTTATTTTGAAGTTAGAAACCCAACGCTCTCATCATTTTATTTTGAAGTTAAAAACCCAACACTCTGGTCATTTTATTTTATAGTTAGAAACCCAACACTCATTTTATTTTGAAGTTTGAAACCCAGTGCTCTCATTCCTTTATTTTGAAGTTTGAAACCCAGTGCTCTCATTCTTTTATTTTGAAGTTAGAAACCCAACGCTCTCATCATTTTATTTTGAAGTTAGAAACCCAACGCTCTCATCATTTTATTTTGAAGTTAGAAACCCAACGCTCTCATCATTTTATTTTGAAGTTAAAAACCCAACACTCTGGTCATTTTATTTTATAGTTAGAAACCCAACACTCATTTTATTTTGAAGTTTGAAACCCAGTGCTCTCATTCCTTTAGTTTGAAGTTTGAAACCCAGTGCTCTCATTCTTTTATTTTGAAGTTAGAAACCCAACGCTCTCATCATTTTATTTTGAAGTTAGAAACCCAACGCTCTAATCATTTTATTTTGAAGTTAGAAACCCAACGCTCTCATCATTTTATTTTGAAGTTAAAAACCCAACACTCTGGTCATTTTATTTTATAGTTAGAAACCCAACACTCATTTTATTTTGAAGTTTGAAACCCAGTGCTCTCATTCCTTTATTTTGAAGTTTGAAACCCAGTGCTCTCATTCTTTTATTTTGAAGTTAGAAACCCAACGCTCTCATCATTTTATTTTGAAGTTAGAAACCCAACGCTCTCATCATTTTATTTTGAAGTTAGAAACCCAACGCTCTCATCATTTTATTTTGAAGTTAAAAACCCAACACTCTGGTCATTTTATTTTATAGTTAGAAACCCAACACTCATTTTATTTTGAAGTTTGAAACCCAGTGCTCTCATTCCTTTATTTTGAAGTTTGAAACCCAGTGCTCTCATTCTTTTATTTTGAAGTTAGAAACCCAACGCTCTCATCATTTTATTTTGAAGTTAGAAACCCAACGCTCTCATCATTTTATTTTGAAGTTAGAAACCCAACGCTCTCATCATTTTATTTTGAAGTTAAAAACCCAACACTCTGGTCATTTTATTTTATAGTTAGAAACCCAACACTCATTTTATTTTGAAGTTTGAAACCCAGTGCTCTCATTCCTTTATTTTGAAGTTTGAAACCCAGTGCTCTCATTCTTTTATTTTGAAGTTAGAAACCCAACGCTCTCATCATTTTATTTTGAAGTTAGAAACCCAACGCTCTCATCATTTTATTTTGAAGTTAGAAACCCAACGCTCTCATCATTTTATTTTGAAGTTAAAAACCCAACACTCTGGTCATTTTATTTTATAGTTAGAAACCCAACACTCATTTTATTTTGAAGTTTGAAACCCAGTGCTCTCATTCCTTTATTTTGAAGTTTGAAACCCAGCGCTCTCATTCTTTTATTTTGAAGTTAGAAACCCAACACTCTCATCATTTTATTTTGAAGTTAGAAACCCAACGCTCTCATCATTTTATTTTGAAGTTAGAAACCCAACGCTCTCATCATTTTATTTTGAAGTTAAAAACCCAACACTCTGGTCATTTTATTTTATAGTTAGAAACCCAACACTCATTTTATTTTGAAGTTTGAAACCCAGTGCTCTCATTCCTTTATTTTGAAGTTTGAAACCCAACGCTCTCATCATTTTATTTTGACGTTTGAAACCCAATGCTCTCATCATTTTATTTTGACGTTTGAAACCCAATGCTCTCAGGCGTACATCAGCAGGCAAGCGCATGCTTTCGTCGGCCGTCGTTGTTGCATGTGTGGCTTCTGTTCCACAACACGGAGTTGACCCGCCATGGGAAGTGCAGTGCAGATACGGAAGTAAGGGAACATGAAAACCGGAGTCAAACATCAACCAACACCGAGGACATTACAAGTGCTGACGCAACCAGCTGCCACTAAGATGGCACCAAGTAACAAAATCCATGATTATTATGTCTAAAAGTATGACATTAGCTAAACTGCTAACATTAGCATGCTAACAGGGTAACAGCTAGCATACTTCTAAGATGGCACCAAGTAACAAAATCCATGATTATTATGTCTAAAAGTATGACATTAGCTAAACTGCTAACATTAGCATGCTAACAGGGTAACAGCTAGCATGCTTCTAAGATGGCACCAAGTAACAAAATCCATGATTATTATGTCTAAAAGTATGACATTAGCTAAACTGCTAACATTAGCATGCTAACAGGGTAACAGCCAACATACTTCTAAGATGGCACCAAGTAACAAATTCCATGATTATTATGTCTAAAAGTATGACATTAGCTAAACTGCTAACATTAGCATGCTAACAGGGTAACAGCTAGCATACTTCTAAGATGGCACCGAGTAACAAAATCCATGATTATTATGTCTAAATGTATGACATTAGCTAAACTGCTAACATTAGCATGCTAACAGGGTAACAGCTAGCATGCTTCTAAGATGGCACCAAGTAACAAAATCCATGATTATTATGTCTAAAAGTATGACATTAGCTAAACTGCTAACATTAGCATGCTAACAGGGTAACAGCTAGCATGCTTCTAAGATGGCACCAAGTAACAAAATCCATGATTATTATGTCTAAAAGTATGACATTAGCTAAACTGCTAACATTAGCATGCTAACAGGGTAACAGCTAGCATGCTTCTAAGATGGCACCAAGTAACAAAATCCATGATTATTATGTCTAAAAGTATGACATTAGCTAAACTGCTAACATTAGCATGCTAACAGGGTAACAGCTAGCATACTTCTAAGATGGCACCAAGTAACAAAATCCATGATTATTATGTCTAAAAGTATGACATTAGCTAAACTGCTAACATTAGCATGCTAACAGGGTAACAGCTAGCATACTTCTAAGATGGCACCAAGTAACAAAATCCATGATTATTATGTTTAAAAGTATGACATTAGCTAAACTGCTAGCATATCAGCATGCTAACAGGGTAACAGCTAGCATACTTCTAAGATGGCACCAAGTAACAAAATCCATGATTATTATGTTTAAAAGTATGACATTAGCTAAACTGCTAACATATCAGCATGCTAACGTCACACAAGAATAAATGGATGAAGAATAACCTGAGTTGTAAAGGAGGCATAAACATAATGTTTCTCATTCTTTTTAATGATTTGTTGATCCACGTACAGCTACAAAGTAAAGACACGATGACAAAACCAAAAACTGAGCAATAAATACCGTATTTTTCGGATTATACGTCGCCATTTTTTTCATAGTTTGTTTCATAGTTTTCATAGTTTTGTTTTCATAGTTTTTCATGGGTGCGACTTATACTCTACACCAGGGGTCACCAACCTTTTTGAAAGCAAGAGCTACTTCTTTGGTACTGATTAATGCGAAGGGCTACCAGTTTGATACACACTTCAATAAATTGCCAGAAATAGCCAATTTGCTCAATTGACCTTTAACTCTATGTTATTATTAATAATTAATGATATTTACACTTAATTGAACGGTTTAAAAGAGGAGAAAACACGAAAAGAATGACAATTACATTTTGAAACATAGTTTATCTTCAATTTCGACTCTTTAAAATTCAAAATTCAACCGGAAAAAAGAAGAGAAAAACTAGCTCAATCAATCAATGTTTATTTATATAGCCCTAAATCACAAGTGTCTCAAAGGGCTGTACAAGCCACAACGACATCCTCGGTACAGAGCCCACATACGGGCAAGGAAAAACTCACCCCAGTGGGACGTCGGTGAATGACTATGAGAAACCTTGGAGAGGACCGCATATGTGGGTAACCCCCCCCCTCTAGGGGAGACCGAAAGCAACGGATGTCGAGTGGGTCTGACATAACATTGTGAAAGTAATTGTGTAGCTAATTCGAATCTTTTTGAAAAAATTAAAAAAAGAATTTATGGAACATCATTAGTAATTTTTCCTGATTAAGATTAATTTTACAATTTTGATGACATGTTTGAAATAGGTTAAAATCCAATCTGCACTTTGTTAGAATATATAACAAATTGGACCAAGCTATATTTCTAACAAAGACAAATCATTATTTCTTCTAGATTTTCCAGAACAAAAATTTTAAAAGAAATTCAAAAGGCTTTGAAATAAGATTTAAATTTGATTCTACAGATTTTCTAGATATGCCAGAATAATTTTTTTGAATTTTAATCATAATAAGTTTGAAGAAATATTTCACAAATATTCTTCTTCGAAAAAACAGAAGCTAAAATGAAGAATTAAATAAAAATGTATTGATTATTCTTTACAATGAATACTTTTTTTGAATTTTAATCATAATAAGTTTGAAGAAATATTTCACAAATATTCTTCTTCGAAAAAACAAAAGCTAAAATGAAGAATTAAATTAAAATTTATTGATTATTCTTTACAATAAATAATTTTTTTGAATTTTAATCATAATAAGTTTGAAGAAATATTTCACAAATATTCTTCGTCGAAAAAACAGAAGCTAAAATAAAGAATTAAATTAAAATGTATGTATTATTCTTTACAATAAAAACAATTAATTTACTTGAACATTGATTTAAATTGTCAGGAAAGAAGAGGAAGGAATTTAAAAGGTAAAAAGGTATATGTGTTTAAAAATCCTAAAATCATTTTTAAGGTTGTATTTTTTCTCTAAAATTGTCTTTCTGAAAGTTATAAGAAGCAAAGTAAAAAAAATAATGAATTTATTTAAACAAGTGAAGACCAAGTCTTTAAAATATTTTCTTGGATTTTCAAATTCTATTTGAGTTTTGTCTCTCTTAGAATTAAAAATGTCGGGCAAAGCGAGACCAGCTTGCTAGTAAATAAATACAATTTAAAAAATAGAGGCAGCTCACTGGTAAGTGCTGCTATTTGAGCTATTTTTAGAACAGGCCAGCGGGCTACTCATCTGGTCCTTACGGGCTACCTGGTGCCCGCGGGCACCGCGTTGGTGACCCCTGCTCTGGAGCAAAGGTGGGTAGAGGAGCCAGAAATTGTACTCAAGTAAGAGTACTGTTACTTTACAGATGTATTACTCAAGTAAAAGTAAGGATTAGTCACCCAAATATTTACTTGAGTAAAAGTAAAAAGTATGTTGTGAAAAAACTACTCAAGTAACTGATGAGTAACCTGTTCCTTTAATGATGGCGGCAACAAATAATGCACAAAAACATCAAAATAGCAATGAGCAAATTCAGAGCCAGGAATATCTCTTAAGCAACTAAAACAATAATATATATTCAATAATAATACATTAAAGGCCTACTGAAGTGACATTTTTTTATTTAAACGGGAATAGCAGATCCATTCTATGTGTCATACTTGATCATTTCGCCATATTGCCATATTTTTGCTGAAAGGATTTAGTAGAGAACGACGACGATAAAGTTCGCAACTTTTGCTCGCTGATAAAAAAAAGAGCTTTGCCTGTACCGGAAGTAGCGTGACGTCACCGGAGGAAGGGCTGCTCACATTTTATGGCGTCACATTAGTACCAAAAATCCAAGCGCGTAAAAACTGTTATCGCGCGCTGATTCTCCACTTCGTGCGCACGCGTGGTGCCTTTGTGCGCGCGCGCGGCGCCTTTCTGCGCGCGCGCTGTCTCGTTTTGCGCGCGCGCGGTGCCTTTCTGTCATGTTTCATTTTGGTACTTTGGGTGCGGGCGTGCTTAGACCGCCCCTTCTTTCTGATTGGCTTTGAGCAACCAGAAGTATAGCAGGGCGGGTCATCGTCAATATGTATCAAGATTTACGGAGGAAGAAGTGGATCAAAAAATGTTGGCTGAAAAAGAGGTAAGTTATTGAGCTGCTTTGGAGTGATTGTAAGGGTACTATTACTAAAAATAATAATAATACATTTTTATTTATAAAGCACTTTTCATACATTTAAAATGCAGCTCAAAGTGCTTTACATAGTTAAAAACAAAATGAGAAATAACACCCACACCCCATGAAGACAGTCAAACATGTACATAAAAATAAACAAACAACAACAACAATAATAATAACAACACAATGACAATAGCCAATCACAGGAACCCTCTGGACGTGGAGATCCAGAGGGCTCTTTGAGGAAACACTAGATCAGGGGTCACCAACGCGGTGCCCGCGGGCACCAGGTAGCCCGTAAGGACCAGATGAGTAGCCCGCTGGCCTGTTCTAAAAATAGCTCAAATAGCAGCACTTACCAGTGAGCTGCCTCTATTTTTTAAATTGTATTTATTTACTAGCAAGCTGGTCTCGCTTTGCCCGACATTTTTAATTCTGAGAGACAAAACTCAAATAGAATTTGAAAATCCAAGAAAATATTTTAAAGACTTGGTCTTCACTTGTTTAAATACATTCATTAATGTTTTTACTTTGCTTCTTATAACTTTCAGAAAGACAATTTTAGAGAAAAAATACAACCTTAAAAATGATTTTAGGATTTTTAAACAAAAAAAACTTTTTACCTTTTAAATTCCTTCCTCTTCTTTCCTGACAATTTAAATCAATGTTCAAGTAATTTATTTTTTTTAATTGTAAAGAATAATAAATACATTTTAATTTAATTCTTAATTTTAGCTTCTGTTTTTTCGACTAAGAGTATTTGTGAAATATTTCTTCAAACTTATGATTAGAATTCAAAAAAATTATTCTGGCAAATCTAGAAAATCTGTAGAATCAAATTTAAATCTTATTTCAAAGTATTTTGAATTTATTTTAAAATTTTTGTTCTGGAAAATCTAGAAGAAATAATGATTTGTCTTTGTTAGAAATATAGCTTGGTCGAATTTGTTATATATTCTAACAAAGTGTAGACTGGATTTTAACCTATTTAAAACATGTCATCAAAATTCTAAAATAAATCTTAATCAGGAAAAATTACTAATGATGTTCCATAAATTCTTTTTTTAAGTTTTTCTCTTTTTTTTTCTGTTGAATTTTGAATTTTAAAGAGTCGAAATTGAAGATAAACTATGTTTCAAAATGTAATTGTCATTTTTTTCATGTTTTCTCCTCTTTTAAACTGTTCAATTAAGTGTAAATATCATTAATTATTAATAATAACATAGAGTTAAAGGTAAATTGAGCAAATTGGCTATTTCTGGCAATTTATTTAAGTGTGTATCAAACAGGTAGCCCTTCGCATTAATCAGTACCCAAGAAGTAGCTCTTGCTTTCAAAAAGGTTGGTGACCCCTGACCTAGATGATCAAATAAATGGATTAAAAATAATTAAAATACACATCAGGTAAAAGTCCAAAAATATATATATATATATATATATATATATATAAGATAAGATATAATCAAACATAAAAATAAACTACAATATGAAAAACTATAAAATAAAATAAAATACAATAAAAACTGAAATATAAATATAA
Source organism: Entelurus aequoreus (assembly GCF_033978785.1). NCBI lineage: Eukaryota > Metazoa > Chordata > Actinopteri > Syngnathiformes > Syngnathidae > Entelurus > Entelurus aequoreus. The sequence goes on from NC_084740.1 coordinate 60,841,504, forward strand.
TACGACCATATAAAAATAGGCTAAGATATGATAAAACATAAAAATAACTAATACTAATAGAATAATCCTGCACATTGGGCCTAATATTTGTGTAGTAAAGTGGTTTTTAAATTTGTGCAATGTAATCTGAAAGATGTTTAAAATATCAACAATTAATGTTAATATTTTTGAAACAATATACTTCTCATAACATGAGTATCTGTGTGGTGTGCATGAGAGAGTGGAAAGAAAAGCATTGCCATAGTTTCACTTCATCTGCCTTTTTTTTACAACCTACTTGAAGTTGTATTTTTCTTTTTTTTTTTCATTTTTTTTTTTCAAAGCCAATCAGAAAGAAGGGGCGGTCTAAGCATGCCCCGCCCCCAAAGTACCAAAATGAAACATGACAGCGCACAGACCGAGACAGCGCGCGCGCGCAGAAAGGCACAGCGCGCGCGCGCAGAAAGGCACAGCGCGCGCGCGCAGAAAGGCACAGCGCGCGCGCGCAGAAAGGCACAGCGCGCGCGCGCAGAAAGGCACAGCGCGCGCGCGCAGAAAGGCACAGCGCGCGCGCGCAGAAAGGCACAGCGCGCGCGCGCAGAAAGGCACAGCGCGCGCGCAAGAAGGCGCCGCACGCGCGCACAAAGGCACCACGCGCGCGCAAAAGGGTGTCGCGCGCGCACGAAGTGGAGAATCAGCGCGCGATAACAGTTTTTACACGCTTGGATTTTTGGTACTAATGTGACGCCATAACATTTTCCCATTGTTTACAATGCAGCGAGAGAGATTCGGACCGAGAAAGCGACCATTACCCCATAGTCACTGTGAATGTCCATTTCGCGTTCTCGACTCTCATTTTCAAGAGGATATAGTATCCCAGGTGGTTTAAAATACAAATCCGTGATCCACAATAGAAAAAGGAGAGAGTGTGGAATCCAATGAGCCAGCTTGTACCTAAGTTACGGTCAGAGCGAAAAAAGATATGTATTTCACTGCACTCTAGTCCTTCACTCTCACGTTCCTCATCCACAAATCTTTCATCCTGGCTCAAATTTTTTTATTTTTTTTTATTTTTTTATAATGTCCTGCCCAGCTTCTCGAGCAAATCATATAGCAGATGTAGATGCCCATATCGGCTGTTCAGATTTACTTTACAAAAGAGAAGTGTAGGATACTTCTCTTGTTGCCTTACTTGTATTTTGACTTTATTAAATGTATTTATATTATCATTTGGTGCAGCCGGGCCGGAGCAGGAGGGGATAGAAAGAGAGAAAAAGGAAGACAGAGGGGGGAATTGTGGGGACAAGAGGGGGATTAGACAGAGAGACAAAAACAACAACAGCAAACACAACAACAACAACAACAACATCAGAGCAACATCAGCAAATACGACATGTACAAATATGATGGTAAAAGTAATAGCAAATAAGCAGTTAGCGAAAATTTTAAAAAAAATACAGAAATGACAATGAGCATTATTACACTAAAAATGGAGCAATATGAATACCAATAGAAATAGTGCTATTGATAATAAACAATACCAGTACTTTACCTTTATTATCAACAATACAGTTGTTCAAATGCAACAATACATATACGTAATGATAACTTGAGATACGAAAGAATGCAGAAAAATGGAGGGGAAGAAAGAGAAGCAACCTACATTAACCTTGTAGATTGTTATAGTAACAATAGGTTAAGCTTTGTCAGTGTGCCTAGTTTACCCTAGGGCAACAACGTTAATATATGTTTGATGAAACGTGATTATGTGCATGAGTGTATGTGTGCATATGTACTTGTATATGTACAGTATGTGTATGTGTGCTTGTACAGTGAATGTATATGTACAGTATGTGTATATGTGTGTACAGCGAATGTATATGTACAGTATGTGTATACAGTATGTGTGTTTGAACAGTGAATGTATATGTACAGTATGTGTATATGTGTGTTTGTACAGTGAATGTATATCATGGCTCAAATTAATGGGGTAATCGTCGCTTTCTCAGTCCGAATCGCTCTCGCTGCTGGTGTAAACAACGGGGAAATGTGAGGAGCATTTCAACCTGTGACGTCACGCTACTTCCGGTACAGGCAAGGCTTTTTTTTTATCAGCGAGCAAAAGTTGCGAACTTTATCGTCGATGTTCTCTACTAAATCCTTTCAGCTAAAATATGGCAATATCGCAAAATGATCAAGTATGACACATAGAATGGATCTAGTATCCCCGTTTGAATAAAAAAAAATTCATTTCAGTAGGCCTTTAATGTGTCCACCGGATGTCGCAATAGCAATTCTGTTAGGCAAGCACAGGGTTTATAGCGGCGTCAGGCAAGTATGCCAAGCTAGACGTTTACACTTGAGTACCAGCAGAGTGGAAAAACAAGTTTATATACTTGTGTTTCATGGTATCCATGAAACCATCTCCAATTGTATTTACAATCCACAAAGTATGAGAAAACACCGTCTAAACATCACAAAATGCCACAAATTCAGACAGCCATTTTGAATATTCCGCTCCGAATATCTTTGGCAATTTCCGTAGGTTCGGAGTTTCTGTAGTAACACTAGTGCACTCTGACCATATTATTAGATCAGTCATACTGGAAATATGCAAAAATTGGAAAGAGATGTGCTGTTTATCATTCACTGTCCTTTTGTTATGGTATGGTATGGTATGGTATGCTCTTTATTGTCTTTGCACAAGAACAAGGAAAGTTCATTTTCACCACAAACCCGTTCAAGATTAGACAAACATTGTCCAGGAACGGTGATGGGTCGCCACTTAACGACGCCCCGTAAAGGATGGTGAACATCTATAGTTATATTTTGATAAACAATCATAAATGAATCTTTCAGCACGTACACAATGTTGACATCTATAGTTATATTTTGATAAACAATCATAAATGAATCTTTCAGCACGTACACAATGTTGACATCTATAGTTATATTTTGATAAACAATCATAAATTAATCTTTCAGCACATACACAATGTTGACATCTATAGTTATATTTTGATAAACAATCATAAATGAATCTTTCAGCACGTACACAATGTTGACATCTATAGTTATATTTTGATAAACAATCAACTGAATCTTTCAGCACATACACAATGTTGACATCTATAGTTATATTTTGATAAACAATCATAAATGAATCTTTCAGCACATACACAATGTTGACATCTATAGTTATATTTTGATAAACAATCATAAATGAATCTTTCAGCACATACACAATGTTGACATCTATAGTTATATTTTGATAAACAATCATAAATGAATCTTTCAGCACATACACAATGTTGACATCTATAGTTATATTTTGATAAACAATCATAAATGAATCTTTCAGCACGTACACAATGTTGACATATATAGTTATATTTTGATAAACAATCATAAATTAATCTTTCAGCACATACACAATGTTGACATCTATAGTTATATTTTGATAAACAATCATAAATGAAACTTTCAGCACGTACACAATGTTGACATATATAGTTATATTTTGATAAACAATCAACTGAATCTTTCAGCACGTACACAATGTTGATATCTATAGTTATATTTTGATAAACAATCATAAATGAATCTTTAAGCACATACACAATGTTGACATCTATAGTTATATTTTGATAAACAATCATAAATGAATCTTTCAGCACATACACAATGTTGACATCTATAGTTATATTTTGATAAACAATCATAAATGAATCTTTCAGCACATACACAATGTTGACATCTATAGTTATATTTTGATAAACAATCATAAATTAATCTTTCAGCACGTACAGAATGTTGACATCTATAGTTATATTTTGATAAACAATCATAAATGAATCTTTCAGCGCATACACAATGTTGACATCTATAGTTATATTTTGATAAACAATCATAAATGAATCTTTCAGCACGTACACAATGTTGACATCTATAGTTACATTTTGATAAACAATCATAAATGAATCTTTCAGCACATACACAATGTTGACATCTATAGTTATATTTTGATAAACAATCATAAATTAATCTTTCAGCACATACACAATGTTGACATCTATACTTATATTTTGATAAATAATCATAAATGAATCTTTCAGCACGTACAGAATGTTGACATCTATAGTTATATGTTGATAAACAATCATAAATGAATATTTCAGCACATAAACAATGTTGACATCTATAGTTTTGATAAACAATCATAAATGAATCTTTCAGCACGTACACAATGTTGACATCTATAGTTATATCTGATAAACAATCATAAATGAATCTTTCAGCACATACACAATGTTGACATCTATAGTTATATTTTGATAAACAATCATAAATTAATCTTTCAGCACATACACAATGTTGACATCTATAGTTATATTTTGATAAACAATCAACTGAATCTTTCAGCACATACACAATGTTGACATCTATAGTTATATTTTGATAAACAATCATAAATGAATCTTTCAGCACATACACAATGTTGACATCTATAGTTATATTTTGATAAACAATCATAAATGAATCTTTCAGCACATACACAATGTTGACATCTATAGTTATATTTTGATAAACAATCATAAATTAATCTTTCAGCACGTACAGAATGTTGACATCTATAGTTATATTTTGATAAACAATCATAAAAGAATCTTTCAGCGCATACACAATGTTGACATCTATAGTTATATTTTGATAAACAATCATAAATGAATCTTTCAGCACGTACACAATGTTGACATCTATAGTTATATTTTGATAAACAATCATAAATGAAACTTTCAGCACATACACAATGTTGACATCTATAGTTATATTTTGATAAACAATCATAAATGAATCTTTCAGCATATACACAATGTTGACATCTATACTTATATTTTGATAAATAATCATAAATGAATATTTCAGCACATACACAATGTTGACATCTATACTTATATTTTGATAAATAATCATAAATGAATCTTTCAGCACGTACAGAATGTTGACATCTATAGTTATATGTTGATAAACAATCATAAATGAATATTTCAGCACATACACAATGTTGACATCTATAGTTTTGATAAACAATCATAAATGAATCTTTCAGCACGTACAGAATGTTGACATCTATAGTTATATCTGATAAACAATCATGAATGAATCTTTCAGCACATACACAATGTTGACATCTATAGTTATATTTTGATAAACAATCATAAATGAATCTTTCAGCACGTACACAATGTTGACATCTATAGTTATATTTTGATAAACAATCATAAATTAATCTTTCAGCACGTACACAATGTTGACATCTATACTTATATTTTGATAAATAATCATAAATGAATCTTTCAGCACATACACAATGTTGACATCTATACTTATATTTTGATAAATAATCATAAATGAATCTTTCTGCACGTACAGAATGTTGACATTTATAGTTACATGTTGATAAACAATCATAAATGAATATTTCAGCACATACACAATGTTGACATCTATAGTTTTGATAAACAATCATAAATGAATCTTTCAGCACGTACAGAATGTTGACATCTATAGTTATATCTGATAAACAATCATAAATGAATCTTTCAGCACATACACAATGTTGACATCTATAGTTATATTTTGATAAACAATCATAAATGAATCTTTCAGCACATACACAATGTTGACATCTATAGTTATATTTTGATAAACAATCATAAATTAATCTTTCAGCATGTACACAATGTTGACATCTATAGTTATATTTTGATAAACAATCATAAATGAATCTTTCAGCACATACACAATGTTGACATCTATAGTTATATTTTGATAAACAATCATAAATGAATCTTTCAGCACGTACACAATGTTGACATCTATAGTTATATTTTGATAAACAATCATAAATGAATCTTTCAGCACGTACACAATGTTGACATCTATAGTTATATTTTGATAAACAATCATAAATGAATCTTTCAGCACGTACACAATGTTGACATCTATAGTTATATTTTGATAAACAATCATAAATGAATCTTTCAGCACATACACAATGTTGACATCTATAGTTATATTTTGATAAACAATCATAAATTAATCTTTCAGCACGTACACAATGTTGACATCTATAGTTATATTTTGATAAACAATCATAAATGAATCTTTCAGCACGTACACAATGTTGACATCTATAGTTATATTTTGATAAACAATCAACTGAATCTTTCAGCACATACACAATGTTGACATCTATAGTTATATTTTGATAAACAATCATAAATGAATCTTTCAGCACATACACAATGTTGACATCTATAGTTATATTTTGATAAACAATCATAAATGAATCTTTCAGCACGTACAGAATGTTGACATCTATAGTTATATTTTGATAAACAATCATAAATTAATCTTTCAGCACATACACAATGTTGACATCTATAGTTATATTTTGATAAACAATCATAAATGAATCTTTCAGCACGTACACAATGTTGACATCTATAGTTATATTTTGATAAACAATCAACTGAATCTTTCAGCACATACACAATGTTGACATCTATAGTTATATTTTGATAAACAATCATAAATGAATCTTTCAGCACATACACAATGTTGACATCTATAGTTATATTTTGATAAACAATCATAAATGAATCTTTCAGCACATACACAATGTTGACATCTATAGTTATATTTTGATAAACAATCATAAATGAATCTTTCAGCACATACACAATGTTGACATCTATAGTTATATTTTGATAAACAATCATAAATTAATCTTTCAGCACGTACAGAATATTGACATCTATAGTTATATTTTTTTAAACAATCATAAATGAATCTTTCAGCGCATACACAATGTTGACATCTATAGTTATATTTTGATAAACAATCATAAATGAATATTTCAGCACACACAATGTTGACACCTGTAGTTATATTTTGATAAAAACACACTAATCGACAACTAACATGGCAGTAGACACAAAGTTAAATCATAAAATATAACTTTACCCGAGCAAAAGCATATTTATCTGGTAGAGTCTTGATACCAATGTCCTTGACCCAGCCACACACAAAGAAGTTGTAGGCCTCCGTGCTTTTCCAAGTTTTCATCAGTTTAGTGGTGTAGAATGGTGTCTGGAGCACAATAGTTCCATATGTCTTGCAACACGACTGACGTATAATCCTCGATATCACTCCACAAACCTTTGTTGATAAAGTATAGGATCTATTCCATTGCATAGTGCGGGGGTCGGCAACCCGCGGCTCTAGAGCCGCATGCGGCTCTTTAGCGCCGCCCTAGTGGCTCTCTGGAGATTTTTCAAAAATGCATGAAGAATGGAAAAAGATGAGGGGAAGAAAAATCTATTTTTTTGTTTTAGTATGGTTTCTGTAGGAGGACAAACATGACACAAACCTCCCTAATTGTTATAAATCACACTGTTTATATTAAACATGCTTCACTGATTCGAGTATTTGGCGAGCGCCGTTTTGTCCTACTTATTTTGGCGGTCCTTGAACTCACCGTATAGTTTGTTTACATGTATAGCTTTCTCCGACTTTCTAGGACGTGTTTTATGCCACTTCTTTTTCTGTCTCATTTTTGTCCGCCAAACTTTTAACGTTGTGCATGAATGCACAAAGGTGAGTTTTGTTGATGTTATTGACTTGTGTGGAGTGCTAATCAGACATATTTGGTCACTGCATGACTGCAAGCTAATCGATGCTAACATGCTATTTAGGCTAGCGATGTGTACATATTGCATCATTATGCCTCATTTGTAGGTATATTTGAGGTCATTTAGTTTCCTTTAAGTCCTCTTAATTAAATTTATATCTCATGACACATGTAATATGGCTTTTAATTTTTTGTGGCTCCAGACAGATTTGTTTTTGTATTTGTGGTCCAATATGGCTCTTTCAACATTTTGGGTTGCCGACCCCTGCTCTAGGCCAATGTTCAGTCAATGCGTATGAGCGAGAATTTGTCTCGGGCGGGGCTGTTAAATGGGTTGGGTTGACTAGGGTTGTACGGTATACCGGTACTAGTATAGTATCGGTCCCCGCCCCCCCCCCCCACCCCCACCCCCCCTTTTTTTTTTCTTTTTTTTTTTTTTTCAGGCATGACTGTGCGTCGTCGTCACGTGGTGACATTGCTGGTTTTACGAGCAGAGGAGCATGTTCGGCAGCGCACACACACTGAGTACTTACAAGCAGACACAGTGTGTAGACAGAAAAGGGAGAATGGACGCATTTTGGCTTAAAAAGTAAAGATAAAGGTGAAGTTATAACACTGAAACACCCTCAGGAAGAGCTGCTTTAAGACATGGCTAGCTAGCAGCTAACATCCAGCCGCATTCTGCAGTGTTTTAGCTACTTCTAAATCACTAATCCTCGCCTCCATGGCGACAAATAAAGTAAATTTCCTACAAGTACATTATCACTGGAGGACGAGGAATAGCTAATCATGCTTCACTACACACCGTAGGAGGATACAATAGCTCACCGCCATCACAATGTAAACAAATGCCATGGGTGGATCTACTCCTGACATCCACTGTAATGATACCAAGTACAATAGCATATCTAGTCGATACTACTATGATTACATCAATATTTTTTATCGTCGCAAAATCTTTTTTCTTTTTAAAAAAAAAATTCATACTATATTCATAAACTCAGGAAATACGTCCCTGGACAGATGACAACTTAAATTGTGACCCTGTAACTACTTGGTATCGGTAACTACTATATATACGATACTAAAGTGAATGTTCCATATTGATCTTGTTCCTGATCTAATTACAAAATCATGTTTTGGTAGTTTTTAATACCGTTAACAAAGTGAGAGAGTAAGTCTGATACAGGAGCGATTTGAGTCAAAAGCAAAATGATTGAAATGGGACCCATTAGTAGTTTGTGTTGACCTATTGCAGGGGTCGGCAACCCAAAATGTTGAAAGAGCCATATTGGACCAAAAATAAATAAAAAAATCTGTCTGGAGCCGCAAAAAATTAAAAGCCTTTTATAAGTGTTATAATGAAGACAACACATGATGTACATGTCTATAGTAGCTATATTAGCCTACTATCAAAATGACTTTAAAAGTCTTATATAAGTGTTATAATGAAGACAACACATGATGTAAGTGTCTATATTAGCCTACTATCAAAATGACTTTAAAAGTCTTATATAAGTGTTATAATGAAGGCAACACATGATGTAAGTGTCTATATTAGCTATATTAGCCTACTATCAAAATGACTTTAAAAGTCTTATATAAGTGTTATAATGAAGACAACACATGATGTAAGTGTCTATATTAGCCTACTATCAAAATGACTTTAAAAGTCTTATATAAGTGTTATAATGAAGGCAACACATGATGTAAGTGTCTATATTAGCTATATTAGCCTACTATCAAAATGACTTTAAAAGTCTTATATAAGTGTTATAATGAAGGCAACACATGATGTAAGTGTCTACATTAGCTATATTAGCCTACTATCAAAATGACTTTAAAAGTCTTATATAAGTGTTATAATGAAGACAACACATGATGTAAGTGGCTATATTAGCTGTATTAGCCTACTATCAAAATGACTTTAAAAGTCTTATATAAGTGTTATAATGAAGGCAACACATGATGTCTATAGTAGCTATATTAGCCTACTATCAAAATGACTTTAAAAGTCTTATATAAGTGTTATAATGAAGGCAACACATGATGTAAGTGTCTATATTAGCTATATTAGCCTACTATCAAAATGACTTTAAAAGTCTTATATAAGTGTTATAATGAAGGCAACACATGATGTAAGTGTCTATATTAGCCTACTATCAAAATGACTTTAAAAGTCTTATAAAAGTGTTATAATGAAGGCAACACATGATGTCTATATTAGCTATATTAGCCTACTATCAAAATGACTTTAAAAGTCTTATATAAGTGTTATAATGAAGGCAACACATGATGTAAGTGTCTATATTAGCTATATTAGCCTACTATCAAAATGACTTCAAAAGTCTTATATAAGTGTTATAATGAAGGCAACACATGATGTACGTGTCTATAGTAGCTATATTAGCCTACTATCAAAATGACTTTAAAAGTCTTATATAAGTGTTATAATGAAGGCAACACATGATGTAAGTGTCTACATTAGCTATATTAGCCTACTATCAAAATGACTTTAAAAGTCTTATATAAGTGTTATAATGAAGACAACACATGATGTAAGTGTCTATATTAGCTGTATTAGCCTACTATCAAAATGACTTTAAAAGTCTTATATAAGTGTTATAATGAAGGCAACACATGATGTCTATAGTAGCTATATTAGCCTACTATCAAAATGACTTTAAAAGTCTTATATAAGTGTTATAATGAAGGCAACACATGATGTAAGTGTCTATATTAGCTATATTAGCCTACTATCAAAATGACTTTAAAAGTCTTATATAAGTGTTATAATGAAGGCAACACATGATGTAAGTGTCTATATTAGCCTACTATCAAAATGACTTTAAAAGTCTTATAAAAGTGTTATAATGAAGGCAACACATGATGTCTATATTAGCTATATTAGCCTACTATCAAAATGACTTTAAAAGTCTTATATAAGTGTTATAATGAAGGCAACACATGATGTAAGTGTCTATATTAGCTATATTAGCCTACTATCAAAATGACTTCAAAAGTCTTATATAAGTGTTATAATGAAGGCAACACATGATGTACGTGTCTATAGTAGCTATATTAGCCTACTATCAAAATGACTTTAAAAGTCTTATATAAGTGTTATAATGAAGGCAACACATGATGTAAGTGTCTATATTAGCTATATTAGCCTACTATCAAAATGACTTTAAAAGTCTTATATAAGTGTTATAATGAAGGCAACACATGATGTAAGTGTCTATATTAGCCTACTATCAAAATGACTTTAAAAGTCTTATAAAAGTGTTATAATGAAGGCAACACATGATGTCTATATTAGCTATATTAGCCTACTATCAAAATGACTTTAAAAGTCTTATATAAGTGTTATAATGAAGGCAACACATGATGTGAGTGTCTATATTAGCTATATTAGCCTACTATCAAAATGACTTTAAAAGTCTTATATAAGTGTTATAATGAAGGCAACACATGATGTAAGTGTCTATATTAGCTATATTAGCCTACTATCAAAATGACTTTAAAAGTCTTATATAAGTGTTATAATGAAGACAACACATGATGTAAGTGTCTATATTAGCTATATTAGCCTACTATCAAAATGACTTTAAAAGTCTTATATAAGTGTTATAATGAAGACAACACATGATGTAAGTGTCTATATTAGCCTACTATCAAAATGACTTTAAAAGTCTTATATAAGTGTTATAATGAAGACAACACATGATGTACGTGTCTATAGTAGCTATATTAGCCTACTATCAAAGGCTGACGCAAATCTTCGTTGACAGAAATGTTGTATTTTAATTTGTATTCTACACATTTTTGCAACATTGGAAAGCATTAGTAAAACGGAGGCTTCTCACAGGATGAGATAACTCCTGGAATTGACTGGCTCAGAATGGCCAAAAGGTATAGATGTGTGTGTCCAAGTTAAAGGAAACGACAGGCTGTCTTCTTCTAATGGATTTATTACAATCTTTGCAAGCTGGGTAACATTTGCTGTGGTCTGGAACAACATGGCACGCAAACACGATGATGCAATATGTACATACAACTAGCATAAACAGCATGTTAGCATTGATTAGCTTGCAGTCATGGACTGACCAAATATGCCTGATAAGCACTCCAGCAAATCAATGAAATCAACCAAGCTCACCTTTGCGCATTCACGCACAGTGTAAAACGTTTGGTGGACAAAATGAGACCGAGAAGGAGTGGCATAAAACAGGTCTTTCTGTGGCAGCGTCGGAGAAAGTTGTGCATGTAAACAAACTACGATGAGTTCAAGGATCGCTGAAATTAGTAAGACAAAACGGTGCTTGCCAAATACTCTCATCGGTGAAGTATGTATAACATAAAAAGTGGGATTTCTTACTACTAGGAAGTTTTGTGTCATGTGTCATTCCCTACAGAAATTTTTTTTTTTCTTCATCTTTTTCCATTTTCACACATCTCTTAAAAGCCTACTGAAAGCCACTACTAGCGACCACGCAGTCTGATAGTTTATACATCAATGATGCAATCTTAACATTGCAACACATGCCAATACGGCCAGGTTAACTTATAAAGTGACATTTTAAATTTCCCGCTAAACTTCCGGTTGAAAAACTCCTGTGGATATGACGTATGCGCGTGACGTAGCCAGTAGAACAGAGGTATGGCTCCCCCATTGAGGCCAATACAAAAAAGCTCTGTTTTCATTTCATAATTCCACCAGAATACTGTGGAATTATGAACTGAAAACAGAGCTTTTTTGTATTGGCCTCCAATGGGGAGCCACTACCTCTGTTTCTACTGGCTACGTCACGCGCATACGTCATATCCCCAGGTGTTTTCTTCAACCGGAAGTTTAGCGGGAAATTTAAAATGTCACTTTATAAGTTACCTGGCCGTATTGGCACTGTGTTGCAACTGTTAAGATTGCATCATTGATGTATAAACTATCAGATGCGTGGTCGCTAGTAGTGGCTTTCAGTAGGCTTTTAGGATGAGTGAAAATGGAAAAAGATGAAGAAAAAAACAAAATTTCTGTAGGGAATGACACATGACACACAAACTTCTTAGTAGTAAGAAATCCCACTTTTTATGCTTATACATACTTCACGATGAGAGCTAATTGGCAAGCACCGTTTTGTCTTACTAATTTCAGCGATCCTTCCAGTCAGGGATTTATTTATTTTGTTTCTATCTGCATTTGAGCCAGATGCTATCACGTTAGCTCAGTAGCTAAAGAGCTTCGCCAATGTATTGTCGTGGAGATAAAAGTCACTGTGAATGTCCATTTCGCGTTCTCGACTCTCATTTTCAAGAGGATATAGTATCCGAGGTGGTTTGTAATACAAATCCGTGATCCACAATAGAAAAAGGAGAGAGTGTGGAATCCAATGAGCCAGCTTGTACCTAAGTTACGGTCAGAGCGAAAAAAGATATGTCTTTCACTGCATTCTAGTCCGTCACTCTAACGTTCCTCATCCACGAATCTTTCATCCTCGCTCAAATTAATGGGGTAATCGTCGCTTTCTCGGTCCGAATCGCTCTAGCTGCGTTGAAAACAATAGGAAAATATGAGGAGGTGAACAACTGACTACGTCACGCTACTTCCGGTACAGGCAAGGCTTTTTTTTAATAAGCGACCAAAAGTTGCGAACTTTATCGTCGTCGTTCTATACTAAATCCTTTCAGCAAAAATATGGCAATATCGCGAAATGATCAAGTATGACACATAGAATGGATCTGCTATCCTCGTTTAAATAAAAAAAATTCATTTCAGTAGGCCTTTAAAGAGGTCCAGTGAGCCACTAGGGCGGCGATAAAGAGCCGCAGGTTGCTGACCCCAAGCCTATTGTAACCATGCCATCAGTGTGTGAACGGGTGAATGCGATGCATAATGTAAGGGTGAGGGTATCATTCCAGGTATAGTGAAGCGCTATAGAAATAAAAATACCCCATGCACTCAACCTTTTATTTTGTTATTACATCTTGCATGTAGCATTGGATACCTCACATGTATCATCTGATTTACAACAATACTAACACATTCTACATTTGATAACATACAAATATGTTACATTTTCACTTCTATACCGTATTTTTCGGACTATAAGTCGCGACTTATACTCAGGAGCGACTTATGTGTGAAATTATTAACACATTACCGTAAAACAGGGGTCACCAACGCGGTGCCCGCGGGCACCAGGTAGCCCGTAAGGACCAGATGAGTAGCCCGCTGGCCTGTTCTAAAAATAGCTCAAATAGCAGCACTTACCAGTGAGCTGCCTCTATTTTTTAAATTGTATTTATTTACTAGCAAGCTGGTCTCGCTTTGCCCGGCATTTTTAATTCTAAGAGAGACAAAACACAAATAGAATTTGAAAATCCAAGAAAATATTTTAAAGACTTGGTCTTCACTTGTTTAAATAAATTCATTATTTTTTTTTACTTTGCTTCTCATAACTTTCAGAAAGACAATTTTAGAGAAAAAATACAACCTTAAAAATTATTTTAACTTTTTTTTAATTTTATTTTTTAAACACATATACCTTTTTACCTTTTGAATTCCTTCCTCTTCTTTCCTGACAATTTAAATCAATGTTCAAGTAATTTTTTTATTTTTATTGTAAAGAATAACAAATACATTTTAATTTAATTCTTCATTTTAGCTTCTGTTTTTTCGACGAAGAATATTTGTGAAATATTTCTTCAAACTTATTATGATTAAAATTCAAAAAAAATATTCTGGCAAATCTAGAAAATCTGTAGAATCAAATTTAAATCTTATTTCAAGGTCTTTTGAATTTATTTTAGAATTTTTGTTCTGGAAAATCTAGAAGAAATAATGATTTGTCTTTGTTAGAAATATAGCTTGGTCCAATTTGTTATATATTCTAACAAAGTGTAGATTGGATTTTAACCTATTTAAAACATGTCATCAAAATTCTAAAATTAATCTTAATCAGGAAAAATTACTAATGATGTTCCATAAATTCTTTTTTCAAGTTTTTCTCTTTTTTTCGGTTGAATTTAGAATTTTAAAGAGTCGAAATTGAAGATAAACTGTATCAAAATTTAATTGTCATTTTTTTCGTGTTTTCTTCTCTTTTAAACCGTTCAATTAAGTGTAAATATCATTAATTATTAATAATAACATAGAGTTAAAGGTAAATTGAGCAAATTGGCTATTTCTGGCAATTTATTTAAGTGTGTATCAAACTGGTAGCCCTTCGCATGAATCACTACCCAAGAAGTAGCTCTTGGTTTCAAAAAGGTTGGTGACCCCTGCTCCAGTGCGACTTATATATGTTTTTTCCTTCTTTATTATGCATTTTCGGCCGGTGCAACTTATACTCCGAAAAGTACGGTAATCTATTGTTAACGTTTGGAATGAGGACTGGAAGTGGGATCTGACACCAAAGCTGTAGATGGGGACTTTCTTGTGCTGACCCAGTGTCCAATCAAAAAAGCAGAAAACAACATTTGCATCTGATTTAGCAAAGACGTAAAGCTGCCTCGCGGCTTTACGTCCACAAGACCGCATGAGCAAGTTGTAAAAGTTGAAGTCCGTGTGACCCGCCAGGGGGGAGCTGCTCCTGAAGATGAACAAGCTCACGGAGGCGAGGGACGCCTACCTGCGCGCCCTGGAACTGGACGGCACCAACGCCGACCTGTGGTACAACCTGGCCATCGTCAACATCGAGATGAAGGAGCCCTCGGAGGCCCTGAAGAACTTCCAGCACGCCCTGCGGCTCAGCCCCCGGCACAAGCTGGCGCTCTTCAACTCCGCCCTCCTCATGCAGGAGTCAGGTGAGCCAGTAGGAGGCGCTAAACATCACATGTTTGTTAGGCAGGAACAGAATGAACGCTGCGTGTCGGGGCAATGCTCTCGCCTCGCTCCATTAACAATATTATAAAGCAACGCTCTTTTGTAAACTGTGCTGCAACCTCGGCACATTTTTCCTCGGCAGCGAGCTAAAGCAGGCGCAAGGAATTATATGTGCTCTTATGCAAACATCAGCAACAAAGAGCTGAGTCGTTAAGACAAATACTTGCTTGTTTACTGTGTGACTCTTTATTTTATTTTTTTCATTAGTGACTCGTCAATCACACCTGCTGCTCAGTCTGTCACTCCCAGACCATAAACCTGAATACATACCGTGTGTGTGTGTGTGTGTGTGTGTGTGTGTGTGTGTGTGTGTGTGTGTGTGTGTGTGTGTGTGTGTGTGTGTGTGTGTGTGTGTGTGTGTGTGTGTGTGTGTGTGTGTGTGTGTGTGTGTGTGTGTGTGTGCACGCGACTACACCCTGTCCTCCCAATAACACTTAGCTAGTCAGTGCAAGTGTTCCAGAATGCGCAAAGTGGCCCATTGTCAGCACACGACAAGCCAAATGACAAATGAAGTTCAGCAAGAGGTCGCCCAGGTGCTCGTGAGAGATGTAACAGCAACACACTGATTGTTACAAGCACTTCATAAACAACACCAACATTATTATTGTTATCATTCATCATCTGTTGGTACTTCCTGTTTAGGCGAACATGACCATGTGTTGGTACTTCCTGTTTAGGTGAACATGACCATGTGTTGGTACTTCCTGTTTAGGCGAACATGACCATGTGTTGGTACTTCCTGTTTAGGTGAACATGACCTCATGTGTTGGTACTTCCTGTTTAGGTGAACGTGACCATGTGTTGGTACTTCCTGTTTAGGCGAACGTGACCATGTGTTCGCACTTCCTGTTTAGGCGAACGTGACCATGTGTTGGTACTTCCTGTTTAGGTGAACATGACCTCATGTGTTGGTACTTCCTGTTTAGGCGAACGTGACCATGTGTTGGTACTTCCTGTTTAGGTGAACATGACCTCATGTGTTGGTACTTCCTGTTTAGGCGAACGTGACCATGTGTTGGTACTTCCTGTTTAGGCGAACGTGACCATGTGTTCGCACTTCCTGTTTAGGCGAACGTGACCATGTGTTGGTACTTCCTGTTTAGGCGAACATGACCTCATGTGTTGGTACTTCCTGTTTAGGCGAACGTGACCATGTGTTGGTACTTCCTGTTTAGGCGAACATGACCTCATGTGTTAGTACTTCCTGTTTAGGCGAACTTGACCTCATGTGTTGGTACTTCCTGTTTAGGCGAACGTGACCATGTGTTCGCACTTCCTGTTTAGGCGAACGTGACCATGTGTTGGTACTTCCTGTTTAGGTGAACATGACCTCATGTGTTGGTACTTCTTGTTTAGGCGAACGTGACCATCTGTTGGTACTTCCTGTTTAGGCGAACGTGACCATGTGTTCGCACTTCCTGTTTAGGCGAACGTGACCATGTGTTGGTACTTCCTGTTTAGGCGAACATGACCTCATGTGTTGGTACTTCCTGTTTAGGCGAACGTGACCATGTGTTGGTACTTCCTGTTTAGGCGAACATGACCTCATGTGTTAGTACTTCCTGTTTAGGCAAACTTGACCTCATGTGTTGGTACTTCCTGTTTAGGCGAACGTGACCATGTGTTCGTACTTCCTGTTTAGGCGAACGTGACCATGTGTTGGTACTTCCTGTTTAGGCGAACATGACCTCATGTGTTGGTACTTCCTGTTTAGGCGAACGTGACCATGTGTTGGTACTTCCTGTTTAGGTGAACATGACCTCATGTGTTCGTACTTCCTGTTTAGGCGAACGTGACCATGTGTTGGTACTTCCTGTTTAGGCGAACATGACCTCATGTGTTGGTACTTCCTGTTTAGGAAAACGTGACCATGTGTTGGTACTTCCTGTTTAGGCGAACATGACCTCATGTGTTGGTACTTCCTGTTTAGGCGAACATGACCTCATGTGTTGGTACTTCCTGTTTAGGCGAACGTGACCATGTGTTGGTACTTCCTGTTTAGGCGAACGTGACCATGTGTTCGCACTTCCTGTTTAGGCGAACGTGACCATGTGTTGGTACTTCCTGTTTAGGCGAACATGACCTCATGTGTTGGTACTTCCTGTTTAGGCGAACATGACCATGTGTTGGTACTTCCTGTTTAGGCGAACATGACCTCATGTGTTGGTACTTCCTGTTTAGGCGAGCCCAAGTTCTGGGCGGAGGCCAAGCGTCGGTTCCTGACCTACGTGGAAGAGGAGCCTGAGGACGCCAATGGCTACTTCAACCTGGGCATGTTGGCCATGGACTCCAAGGAGGACTCGGTGGCGGAGCGCTGGATGCTGAAAGCCGTCTCTCTGCAGCCCGGCTTCCGCTCGGCCCTCTTCAACCTGGCCTTGCTCTACTCGCAGTCGGAGCGCCAGCCGGACGCGCTGCCCGTGCTGGACGAGCTGCTGAGTCATCACCCCGAGCATGTCAAGGGTCTGATCCTGAAGGGAGACATCCTCATGAACCACAAGAAGGACACGAACGGTGCCAAGACCTGCTTCCAGCGCATCCTGACCATGGACCCGGGAAACGTGCAGGCCAAACACAACCTGTGCGTGGTCTACTTCGAGGAGCGAGACCTGCCCGGAGCTGAGCGCTGCCTGGAGGAGACGCTGGCCCTGGCGCCCCACGAGGACTACGTCCGCCGCCACCTCGCCATCGTCAGAGGCAAGATGGCGGCAATGAGCGCGGCCGGACATCCGCCGACTGCCGGGGAGAAACCCTCGCCGACGGAGGAAGAGGTGCGGCAGGAAAGTCCAAACCAGAAGAATGTGAGGAAATCCCCGCCAGGAAGCCAGGAGGACGTTGAGCAATCAGAGCCTGACCAACGGACTAAAGTCCAGACCAGCGACATCGAACAGAAGCGAGCGGCCGCCTTGAAGAGGCTGGAAGACATCGAGCGCATTTTGACCAGCGACTGATTTGGTTCTTGTCTTCAAGGTCACATGTGGTTCTTGTCTTCAAGGTCACATTTGGTTCTTGTCTTCAAGGTCACATTTGGTTCTTGTCTTCAAGGTCACATGTGGTTCTTGTCTTCAAGGTCACATTTGGTTCTTGTCTTCAAGGTCACATGTGGTTCTTGTCTTCAAGGTCACATTTGGTTCTTGTCTTCAAGGTCACATTTGTTTCTTGTCTTCAAGGTCCCATTTGGTTCTTGTCTTCAAGGTCACATTTGGTTCTTGTCTTCAAGGTCACATGTGGTTCTTGTCTTCAAGGTCACATTTGTTTCTTGTCTTCAAGGTCACATTTGGATCTTGTCTTCAAGTTCCCATTTGGTTCTTGTCTTCAAGGTCACATTTGGTTCTTGTCTTCAAGTTCCCATTTGGTTCTTGTCTTCAAGGTCACATTTGGTTCTTGTCTTCAAGGTCACATGTGGTTCTTGTCTTCAAGGTCACATTTGGATCTTGTCTTCAAGTTCCCATTTGGTTCTTGTTTTCAAGGTCACATGTGGTTCTTGTCTTCAAGGTCACATTTGTTTCTTGTCTTCAAGGTCACATTTGGATCTTGTCTTCAAGTTCCCATTTGGTTCTTGTCTTCAAGTTCCCATTTGGTTCTTGTCTTCAAGTTCCCATTTGGTTCTTGTCTTCAAGTTCCCATTTGGTTCTTGTCTTCAAGTTCCCATTTGGTTCTTGTCTTCAAGGTCACATTTGTTTCTTATCTTCAAGGTCACATTTGTTTCTTGTCTTCAAGTTCCCATTTGGTTCTTGTCTTCAAGGTCACATTTGGTTCTTGTTTTCAAGTTCCCATTTGGTTCTTGTCTTCAAGTTCCCATTTGGTTCTTGTCTTCAAGTTCCCATTTGGTTCTTGTCTTCAAGGTCACATTTGGTTCTTGTTTTCAAGTTCCCATTTGGTTCTTGTCTTCAAGTTCCCATTTGGTTCTTGTCTTCAAGGTCACATTTGGTTCTTGTCTTCAAGTTCCCATTTGGTTCTTGTCTTCAAGTTCCCATTTGGTTCTTGTCTTCAAGGTCACATTTGGTTCTTGTCTTCAAGGTCACATTTGTTTCTTATCTTCAAGGTCACATTTGTTTCTTGTCTTCAAGTTCCCATTTGGTTCTTGTCTTCAAGTTCCCATTTGGTTCTTGTCTTCAAGGTCACATTTGGTTCTTGTCTTCAAGGTCACATTTGTTTCTTATCTTCAAGGTCACATTTGTTTCTTGTCTTCAAGTTCCCATTTGGTTCTTGTCTTCAAGGTCACATTTGGTTCTTGTTTTCAAGTTCCCATTTGGTTCTTGTCTTCAAGTTCCCATTTGGTTCTTGTCTTCAAGTTCCCATTTGGTTCTTGTCTTCAATGTCACATTTGGTTCTTGTTTTCAAGTTCCCATTTGGTTCTTGTCTTCAAGTTCCCATTTGGTTCTTGTCTTCAAGGTCACATGTGGTTCTTGTCTTCAAGTTTTTACACTTCTTTTTCTTTTAGACCAACCTGACTTAGACACAATCACTCCTACCACCACTACACACACACACACACACACACACACACACACACACACACACACACACACACACACACACACACACACACATACACAATCCCTCTCTGCTCACACACTCACACACTTTCTGCACACACACTTTCTGCATGCTCAAACACACACACACGCACACTATTTTTGCTCCCACACACACACACACACACACACACACACACACACACACACACACACACACACACACACACACACACACACACACACACACACACACACACGTTCTGCTCGCACACACGTGTACACACTTTCTTTTACACAATCCCTTTCTGCACACACACTGCATGCTCAAACACACACACACAATTTCTGCTCCCATACACACATGCTCACACACACTTTCTGCTCGCCTACACACAAACACACACACACACGTGTTCTGCTTGCACACACGTATACACACTTTCTGTACACAATCCCTCTCTGCTCACACACTCACACAATTCTGCACACACACACACTTTCTGCATGCTCAAACACACACTCATACACAATATCTGCACGCATACACACACACACACACACGTACACACGTTCTGCTCGCACACACGTATACACAATTTCTGTACACAATCCCTCTCTGCTCACACACTCACATAATTCTGCACACACACACACACTTTCTGCATGCTTAAACACACACTCATACACAATTTCTGCACGCATACATACACACACGCTCACACACACACACACACACACTTTCTGCTCGCATACACACTTTCTGTACACAAACACTGCTTGTATACACGCACACACTTTCTGCTTGCACACACGCACACACACACACACACACACACACACACACACACACACACACACACACACACACACACCCTGGGATCGTAGCGAGGACAATTCAAGGAAAGCGTGATGAAGATGAAGAAGATGAAGATTTGTCCAAAAGTACACAACATGGTGGACTTATCACGATTGATCTCATGTAGCACTTCCTGTCTGTGCGCGAGCTACTTCCTGTGAAAGCACGTGACATCATTGTGATCTGATTGTTTTCCTGGCGCTCGCCCTGTCATGCCCCGCCCACACAGGAAGGCAAAGGTCAAAGACATAAAAGTGTGATGATGACGACTCTTCATTGTACATCATCAACATTTCTTCTTATTTATTTGCCTGCCGCCTTCTTCTGTCCACAACTCTTCACTTTTGCATTTTTGATACTAGCGGACCTTGCACACTCCAATAAAGACAACAGCTCATCTTTTCTTGTTGTTGGCACAAAAGACAAGCTGGTAAGTACAGTAGTAAGTACAGTAGTAAGTAAGTACGTACAGTAGTAAGTACAGTAGTGAGTAAGTACAGTAGGACCTCACAGGAAGGAACACAGACTACGAGGTGTTGGAATACGAGCTAGCTCAGCTAATTAGGCTTAAAATGACAAGCACATATTTGAGCTAGGAGCCTCTTGACTGCAGCGAACACGGAACATTCCGCCAAAACATCCTTGCTGACATGCTAGCATGAGCTTATAGTTAGTATATACTGTATGTGTACAGTATATACATAAATATATATATAATTATTACTGTATATATTTACATACATACATATACACATACATGTATAAATATATACATATATTGATATGTGTATATATATATATACATATATTTTTACATATATACACATGTATAAATATATACATATATTGATATATGTGTATATATATATACATACATATATTGATATTTAAATACATATATACGTACACATATTCACATATATATGTATATAGACACACATAAGCATACATGTATATAAATACATATAAACATGTATCTGCGATGAGGTGGCGACTTGTCCAGGGTGTACCCCGCCTTCCACCCATGTGCAGCTGGGATAGGCTCCAGCACCCCCACGACCCCATAAGGGACAAGCGGTAGAATAGAAGAGATCTTTATTGTCATTGTCATATATATGCATATATATATATATGTATATGCATATATATATATATATATATATATATACACATATTTATATATACATACATATATATATATATATGTGTGTATATATATATATATGCATATGCATATATATATATGCATATGCATATATATATATATGCATATATATATATATACAGTATATGCATATATATATGTACCGCCTCCTGGTGGTAGAGGGCGCTAGTGATCCCAGGGATCATTCTTGCGAGTTGTCTGCAGAAGAAGTGACAACAAGCAGCAACAGTTAGCAGCGATCGTTTATTTTTTCCTCTCGCCTGGACTTTTAACATGGAGGATTACATATCTAAAATAAAACAGTTTTCTAAACTGGACTTTCAATCGAAGCAGGAAGTAATAATTAAAGGATCATCTCCATCGAGACAGAGAGACTTTTAAAACTGAAGAAAGATAAGGAAGACTTCTATAAACAAGTTATCTATGCTTTTGTTAAAAAGAAGCTGCGCATGGACTTCATTTATAAGTAAAGGTAAGACCATAATGACGTTTTTTTTTTTATTAAATGTGCTTTTTTGTGTGCTACAGTTTGTATGTGTAAAGTTAAGTTAAAGTACCAATGATTGTCACACACACACTAGGTGTAATGAAATTTGTCCTCTGCATTTGACCCATCCCCTCGTTCACCCCCTGGGAGGTGAGGGGAGCAGTGGGCAGCACCGGCGCCGCGCCCGGGAATCATTTTTTGGTGATTCAACCCCCAATTCCAACCCTTGATGCTGAGTGCCAAGCATGGAAGATTGCTGGTATGAGCTTTTAAACATAACCCGTTAACTGCTGCCAATCAAATGGTGAATAAGATACTCTTTAGGGTTCATATGTTTGTAAATCTGACTGTGATGAAGTCAGTTTCCTCACCAGCCATGAACCTCACTGCACATCACTGTATATATATATATATATATATATATATATATATATATATATATATATATATATATATATATATATATATATGTATGTACTGTATATGTACTGTATATGTATATATAAACATATGTACATATGCATATATATATATATATATATATACACATACATACATACTGTACATATATATATAAATACATATATATAAATATATATATATATAAAGATACATACATATATATATATGTATAACATATATATATATATATATATATATATATATATATATATATATATATAAAGATACATATATATATATACATATATATATATATATATATATATATATATATATATATATATATATATAGGGGAAAAAGCGGTAGAAAATGGATGGAAGGATGGATATATATATATATATTTATATCCTATTATTTGAAGTATCCACTTCCACTGTCAGGACGTGTTTTTTCTCTGCGCACACGAATGACGTAGCTCGACCAAAGATGACGTAAAAGTCACATTCAGGTTGCATTGCGTTTTAGACCGAAGTCACTCTGCCCTTCGGTGTCAACGTAGTCTTGGTTTCCAGAAGTTTTGCTTGGTGATCACTTCCATCTCTTCCATGACCTGAAATCTGTTCCAGGCGGGTCCACACTTTACCGATGTTATTTTGCTCCAACTTTTGCTCCAGTTTTTTTTTAGTTGTTCTCATTGCTTAAAGGCCTACTGAAATGAATTTTTTTTATTCAAACGAGAATAGCAGATCCATTCTATGTGTCATACTTGATCATTTCGCGATATTGCCATATTTTTGCTGAAAGGATTTAGTAGAGAACATCGACGATAAAGTTTGCAACTTTTGGTCGCTGATAAAAAAAAGCCTTGCCTGTACCGGAAGTAGCGTGACGTCACAGGAGGAAGGACTGCTCACATTTTCCCATTGTTTACACCAGCAGCGAGAGCGATTCGGACCGAGAAAGCGACGTTTACCCCATTAATTTGAGCGAGGATGAAAGATTTGTGGATGAGGAACGTGAGAGTGAAGGAGTAGAGTGCAGTGCAGGACGTATCTTTTTTCGCTATGACCGTAACTTAGGTACAAGCTGGCTCATTGGATTCCACACTCTCTCCTTTTTCTATTGTGGATCACGGATTTGTATTTTAAACCACCTCGGATACTATATCCTCTTGAAAATGAGAGTCGAGATCGCGAAATGGAATATTCACAGTGACTTTTATCTCCACGACAATACATCGGCGAAGCTCTTTAGCTACTGAGCTAACGTGATAGCATCAGGCTCAAATGCAGATAGAAACTAAATAAATAAACCCCTGACTGGAAGGATAGACAGAAGATCAACAATACTATTAAACCATGGACATGTAACTACACGGTTAATGCTTTCCAGCCTGGCGAAGCTTAACAATGCTGTTGCTAACGACGCCATTGAAGCTAACTTAGCTACGGGACCTCACAGAGCTATGATAAAAACATTAGCGCTCCACCTGCGCCAGCCAGCCCTCATCTGCTCATCAACACCCGTGCTCACCTGCGTTCCAGCGATCGACGGAGCGGCGAAGGACTTCACCCGATCATCCGTGCGGTCGGCGGCTAGCGTCGGCTAGCGCGTCTGCTATCCAAGTCAAAGTCCTCCTGGTTGTGTTGCTACAGCCAGCCGCTAATACACCGATCCCACCTACAGCTTTCTTCTTTGCAGTCTTCATTGTTCATTAAACAAATTGCAAAAGATTCACCAACACAGATGTCCAGAATACTGTGGAATTATGAGGTGAAAACAGAGCTATTTTGAATTGGATTCAATGGTGTCCGAATACTTCCATTTAACTACTGACGTCACGCGCATACGTCATCATACATAGACGTTTTCAACCGGATGTGTGGCGGGAAATTTAAAATGTCACTTTATAAGTTAACCCGGCCGTATTGGCATGTGTTGCAATGTTAAGATTTCATCATTGATATATAAACTATCAGACTGCGTGGTCGCTAGTAGTGGCTTTCAGTAGGCCTCTAAGTCTGGCAGCTGCATTTTGTACCGTCTGAAGTCTCTTCAGTGCTGACTTGCTGAGAAGAGTGAAGAGAGAACTGCAATAATCAATACCAGATGAAATGAACGTGTGAATGATCATTTCCAGATCCAATTTTGACAGCAGATTTCTTACTTTAGAAATATTTCCGAGGTGATAAAAACAGTTTTTAGTCAGTGGACGACAGAGACCCTCCAAAGACTTGGACTGATCCAACACAACTCCAAGGTTTCTGAGGCTGCTTTTACCAGATGCACCCAGAGCACCAAGGGAGGTCTCGATCAGGGGGATCTTTTTATCGGCAGCAATTATCAGAGTTTCCGTTTTGTTAGAATTTATCTGGAGGAAATTTGAGGACAACCAGTTTAGGACACATAACTTGGAGATGAGTCTATAGCTGTGGGATCTCCTCCTTTCAACAAAGGTCAAACAAAGGCGGATTTCCAAATGTTAGGAACCTCATTACTGGACAAAGAAAGATTTAAAAAATGGGTTAGAGGTTCTGCAATAAATTCGACTGACTTTAAAAAGTGTGTCAGGACCTGCAGATTGACCAGGATCTACTCGTTTGGAGGCTCTCTTGACCTCAAACACATCCAGAAGAGTAAAACTAAATGCATGATCTCTGGACGTGTGAAGAGATGGTGACATGCAGACCTTCTGAACAGTTGGCTGATTTGGATGTATAGGTAAGGAGTCAAAGAACCGGAAGAAATCAAATGTCCATGAAAACAATGAAGTATTGCTGATTTGGAGGTTAGACTCCATGAGTCTTTCACCATGCAATTTGGCAGATCATACGTGGTTTCACTTCCACGTTTTTAGGACTTTCCAAAAGTTCTTAGGATCATTTAAGCTCCTGGTGGTTTGTGCAAGATACAACTCAGACCTTGACTTCTTGACAGAAGAAGTCAAGCGATTTCTGAGCTGCCTAAAAACCATCCAGTCAACCTGAGAGTTGGTATTTTTAGCTTCGGTCCAGGCAGCATCCCTTTCCTTTAGCAGACAGGACAGTTCAGGAGAGAACCATGGATTAGTTCTACCTTTCACTCTTAAGCATTCTTCTTTAGAATATTGATGGTGAAATATTTCCAAGACAACTCAACATGACTAAAAAGAGTCATCCTGGACCAATCATCCATCCATTTTCTACCACTTGTCCCTTTTGGGGTCGCGGGTGGTGCTGGAGCTATCTCAGCTGCATTCGGGCGGAAGGCGGGGTACACCCTGGACAAGTCGCCTTCTCATCACAGGGCCAACACAGATAGACAACATTCACACACTAGGGACCATTTTAGTGTTGCCAATCAACCTATCCCCCAGGTGCATGTCTTTGGAGGTGGGAGGGGCCTATCCCCCAGGTGCATGTCTTTGGAGGTGGCAGGAAGCCGGAGTACCCGGAGGGAACCCACGCAGTCACGGGGAGAACATGCAAACTCCACAAAGAAAGATCCCGAGCCCGGGATTGAACTCACGACTACTCAGGACCTTCGTATTGTGAGGCACAAGCACTAACCCCTCTACCACCGTGCTGCCCAGGACCTATCAAAGAACCAGAAATCATCATCAAAAGCTTGCTCACAAAAATGTTTAAGAACCATTTGTGGCCTCACTTTTGGTCCAGTCTACCTGCTTGCACGTGGTCACTAAGGACACCTGGCACACCTGTCCAGTCTACCTACTTGCACGTGGGCACAGCGGTCACTAAGGACACCTGGCTCACCTGTCCAGTCTACCTGCTTGCACGTGGGCACAGCGGTCACTAAGGACACCTGGCACACCTGTCCAGTCTACCTACTTGCACGTGGGCACAGCGGTCACTAAGGACACCTGGCTCACCTGTCCAGTCTACCTGCTTGCACGTGGGCACAGCGGTCACTAAGGACACCTGGCACACCTGTCCAGTCTACCTGCTTGCACGTGGGCACAGCGGTCACTAAGGACACCTGGCACACCTGTCCAGTCTACCTACTTGCACGTGGGCACAGTGGTCACTAAGGACACCTGGCACACCTGTCCAGTCTACCTGCTTGCACGTAGGCCTCCCTGACGTGTGTGCGGACATCAACACAAGAAGAAGCCTGGAGCCTATCCCAGCTGCACTCGGGTGGAAGGCAGAGTACACCCTGGAAAGGAAAGCAACGTTCATGTTCTGGACAAAGAAGGTGGGGTACTCCCTGGACAAGGACGGCAGAGTACACCTTGGACAAGGAAGGCCACCATGGACAAGGAAGGCGGTGTACACCCTGGACAATGAAGGCGGGGTACACCCTGGACAAAGAAGGCGTGGTACACCCTGGACAAAGAAGGCGGGGTACACCCTGGACAAAGAAGGCGGGGTACACCCTGGACAAGGAAGGCGGGGTACACCCTGGACAAGGAAGGCAGGGTAGACCCTGGACAAAGAAGGCGGGGTACACCCTGGACAAGGAAGGCAGGGTACACCCTGGACAAGGAAGGCAGGGTACACCCTGGACAAGGAAGGCAGCGTACACCCTGGACAAGGAAGGCCACCATGGACAAGGAAGGCGGGGTACACCCTGGACAAAGAAGGCAGGGTACACCCTGGACAAAGAAGGCGGGGTACACCCTGGACAAGGAAGGCAGGGTACACCCTGGACAAGGAAGGCAGGGTACACCCTGGACAAGGAAGGCGGGGTACACCCTGGACAAGGAAGGCAGCGTACACCCTGGACAAGGAAGGCCACCATGGACAAGGAAGGCGGGGTACACCCTGGACAAAGAAGGCAGTGTACACCCTGGACAAAGAAGGCGGGGTACACCCTGGACAAGGAAGGCAGGGTACACCCTGGACAAGGAAGGCAGGGTACACCCTGGACAAGGAAGGCGGGGTACACCCTGGACAAGGAAGGCAGCGTACACCCTGGACAAGGAAGGCCACCATGGACAAGGAAGGCGGGGTACACCCTGGACAAGGAAGGCAGCGTACACCCTGGACAAAGAAGGCGGGGTACACCCTGGACAAGGAAGGCAGGGTACACCCTGGACAAGGAAGGCAGCGTACACCCTGGACAAGGAAGGCCACCATGGACAAGGAAGGCGGGGTACACCCTGGACAAAGAAGGCAGGGTACACCCTGGACAAAGAAGGCGGGGTACACCCTGGACAAGGAAGGCAGGGTACACCCTGGACAAGGAAGGCAGGGTACACCCTGGACAAGGAAGGCGGGGTACACCCTGGACAAGGAAGGCAGCGTACACCCTGGACAAGGAAGGCCACCATGGACAAGGAAAGCGGGGTACACCCTGGACAAAGAAGGCAGGGTACACCCTGGACAAAGAAGGCGGGGTACACCCTGGACAAGGAAGGCAGTGTACACCCTGGACAAGGAAGGCAGGGTACACCCTGGACAAGGAAGGCGGGGTACACCCTGGACAAGGAAGGCAGCGTACACCCTGGACAAGGAAGGCCACCATGGACAAGGAAGGCGGGGTACACCCTGGACAAGGAAGGCAGCGTACACCCTGGACAAAGAAGGCGGGGTACACCCTGGACAAGGAAGGCAGCGTACACCCTGGACAAAGAAGGCGGGGTACACCCTGGACAAGGAAGGCAGCGTACACCCTGGACAAAGAAGGCGGGGTACACCCTGGACAAGGAAGGCAGGGTAGACCCTGGACAAGGAAGGCAGGGTGGACCGTGGTTAGTTGGCCACCTCATGGCGGGGCCAACACAACATTCACACTCACATTGGTACTGTATTCGTGTTACAACTTCTTCATGACTGTGTTTACATTAGTCCAAATGTTACAGCAGGATACAAATGTTTGGGTGTGGAGGTGTGTTGCCTAGCAACGCAAGCGGCCATCTTGGAAGGTATGTGTGCTTGTTTGCTAGCCAGAGACTCTGCCGACCATCCACCAGACCTACGGACCTCCACCACCTCCACCTCCACCTCCACCAGACCTACGGACCTCCACCACCTCCACCTCCACCAGACCTACGGACCTCCACCACCTCCACCTCCACCAGACCTACGGACCTCCACCACCTCCACCTCCACCAGACCTACGGACCTCCACCACCACCACCTCCACCTCCACCAGACCTACGGACCTCCACCACCTCCACCTCCACCTCCACCAGACCTACGGACCTCCACCACCTCCACCTCCACCAGACCTACGGACCTCCACCACCACCACCTCCACCTCCACCAGACCTACGGACCTCCACCACCACCACCTCCACCTCCACCAGACCTACGGACCTCCACCACCTCCACTTCCACCTCCACCAGACCTACGGACCACGGACCAGCAAACAGCCATGAGAACCTTCTGGACACACGCCAAGTTGGCGCCAAAGTAAACACTTCTTTGAGTCCTTGATCCCTTGCGACCCCTGACCCCTGACCCCTAACCCCTAACCCCTGACCCCGACTCCTTCAAAGAGAGGAGCACCACACAGCTGCTCAACGCCGCTCCAACCCAAGAGCTGAACTCATGAGCAAAACTCTTTGCAGTCCATTACATGGCAAACTACGAGTAGTCCTTCACATTATTACATGACAAACTACAAGTAGTCCTTCACATTATTACATGGCAAACTACTCAAACTACAAGTAGTTTTATACTTGATTACATGGCAAACTACACAAACTACAAGTAGTCCATTACATGATTAGATGACAAACTACTCAAACTACAAGTGGTTCTATACTTGATTACATGGCAAACTACACAAACTACAAGTAGTCCATTACATGATTAGATGACAAACTACTCAAACTACAAGTAGTTCTATACTTGATTACATGGCAAACTACACAAACTACAAGTAGTCCATTACATTACTACATGACAAACTACAAGTAGCCCTATACTTGATTACATGGCAAACTACGAGTAGTCCATTACATGATTACATGACAAACTACAAGTAGTCCTTCACATGATTACATGACAAACTACTCAAACTACAAGTAGTCCTATACTTGATTACATGGCAAACTACTCAAACTACAAGTAGTCCATTACATGATTACATGACAAACTACAAGTAGTCCATTACATTATTACATGACAAACTACAAGTAGTCCTTCACATGATTACATGACAAACTACTCAAACTACAAGTAGTCCTATACTTGATTACATGGCAAACTACTCAAACTACAAGTAGTCCTTCACATGATTACATGACAAACTACAAGTAGTCCTGTACTTGATTACATGGCAAACTACACAAACTATGAGTATCACACAAGTTGTGTACTTTGAATACAGGAAGTAAACACATAAAAATAAAAGTTGTGTACTTTGAATACAGGAAGTAAACACATAATAAAAGTTGTGTACTTTGAATACAGGAAATAAACACATAAAATAAAAGTTGTGTACTTTGAATACAGGAAATAAACACATATAATAAAAGTTGTGTACTTTGAATACAGGAAGTAAACACATAATAAAAGTTGTGTACTTTGAATACAGGAAATAAAAACATAAAATAAAAGTTGTGTACTTTGAATACAGGAAGTAAACACATAATAAAAGTTGTGTACTTTGAATACAGGAAGTAAACACATAAAATAAAAGTTGTGTACTTTGAATACAGGAAGTAAACACATATAATACAAGTTGTGTACTTTGAATACAGGAAGTAAACACATATAATACAAGTTGTGTACTTTGAATACAGGAAGTAAACACATAAAAACAAAAAGTTGTGTACTTTGAATACAGGAAGTAAACACATATAATACAAGTTGTGTGCTTTGAATACAGGAAGTAAACATATATAATAAAAGTTGTGTACTTTGAATACAGGAAGTAAACACATAAAATCAAAGTTGTGTACTTTGAATACAGGAAGTAAACACATATAATACAAGTTGTGTACTTTCAATACAGGAAGTAAACACATATAATACAAGTTGTGTACTTTGAATACAGGAAGTAAACACATATAATACAAGTTGTGTACTTTGAATACAGGAAGTAAACACATATAATACAAGTTGTGTACTTTGAATACAGGAAGTAAACACTTATAATAAAAGTTGTGTACTTTGAATACAGGAAGTAAACACATAATAAAAGTTGTGTACTTTGAATACAGGAAGTAAACACATATAATAAAAGTTGTGTACTTTGAATACAGGAAGTAAACACATATAATACAAGTTGTGTACTTTGAATACAGGAAGTAAACACATATAATACAAGTTGTGTACTTTGAATACAGGAAGTAAACACATATAATACAAGTTGTGTACTTTGAATACAGGAAGTAAACACATATAATACAAGTTGTGTACTTTGAATACAGGAAGTAAACACATATAATACAAGTTGTGTACTTTGAATACAGGAAGTAAACACATATAATACAAGTTGTGTACTTTGAATACAGGAAGTAAACACATATAATACAAGTTGTGTACTTTGAATACAGGACGTAAACACATAAAAAAAAGTTGTGTACTTTGAATACAGGAAGTAAACACATATAATACAAGTTGTGTGCTTTGAATACAGGAAGTAAACATATATAATAAAAGTTGTGTACTTTGAATACAGGAAGTAAACACATAAAATCAAAGTTGTGTACTTTGAATACAGGAAGTAAACACATATAATACAAGTTGTGTACTTTCAATACAGGAAGTAAACACATATAATACAAGTTGTGTACTTTGAATACAGGAAGTAAACACATATAATACAAGTTGTGTACTTTGAATACAGGAAGTAAACACATATAATACAAGTTGTGTACTTTGAATACAGGAAGTAAACACTTATAATAAAAGTTGTGTACTTTGAATACAGGAAGTAAACACATAATAAAAGTTGTGTACTTTGAATACAGGAAGTAAACACATATAATACAAGTTGTGTACTTTGAATACAGGAAGTAAACACATATAATACAAGTTGTGTACTTTGAATACAGGAAGTAAACACATAAAATAAAAGTTGTGTACTTTGAATACAGGAAGTAAACATAAAATAAAAGTTGTGTACTTTGAATACAGGAAGTAAACACATAAAATAAAAGTTGTGTACTTTGAATACAGGAAGTAAACACATATAATACAAGTTGTGTACTTTGAATACAGGAAGTAAACACATATATACAAGTTGTGTACTTTGAATACAGGAAGTAAACACATTAAATACAAGTTGTGTACTTTGAATACAGGAAGTAAACACTTATAATAAAAGTTGTGTACTTTGAATACAGGAAGTAAACACATAAAATAAAAGTTGTGTACTTTGAATACAGGAAGTAAACACTTATAATAAAAGTTGTGTACTTTGAATACAGGAAGTAAACACATATAATACAAGTTGTGTACTTTGAATACAGGAAGTAAACACATTAAATACAAGTTGTGTACTTTGAATACAGGAAATAAACACTTATAATAAAAGTTGTGTACTTTGAATACAGGAAGTAAACACATAAAATAAAAGTTGTGTACTTTGAATAAAGGAAGTAAACACTTATAATAAAAGTTGTGTACTTTGAATACAGGAAGTAAACACATATAATACAAGTTGTGTACTTTGAATACAGGAAGTAAACACATATAATACAAGTTGTGTACTTTGAATACATAATAAAAAGTGTGTATTTTAAAGCTGTATATTATATTAGTGATGTATGTTATAGTAAAAAGTGTGTATTTTAAAGCTGTATATTATATTAGTGATGTATATTATAGTAAAAAGTGTGTATTTTAATGCTGTATATTATATTAATGATGTAAAATATAGTAAAAAGTGTGTATTTTAATGCTGTATATTATATTAATGATGTATATTATAGTAAAAAGTGTTTGTTTTAATGCTGTATATTATATTAGTGATGTATATTATAGTAAAAAGTGTTTGTTTTAATGCTGTATATTATATTAATGATGTATATTATAGTAAAAAGTGTTTTAATGCTGTATATTATATTAATGATGTATATTATAATAAAAAGTGTTTGTTTTAATGCTGTATATTATATTAATGATGTATATTATAGTAAAAAGGGTGTATTTTGAAGCTGTATATTATATTAGTGATGTATATTATAGTAAAAAGTGTATATTTTAATGCTGTATATTATATTAATGATGTATATTATAGTAAAAAGGGTGTATTTTAAAGCTGTATATTATATTAGTGATGTATATTATAGTAAAAAGTGTATATTTTAATGCTGTATATTATATTAATGATGTATATTATAGTAAAAAGGGTGTATTTTAAAGCTGTATATTATATTAATGATGTATATTATAGTAAAAAGTGTTTGTTTTAATGCTGTATATTATATTAGTGATGTATATTATAGTAAAGAGTGTTTGTTTTAATGCTGTATAATATATTAATGATGTATATTATAGTAAAAAGTGTTTTAATGCTGTATATTATATTAATTATGTATATTATAATAAAAAGTGTTTGTTTTAATGCTGCATATTATATTAATGATGTATATTATAGTAAAAAGGGTGTATTTTAAAGCTGTATATTATATTAGTGATGTATATTATAGTAAAAAGTGTATATTTTAATGCTGTATACTATATTAAAAAGTGTGGATTTTAATGCTGTGTATTATATTAATGATGTATATTATAGTAAAAAAGTGTTTTAATGCTGTATATTATATTAATGATGTATATTATAGTAAAAAGTGTTTTAATGCTGTATATTGTATTAATGATGTATATTATAGTAAAAAGTGTTTGTTTTAATGCTGTATATTATATTAATGATGTATATTATAGTAAAAAGGGTGTATTTTAAAGCTGTATATTATATTAATGATGTATATTATAGTAAAAAGGGTGTATTTTAAAGCTGTATATTATATTAATGATGTATATTATAGTAAAAAGGGTGTATTTTAAAGCTGTATATTATATTAATTATGTATATTATAGTAAAAAGGGTGTATTTTAAAGCTGTATTGTGAGGAACTCGCATGGCTGCAGTTTGTGTGTCCCCAAGATGCAAGAACCAGGAGGAGGATGTGCAGGTAAGATGATTTTAATTAACATAAACAGAAAATAAAGCAGTCTTGCAGAATTGTTCCAAACATAGAAGTCTATCATCGAGCACTGAGGAGTGCTCGAGAGAAAACATAAATAGACATATGCTGATTGGCAGCAGGTGTGGACCGGCTGCCAATCAACGGCAGGTGAAGAGAGAACAGTGCTCCGCGGAACAGGAAATTTAACAAAATAAGAGCACTGACCGGAAGTAATACAAAAACCAAGGAGACAAACAGAAATGAAGTGACCGATCGTCACAGGACCCCCCCCTCAAGGAACAGATTCCAGATGTTCCCTGGAAACAAGAATGGAAAATGTCCAAAAATTACGGGAGGGTGGAGGGAGGAGTTTGTGGAGGGTCGCCAGGCCAAATGTCCTCGCAGCCAGCGAGGGAGCGTCAGGTGGCGGCGACGTGTTGAACGCCGCTGCCAGTGGCGAGGTGGGCGACCGCGGAACGGCCACATTAGTGGCCGACAAGGAGGCGGAAGCGCGTGGTACCTGAGCACCAACAGCTGCCAAGGTCCACACGCAGGTTCTGCAGATCGCGGCAAACAGCGCGGAGGAAGTCCATAACACCGCCGCGTCTTTGGCGGATGAGGAGGTCGCACAGCCGGCGGCGACGATGACGACAGCGCCATGGGAGGAGTCTTCGATGGCGGCACCGTGCAGAGTCCCGCCGGTGACGCGGAGGATGTCTGCGCCGTGGGAAGGCGCGCCTGGGAAGATGAAGGTGGCGGCGATGATGTCTCCGTGGGAGGAGACGATGGCGGGGATGACAGCGGCGTGTGCTTGGCTGCACTGCTGCTGGTAGTAGCCCCCCCTCCAGTAGGCGGATGCCAGACGCCGTCCACCACAGGGAGAAGGAGTTCCGGGTTGTTGATGTCCCCCGGTGCGAAAACCAGGGACGGGCGGTAGGGGGCCAGGAGGAGGGAAAAAGACACGTCCCTCGCCGAGTCCCAGCAGGAGGCCAGGAGGGACATCATGGAAGGCTCCACTGGAGCCTTCGCCGGACTGGCAGGACGAGCGGGTGCTGGAAGGGATAGCAGCCGTGGTGCAGCTGCTGGAAGCTGCCTTGGAGCAGGAACGGGTGCTGGGCGCTCAGCCGGTGTTGGTCGTTGTGGCGCCGCGACCGGCGTAAGACGCGGGGCTGCGACCGGCGTGCGACGCGGTGTGGGAACCGGAGGTCGACGCGCCGGCACAGGCGATTGCCGTGGAGCCGGGACAGGACACACAGCAGGCGACGGGGAAGATGGCGGCGGTGGCCGCGCCGGTCGGAGAGCCGGAGCCGGCGGCCTAGCCGGGAGGAGGGAAGGCGGCGGTGGCCGCGCCGGTCGGAGAGCCGGAACCGGCGGTCGAGGCGGAGGGAGAAGGTCCGAGCCTGCTGTGGGCTGGGACCGCACAAACCTGGCTTTCAAGTCCTCTATGAATTGTGCGGTCCAGAACGTCGGCTGTGCGTCGCCGACAGGGGTTCTCGCGAGGACACAGCATTCTGGCTCGATGATATTGTGAGGAACTCGCATGGCTGCAGTTTGTGTGTCCCCAAGATGCAAGAACCAGGAGGAGGATGTGCAGGTAAGATGATTTTAATGAACATAAACAGAAAATAAAGCAGTCTTGCAGAATTGTTCCAAACATAGAAGTCTATCATCGAGCACTGAGGAGTGCTCGAGAGAAAACATAAATAGACATATGCTGATTGGCAGCAGGTGTGGACCGGCTGCCAATCAACGGCAGGTGAAGAGAGAACAGTGCTCCGCGGAACAGGAAATTTAACAAAATAAGAGCACTGACCGGAAGTAATACAAAAACCAAGGAGACAAACAGAAATGAAGTGACCGATCGTCACATGTATATTATATTAATGATGTATATTATAGTAAAACGTGTTTGTTTTAATGCAGTATATTATATTAGTGATGTATATTATAGTAAAAAGTGTTTGTTTTAATGCTGTATATTATATTAATTATGTATATTATAATAAAAAGTGTTTGTTTTAATGCTGCATATTATATTAATGATGTATATTATAGTAAAAAGGGTGTATTTTAAAGCTGTATATTATATTAGTGATGTATATTATAGTAAAAAGTGTATATTTTAATGCTGTATATTATATTAAAAAGTGTGGATTTTAATGCTGTGTATTATATTAATGATGTATATTATAGTAAAAAGTGTTTTAATGCTGTATATTATATTAATGATGTATATTATAGTAAAAAGTGTTTTAATGCTGTATATTGTATTAATGATGTATATTATAGTAAAAAGTGTTTGTTTTAATGCTGTATATTATATTAATGATGTATATTATAGTAAAAAGGGTGTATTTTAAAGCTGTATATTATATTAATTATGTATAGTATAGTAAAAAGGGTGTATTTTAAAGCTGTATATTATATTAATGATGTATATTATAGTAAAAAGGGTGTATTTTAAAGCTGTATATTATATTAATTATGTATATTATAGTAAAAAGGGTGTATTTTAAAGCTGTATATTATATTAATGATGTATATTATAGTAAAACGTGTTTGTTTTAATGCAGTATATTATATTAGTGATGTATATTATAGTAAAAAGTGTTTGTTTTAATGCTGTATATTATATTAATTATGTATATTATAATAAAAAGTGTTTGTTTTAATGCTGTATATTATATTAATGATGTATATTATAGTAAAAAGGGTGTATTTTAATGCTGTATATTATATTAATGATGTATATTATAGTAAAAAGGGTGTATTTTAAAGATGTATATTATATTAGTGATGTATATTTGTATTCCATGCAGAGCAGTGTAAAGGGCAAGAAAGAGGAATCATGTCCAAATTGAAAAACAAAGTCATGATTTGAAAGGCGGCAACAATTTCAGGAATGTGGGGTGGAAGATAATTTAAGATAAGATAAGCTGAGTCAAGATAAAATCGTTTCTCATATGTCGTCTTCACATTTACAGTGGATGTTAAACATAAACAATGGATGTTGATTATAAACAATGGATGTTTAATATTAATCATAGGTGTTGATGATAAACAATGAATGTTGATTATTGACAATAGATGATGATTATTAACATTGGATGTTGATTATTAACATTGGATGTGGATTATAAACAAAGGATGTTGATTATTAACAAAGGATGTTGATTATTAACAATGGATGTTGATTATTAACAATGGATGTGGATTATTAACAATGGATGTTGATTATTAACAATGGATGTGGATTATAAACAAAGGATGTTGATTATAAACAAAGGATGCTGTTTATAAAAAATGGATGATGATTATAAAAAAGGATGCTGATTATTAACAATGGATGTTGATTATTAACAATGGATGTGGATTATTAACGATGAATGTGGATTATTAACAATGGATGTGGATTATTAACAATGGATGTTGATTATAAATAAATAATGTTGATTATCAACAAAGGATGTTGATTATTAACAAATGAAGCTGTTTATAAAAAAATGGATGGTGATTATAAAAAAGGATGCTGATTATTAACAATGAATGTTGATTATTAACAATGGATGTTAATTATTAGCAATGGATGTTGATTATTAACAATGGATGTGGATTATTAACAATGGATGTTGATTATAAACAAAGGATGTTGATTATAAACAAAGGATGCTGTTTATAAAAATGGATGATGATTATAAAAAAGGATGCTGATTATTAACAATGGATGTTGATTATTAACAATGGATGTTTATTATTAACAATGAATGTGGATTATTAACAATGTATGTTAATTATAAACAAAGGATGTTGATTATAAATAAAGGATGTTGATTATTAACAAAAGATGTTGATTATTAACAAATGAAGCTGTTTATAAAAAATGGATGATGATTATAAAAAAGGATGCTGATTATTAACAATGGATGTTGATTATTAACAATGGATGTTGATTATTAACAATGAATGTGGATTATTAACAATGTATGTTGATTATAAACAAAGGATGTTGATTATAAATAAAGGATGTTGATTATTAACAAACGATGTTGATTACCGTAATTTCCGGACTATAAGCCGCACCTGACTATAAGCCGCACCAGCTAAATTTAGGGGAAAATACAGATTGCTCCATATATAAGCCGCACCCGACTATAAGCCGCAGGGTTTTGATGTGTAATTACCGTAGTATATAGGGGTTCCTGCTACCACGGAGGGGATTGTCGGGACAGAGATGACTGTTTGGGAACGCAAAGCGTCCCATTTATTAACAATAAATCTTTCAATCATTCAATCAAACTTTCACATCTTTGACATGGCGAACAGCATTCGTGCAGAGTACAAATAATACAACGGTGCAAAGTAATACAAAGTGCTCGCCTGTACGTTATCAAAATAACCAGCCTACCGGTATATGAAAAGTCAGTCTTTAATCATTGTGTCATCGTCTTCCTCCTGCGTACTAAAACCACCGAAATCCTCTTCGTCGGTGTCGGAGAAGAACAGGCCGTAAATAAGCCGCACCCTTGTATAAGCCGCAGGGACCAGAACGAGGGGAAAAAGTAGCGGCTTATAGTCCGGAAATTACGGTATTAACAAATAAAGCTGTTTATAAAAAATGGATGATGATTATAAAAAAGGATGCTGATTATTAACAATGAATGTGGATTATTAACAATGGATGTTGATTATAAACAAATGATGTTGATTATATATAAATAATGTTGATTATCAACAAAGGATGTTGATTATTAACAAATGAAGCTGTTTGTAAAAAAATGGATGATGATTATAAAAAAGGATTCTGATTATTAACAATGGATGTTGATTATTAACAATGGATGTGGATTATTAGCAATGGATGTTGATTATTAACAATGGATGTGGGTTATAAACAAAGGATGTTGATTATAAACAAAGGATGCTGTTTATAAAAATGGATGATGATTATAAAAAAGGATGCTGATTATTAACAATGGATGTTGATTATTAACAATGGATGTTGATTATAAATAAAGGATGTTGATTATTAACAAATGAAGCTGTTTATAAAAAATGGATAATGATTATAAATAATGATGCTGATTATTAACAATGGATGTTGATTATTAACAATGGATGTGGATTATTAACAATGGATGTGGTTTATAAACAAAGGATGTTGATTATAAACAAAGGATGTTGATTATAAATAAAGGATGTTGATTATTAACAAATGAAGCTGTTTATAAAAAATGGATGATGACTATAAAAAAAGGATGCTGAATATTACCAATGGATGTTGATTATTAACAATGGATGTTGATTATTAACAATGGATGGAAGAAAAAGATATGAAAAATGAGTGATAGTCTTCACATGAGATGTTTGAAAGTAAAAGTAATATTTGTTCAAAAGGAGTTTTTGAAGCTCAGTGAGGACGCGAGCGAGCACTTTTATTGTTCTCAGCATCCGTGTTGCTCACGATGAGAAGCTCTGACTCACTGATGAGAGCCCGGTGACTCACACTGACCTGGGATCAGAAGACGGAGGCCGACTCGTTGCTTTTCTGCGAGGTGACAACAAAAACAGCCTCCTTGTCAGAATGAGTCGTACTAACATGATCATCCCTCCCACACGTTGCCTGCCATCGCAGGAATCGGAATAAATGATACCAAAGACTTCAACAAAGACTACTTTCAGATCCAGAACCTTCTATTTTTCATCCTGAATGTAAGCAGGAGGATCCACAAGTTTGACAAGCTGTGTGCTAAACAGATGCAGCTTCAGTCAAACAGTAAGCATCATGTAGCATCATTGCTAAGTGCTAAACAACAAACTAGGAACATCATAAAACAATCACGACACAAAGCACACAAAACTGTTTTACTCAAATTGTGAACAGGGGATTTTGTGTGTGTAAGGCAGGGGTCACCAACGCGGTGCCCGCGGGCACCAGGTAGCCCGTAAGGACCAGATGAGTAGCCCGCTGGCCTGTTCTAAAAATAGCTCAAATAGCAGCACTTACCAGTGAGCTGCCTCTATTTTTTAAATTGTATTTATTTACTAGCAAGCTGGTCTCGCTTTGCCTGACATTTTTAATTCTAAGAGAGACAAAACTCAAATAGAATTTGAAAATCCAAGAAAATATTTTAAAGACTTGGTCTTCACTTGTTTGAATAAATTCATTAATGTTTTTACTTTGCTTCTTATAACTTTCAGAAAGACAATTTTAGAGAAACAATACAACCTTAAAAATGATTTTAGGATTTTTAAACACATATACCTTTTTACCTTTTAAATTCCTTCCTCTTCTTTCCTGAAAATTTAATTCAATGTTCAAGTAAATTTATTGTTTTTATTGTAAAGAATAATCAATACATTTTAATTTAATTCTTCATTTTAGCTTCTGTTTTTTCGAAGAAGAATATTTGTGAAATATTTCTTCAAACTTATTATGATTAAAATTCAAAAAAATTATTTATTGTAAAGTATAATCAATAAATTTTAATTTAATTCTTCATTTTAGCTTCTGTTTTTTCGAAGAAGAATATTTGTGAAATATTTCTTCAAACTTATTATGATTAAAATTCAAAAAAATTA
Organism: Entelurus aequoreus; assembly: GCF_033978785.1. Lineage (NCBI taxonomy): Eukaryota > Metazoa > Chordata > Actinopteri > Syngnathiformes > Syngnathidae > Entelurus > Entelurus aequoreus. The sequence continues at coordinate 60,882,065 of NC_084740.1, forward strand.
TTTATTGTAAAGAATAATCAATACATTTTAATTTAATTCTTCATTTTAGCTTCTGTTTTTTCGAAGAAGAATATTTGTGAAATATTTCTTCAAACTTATTATGATTAAAATTCAAAAAAATTATTTATTGTAAAGTATAATCAATAAATTTTAATTTAATTCTTCATTTTAGCTTCTGTTTTTTCGAAGAAGAATATTTGTGAAATATTTCTTCAAACTTATTATGATTAAAATTCAAAAAAATTATTTATTGTAAAGAATAATCAATACATTTTAATTTAATTCTTCATTTTAGCTTCTGTTTTTTCGAAGAAGAATATTTTTGAAATATTTCTTCAAACTTATTATGATTAAAATTCAAAAAAATTATTTATTGTAAAGTATAATCAATAAATTTGAATTTATTCTTCATTTTAGCTTCTGTTTTTTCGAAGAAGAATATTTGTGAAATATTTCTTCAAACTTATTATGATTAAAATTTTAAAAAATTATTCTGGCAAATCTAGAAAATCTGTAGAATCAAATTTAAATCTTATTTCAAAGCCTTTTGAATTTCTTTTAAAATTTTTGTTCTGGAAAATCTAGAAGAAATAGTGATTTGTCTTTGTTAGAAATATAGCTTGGTCCAATTTGTTATATATTCTAACAAAGTGCAGATTGGATTTTAACCTATTTAAAACATGTCATCAAAATCCTAAAATTAATCTTAATCAGGAAAAATTACTAATGATGTTCCATAAATTCTTTTTTAAATTTTTTCAAAAAGATTCGAATTAGCTAGTTTTTCTCTCCTTTTTTTCGGTTGAATTTTGAATTTTAAAGAGTCGAAATTGAAGATAAACTATGTTTCAAAATTTAATTGTCATTGTTTTCGTGTTTTCTCCTCTTTTAAACCGTTCAATTAAGTGTAAATATCATTAATTATTAATAATAACATAGAGTTAAAGGTAAATTAAGCAAATTGGCTATTTCTGGCAATTTATTGAAGTGTGTATCAAACTGGTAGCCCTTCGCATTAATCAGTACCCAAGAAGTAGCTCTTGCTTTCAAAAAGGTTGGTGACCCCTGGTGTAAGGTGTGGATTATCAATCAATCAATCAATGTTTACTTATATAGCCTTAAATCACGAGTGTCTCAAAGGGCTGCACAAGCCACAACGACTAGGGTTGTACGGTATACCAGTACTAGTATAGTATCGCGGTACTAATGAATCAAAAAGGGTACTATACTCTGTTTGAAAAGTACCGGTTCGCCACATCGTGATATTGCTGGTTTTACGAGCAGAGGAGCATGTTCGGCAGCGCACACACACGAAGTACTTACAAGCAGACACAGTGTGTAGACAGAAAAGGGACGCATTTTGGTCTAAAAACTGACGATAAAGGTGAAGTTATAACTAGAGATGTCCGATAATATCAGCCTGCCGATATTATCGGCCGAAATATGCGTTAAAATGTAATATCGGAAATTATCGGTATCGTTTTTTTTATTATCGGTATCGTTTTTTTTTTTTTTTTTTAAATTAAATCCACATAAAAAACACAAGATACACTTACAATTAGTGCACCAAGCCAAAAAACCTCCCTCCCCCATTTACACTCATTCACACAAAAGGGTTGTTTCTTTCTGTTATTAATATTCTGGTTCCTACATTATATATCAATATATATCAATACAGTCTGCAAGGGATACAGTCCGTAAGCACACATGATTGTGCGTGCTGCTGCTCCACTAATAGTACTAACCTTTAACAGTTAATGTTACTCATTTTCATTAATTACTAGTTTCTATGTAACTGTTTTTATATTGTTTTACTTTCTTTTTTATTCAAGAAAATGTTTTTAATTTATTTATCTTATTTTACTAATTTTTTTAAAAAGGACCTTATCTTCACCATACCTGGTTGTCCAAATTAGGCATAATAATGTGTTAATTCCACGACTGCATATATCGGTTGATATCGGTATTGGTTGATATCGGTATCGGTAATTAAAGAGTTGGACAATATCGGAATATCGGATATCGGCAAAAAGCCATTATCGGACATCCCTAGTTATAACACTGAAACACCCTCAGGAAGAGCTGCTTTAAGACATGCTAGCTAGCTAGCAGCTAACATCCATCCGCAGTCTGCAGTGTTTTAGCTACTTCTACATCACTAATCCTGGTCACCTTGGCGACAAATAAAGTACGTTTCTTACGAGTAACATTATCACTGCAGGACGAGGAATAGCTAAACATGCTTCACTACACACCGTAGGAGGATACAATAGCTCACCGGTGTCACAATGTAAACAAACGCCACGGGTGGATCTACACCTGACATCCACTGTAATGATACCAAGTACAAGAGCGAATCTAGTCGATCAATATTTTTTTCCATCCATCCATCCATCCATTTCCTACCGCTTATTCCATTCGGGGTCGCGGGGGGCGCTGGAGCCTATCTCAGCTACAATTGGGCGGAAGGCGGGGTACACCCTGGACAAGTCGCCACCTCATCACAGGGCCAACACAGATAGATTTTTTTATCGTCACAAAATATTTTATTTAAAAAAAAAATATATTATATTCATAAAGTCAGGAAATACATCCCTGGACACATGAGAATTTAAATCATGATCCTGTAACTACTTGGAATCGGATCGATACCTAAATGTGTGGTATCATCCAAAACGAATGTAAAGTATCAAAGAAGAGAAGAACAAGTGATTATTACATTTGAACAGAAGTGTTAAAACAGAAAATAAGCAGATATTAACAGTAAATGAACAAGTAGATTAATAATCAATTTTTACAGTTTGTCCTTCATAATGTGTACAAAATATAAGGTGTATAAATGACACAATATGTTACTGCATACGACTAATTAGGAGTCTTTGTTTGTTTACTTACTACTAAAAGACAAGAAAGGTATGTTTAATGTACCCTAAGATTTTTTTGTTAAAATAATGCAATTTTTCTTGTGGTCCCCTTTATGTAAAAAAATATTTAAAAGTATCACAATACATTTTGGTACCGGTACTAAAATATCGGTATCGAGACAACCCTAGTATGGACCAGTTTTTCCCTGCTTAGCAATACCACTTACTGCCTGTGGGGCACCGTGTGCTGTGTGATTCATAAATGACGATGTTCAATAAGCTCACGCTCTGTAGAAAACAAACTGTGCTGAAGCTAAGTCGCCGTCCCTTTGCATTCCCAGAAATGAGCACCACCGAGGATAGGATGGGCACACCAATGAGTCCACGGCTGCAGGTGACGGAGAGGCAAGGACTTGACACCTGAGTCACAGCTCCAACTAAACATCTGACAGCTTACAGTCTTGTCCCGGGAGAAGAAAGTGAAAACTATTGGAAATATCCAAGAGTTTGACAATCAAGATACAGATTGGGAGTTTTGTATTGAACTAGTTGAATTGTACTAGGAAAATACCACCGAAGGAAAGTATTAACCCCACCCTTTGTCCCAGTTTTAAGACAGGAAAGGCTGAAGCTGTTCGTACATGCGGCGACTTGAAAGTGACCATGAACCCTGTGCAGTTTTTGCTTCCACGCATTGATGACCTTTTGAGGCAATAGCAATTTCATAAATGTCCATAGATAAAATAATGAATCTTTGCCTCTATGGACTAAGATTTACTCCCGTGACAGACCACCATTTGCCCTATGGACTAAGATTTACTACTACGACAGACCACCATTAGCCCTATGGACAAATATTTACTCCTACGACAGACCACCATTAGCCCTATGGACAAATATTTACTCCTACGACAGACCACCATTAGTCCTATGGACAAAGACTTACTCTTGTGACAGACCACTGTTAGTCCTATGGACAAAGATTTACTCTTGTGACAGACCACTGTTAGTCCTATGGACAAATATCTACTCCTGTGACAGACCACCATTAGCCCTATGGACAAATATCTACTCCTGTGACAGACCACCATTAGCCCTATGGACAAATATCTACTCCTGTGACAGATCATCATTAGCCCTATGGACAAATATCTACTCCTGTGACAGACCACCATTAGTCCTATGGACAAATATTTACTCCTGTGACAGACCACCATTAGTCCTATGGACAAAGACTTACTCTTGTGACAGACCACCATTAGCCCTATCGACAAAGACTTACTCTTGTGACAGACCACCATTAGTCCTATGGACAAAGACTTACTCTTGTGACAGACCACCAATAGTCCTATGGACAAAGACTTACTCCTGTGACAGACCACCATTAGTCCTATGGACAAAGACTTACTCCCGTGACAGACCACCATTAGCCCTATGGACTAAGATTTACTCTTGTGACAGACCACCATTAGTCCTATGGACAAAGACTTACTCCTGTGACAGACCACCATTAGCCCTATGGACAAAGACTTACTCCTGTGACAGACCACCATTAGCCCTATGGACTAAGATTTACTCTTGTGACAGACCACCATTAGCCCTATGGACAAATATCTACTCCTGTGACAGATCATCATTAGCCCTATGGACAAATATCTACTCCTGTGACAGACCACCATTAGTCCTATGGACAAATATTTACTCCTGTGACAGACCACCATTAGTCCTATGGACAAAGACTTACTCTTGTGACAGACCACCATTAGCCCTATGGACAAAGACTTACTCTTGTGACAGACCACCATTAGTCCTATGGACAAAGACTTACTCTTGTGACAGACCACCATTAGTCCTATGGACAAAGACTTACTCTTGTGACAGACCACCATTAGTCCTATGGACAAAGACTTACTCCTGTGACAGACCACCATTAGTCCTATGGACAAAGATTTACTCTTGTGACAGACCACCAATAGTCCTATGGACAAAGACTTACTCTTGTGACAGACCACCATTAGTCCTATGGACAAATATTTACTCTTGTGATAGACCACCATTAGTCCTATGGACAAAGACTTACTCTTGTGACAGACCACCATTAGTCCTATGGACAAAGACTTACTCCTGTGACAGACCACCATTAGTCCTATGGACAAAGATTTACTCTTGTGACAGACCACTGTTAGTCCTATGGACAAAGACTTACTCTTGTGACAGACCACCATTAGTCCTATGGACAAATATTTACTCCTATGACAGACCACCATTAGCCCTATGGACTACTTTGTATACAGTAATAGTACACACAATTTTATACTTCATACTATACTAATACTTGGTTAGTATTCAGGTCACGACATGTCAATGGAGTATTGTTGGAGGTATTTTAGAGGGTTTTATGGGCACATTATTGTACTCCTCTTAGCCACCTGCTGTTTGCCATATTTCATGATTTAGAATGCATCCACAGAGAACATCATTGTAAATTAAATATGCAAAAAACGGTGCAGGAAATGATGTTTTCCCCCATAAATAATGTCTGCTTGTTTATTTTATTCCAACATGTCAGAATGAAATGTCCCCTGCATGAAGTGTGTGGCCCTTGGTGGAGCCCCCTGCCAGTTATTAGTAATCATCTCCACCTTTCACATCAGAAATAGACAGGAAGTGCTTTTATGTTGGCGAGGCTTTGAGAGGGCGTGACCATTCCCTGGTGACATCAAAGAAGTGGGAGGCGGCCTAGCGCCCTTTCACAGGAGTATAAGAGCTTCCTGTTACGTCCCCTGGGGACGGGGCCGGCGGGCGCATAATAATGCATCATCAGCACTTTTAGTAACCTTAGAAGTTGTGACCTGTGACTTGGCTGCGGCGCCCGTTCCCACGCCGGGTGGGCGGGGCCAGCGTTTAAGCCCGCGCATAATGCACTTTTTGTTGCTAGCGCCATCACCAGTGTCCTCGCACGTTACCGCTGATGACTCACGCAGGCCACGCCCACCATTCTGCACACAGGCCACGCCCACCATTCTTCAAAGCCATCACTTCCTGACAACACAACCTGTGAGGCCCGCCTACGCAGTCCAAAACTGGGAAGTACAATTCATCTGGGACTGAAAACAACATCATTATTATTATTATTCATAATAATATTATTGTTAATATTAACATTGTTGGGATGTTAGTTCCTTTATTAAACTGAAGAAAATAACCAAACAGATTTGGAAGAAAAACTACAAATGGAAAAGTGATTAAATAAAATACAAATAAAAAGTCATTTAACCTTATTTTGACATCCCAATGATGACTTTTCACCACTTCAGCACTTCCATCAAGATCCTCCACGTCTTTCAGCACCACCTTTCACTGACTTCCTGATAAGGTTTGATGTTTCCCAGGATGGATGACATGTTTTCCCTTAAAGTGACACACACACACCATTCTTCACGGACATTTGCTTCCTCACTCTTCACTATTCACTCACTTCTGGAGTTTGCCCCGCCCCTTTCGGTGCGCAGCCAAGATGGCGACTCCTGATGATGTTTAGTGTGGCGTCAAAAGAGTGCAAAAACTCAACAAAAATCTGCTCTCATGCAGACTCACTTTGTGCTGGTCTTGCGTTTCTCCGCTCGTGTGACGCTCCTCTCTGATTGGTCCCTTTAAGAGGCTCCTCCTCTCTGATTGGTCACTTTAAAAGGCTCCTCTTCTCTGATTGGTCCCTTTAAGAGGCTCCTCCTCTCTGATTGGTCACTTTAAGAGGCTCCTCTTCTCTGATTGGTCCCTTTAAGAGGCTCCTCCTCTCTGATTGGTCACTTTAAGAGGCTCCTCTTCTCTGATTGGTCCCTTTAAGAGGCTCCTCTTCTCTGATTAGTCACTTCAAGAGGCTCCTCCTTTCTGATTGGTCACTTTAAGTGGCTCCTCCTCTCTGATTGGTCACATTAAGAGGCTCCTCCTCTCTGATTAGTCACTTTAAGAGGCTCCTCCTCTCTGATTGGTCATTTCAAAAGACACCTCCTCTCTGATTGGTCACTTTAAGAGGCTCCTCCTCTGTGATTGGTCATTTCAAAATCACCTCCTCTCTGATTGGTCACTTTAAGAGGCTCCTCCTCTCTGATTGGTTAACTTTAAGAGGCTCCTCTTTGATTGGTCCCTTTAAGAGGCTCCTCCTCTCTGATTGGTCACTTTAAGTGGCTCCTCCTCTCTGATTGGTCACTTTAAGTGGCTCCTCCTCTCTGATTGGTCACTTTAAGAGGCTTCTCTTCTCTGGTGGTTCACTTTAAGAAACACTTCCTCTCTGATTGGTCACTTTAAGAGGCTCCTCCTCTCTGATTGGTCACTTAAGAGGCTCCTCCTCTCTAATTGGTCCCTTTAAGAGACTCATCCTCTCTGATTGGTCCCTTTAAGAGGCTCCTCCTCTCTGATTGGTCACTTTAAGAGGCTCCTCCTCCCTGGTTGGTCACTTTAAGAGGCTCCTCCTCTCTGATTGGTCACTTTAAGAGGCTCCTCCTCTCTGATTGGTCACTTTAAGAGGCTCCTCCTCTCCAATTGGTCCCTTTAAGAGACTCATCCTCTCCGATTGGTCCCTTTAAGAGGCTCCTCCTCTCTGATTGGTCACTTCAAAAGACACCTCCTCTCTGATTAGTCCCTTTAAGAGGCTCCTCCTCTCTGATTGGTCACTTTAAGAGGCTCCTCCTCTCTGATTGGTCACTTTAAGAGGCTCCTCCTCTCTGATTGGTCACTTTAAGAGGAACCTGGATGCAGCCAATCAGAGTGAACTTTGTCCCTTCTGGAGGACGTGCCAATTCATCTTAGACGATGAAGATCGTAACGTCTTTGGATTAAATATTCATATTTGACTTTATTTCTGCACAACAAAGTTGTTTAGTTTGTGCCAAAAGAGAGGAAGTGAAAGACAACATAAATAGTTTCAGTCCAACTTCCTGTTCCCGCATTTTATTCTGCTTATTTTATGTACGCTAAAGACCAAGTGTAACAAATACATCACCTAACCAGTTACTGTTTGCCAGTTACTGTTAGCCAGTTACTGTTAGCTTGTCGCCGTTAGCCAGTTACTGTTAGCCAGTTACTGTTAGCTTGTCGCCGTTAGCCAGTTACTGTTAGCCAGTTACTGTTAGCTTGTCGCCAGTAGTGAGAGTTAGCTGCATTGTTAGCTAGTGAGGGTTCACTAGAAATGGTTAACAAGTGAGTGTTAGCTAGAAAAGGTTAACTAGTGAGTGTTAGCTACAAAAGGTTAGCTAGTGAGTGTTAACTAGAAAAGGTTAACTAGTGAGTGTTGGTTAGAAAAGGTTAGCTAGTGAGTGTTGGCTAGACAGAGTTAGCTACAAAAGATTAACTAGTGAGTGTTAGCTAGAAAATGTTAACTAGTGAGTGTTAGGTAGAAAATGTTAACTAGTGTGTGTTAGCTACAAAAGGTTAGCTAGTGAGTGTTAACTAGAAAAGGTTAACTAGTGAGTGTTGGTTAGAAAAGGTTAGCTAGTGAGTGTTGGCTAGACAGAGTTAGCTACAAAAGATTAACTAGTGAGTGTTAGCTAGAAAATGTTAACTATTGAGTGTTAGCTAGAAAATGTTAACTAGTGTGTGTTAGCTAGAAAAAGGTAGCTAGAAAAGGTTAGCTAGAAAAGGTTAACTAGTGAGTGTTGGCTAGAAAAAGTTAGCTAGAAAAGGTTAACTAGTGAGTGTTAGCTATAAAAGCTTACTAGTCAGTATTAGCTAGAAAAGGTTAACTAGTGAGTGTTAGCTAGAAAATGTTAGTTAGAAAAGGTTAACTAGTGAGTGTTAGCTAGAAAATGTTAGCTACAAATGTTAACTAGTGAGTGTTAGCTATAACATTTTAATTAGTGAGTGATAGCTAGAAAAGGTTAACTAGTGAGTGATAGCTAGGAAATGTTAGCTAAAAATGTTAACTAGTGAGTGTTAGCTATAAAATGTTAACTAGTGATTGATAGCTACAAAAGGTTAACTAGTGAGTGTTAGCTAGAAAAGGTTAGCTAGTGAGTGTTAGCTGGGGAAAAGGGTAGCTAGAAAAGGTTAACTAGTGAGTGTTAGCTACAAAAGGTTAGCTAGTGAGTGTTAACTGGAAAAGGTTAGCTAGTGAGTGTTAGCTATAAAATGTTAACTAGTGAGTGATAGCTAGACAAGGTTAACTAGTGAGTGTTGGCTAGAAAAGTTTAACTAGTGAGTGTTAGCTAGACAAAGTTAACTAGTGAGTGTTAGCTAGGCAAGGTTAACTAGTGAGTGTTGGCTAAAAAATGTTAACTAGTGAGTGTTAGCTAGACAAGGTTAACTAGTGAGTGTTAGCTAGAAAAGGGTAGCTACTGAGTGTTGGCTAGAAAAGGTTAACAAGTGGGTGTTGGCTAGAGAAGGGTTAGCTAGAAAAGGTTAAGTAGTGAGTGTTAGCTATAAAAGCTTACTAGTCCGTGTTAGCTAGAAAAGGTTAACTAGTGAGTGTTAGCTAGAAAAGGTTAGCTAGAAAAGGTTAACTAGTGAATGTTAGCTATAAAAGCTTACTAGTCCGTGTTAGCTAGAAAAGGTTAACTAGTGAGTGTTAGCTAGGAAATGTTAGCTACAAATGTTAACTAGTGAGTGTTAGCTATAACATTTTAACTAGTGAGTGATAGCTACAAAAGGTTAACTAGTGAGTGATAGCTAGAAAATGTTAGCTAAAAATGTTAACTAGTGAGTGTTTGCTATAAAATGTTAACTAGTGATTGATAGCTACAAAAGGTTAACTAGTGAGTGTTAGCTAGAAAAGGTTAGCTAGTGAGTGTTAGCTGGGGAAAAGGGTAGCTAGAAAAGGTTAACTAGTGAGTGTTAGCTACAAAAGGTTAGCTAGTGAGTGTTAGCTATAAAATGTTAACTAGTGAGTGATAGCTAGACAAGGTTAACTAGTGAGTGTTGGCTAGAAAAGGTTAACTAGTGAGTGTTAGCTAGACAAGGTTAACTAGTGAGTGTTAGCTAGAAAAGGGTAGCTAGTGAGTGTTGACTAGAAAAGGTTAACAAGTGGGTGTTGGCTAGAGAAGGGTTAGCTAGAAAAGGTTAACTAGTGAGTGTTAGCTATAAAAGCTTACTGGTCAGTGTTAGCAAGAAAAGGTTAACTAGTGAGTGTTAGCTATAAAAGCTTACTGGTCAGTGTTAGCAAGAAAAGGTTAACTAGTGAGTGTTAGATAGAAAAGGTTAACTAGTGAGTGTTAGCTAGAAAAGGTTAGCTAGAAAAGGTTAACTAGTGAATGTTAGCTAGAAAAGGTTAGCTAGAAAAGGTTAACTAGTGTGTATTAGCTAGAAAAGGTTAACTAGTGTGTGTTAGCTAGAAAAGATGAGATGTTTGAGAGATTAGTGATCAGGGAACACTTTGAGGGTCGCTGGTGGTTTTGTGTGCGAGCGTATTTGCCGTCACGCTCCCACCTTCTCACGTATATTTGAACTTCTCACGGCCGCTTGTTTGTGTGCACTCCACACCAGGCTCAGTAGTGCTAAAGTGCAAAAGTGTTTCCGTCATAATAAGAAGGAAGAGGAATGTTTCCTTTGGTCGGAGGTGAAGAATAGAACTTTGGCACTTCCTGTCCCCCTGAGAGTCCTCGTTAATCAGCGGCGTCCTCCAGGGCGCCATCTTTTACGGCCAACACGTGTTTGCTCTCCATCACGCTGACGCCAAGAAGGTGAAGATTTATCGGCAGACAACAACAAGGACACTTTTTTTTTTTTTGGATCTCTTTCTCTTTCTCCAAAACAGCAGAGATGTCCTGCTCATCTTTTCAGTTCCCCTTCGCAGCTTCCAGGAGTCCACAGCAAATCTGCCTTTTATGTGGCAGCATGTTTGTTCACACCATCCTGGCAGCTACAAGACCTCCTGTTTGCTGTGAAATGTCCCAACTGGCTGCTGGTCGGTAAGAAAAACACTTCCAAACCTCCATGAATGCTATGAACACGTCTTTGTTTTTGTTTTTAAAAACACATGCTCTGTATTTTGCATTAGGTAGTCAGTGTTAGCTAGTGGGGGTTAGCTAGTCAGTGTTAGGTACTTTGTGATAGTTCATGTTAGCTAGTCAATGTTAGCTAGTAAGTATTTCGCTAGTAAGAATTAACTAATCAATGTTTGCTAGTGAATGTTAGCAAGTCAGTCTTAGTGTGGGTTAGCCCACAAAAAGCCCAGACTTCCTTCTCCCAAGCCCAGTGATTCTTAACCTGGGTTCGGTGAGTCGGCCTCAGGGGTTCGACGGAGCCTCCGCCGCGGAGGTCAAGACACACCCGACTCATCGTGTAAATACAAACTTTATGGATACGGCAGAAGTCAGACTGATTTGCATGTGTGTAATTTGTTGTGAGTTCATGCACAGTTCCTTTTGTGCGCCAGTAAAAAAACATAACTTTGTCATGAATTTGAAAAAAAAAACATTTTATTTTTCACTAAAGAAGGGTTCAGTGAATGCGCATACGAAACTGGTGGGGTTCGGTATCTCCAACAATGTTAAGAACCACTGCCCCAGCCACTTGGTCCAGCTCCTCCCGGGGGATCCCGAGGCGTTCCCAGGCCAGCCGGGAGACATAGTCTTCCCAACCTGTCCTGGGTCTTCCCCGTGGCCTCATACCGGTCGGACGTGCCCTAAACACCTCCCTAGGGAGGCGTTTGGGTGGCATCCTGACCAGATGCCCCAACCACCTCATCTGGCTCCTCTCCATGTGGAGGAGCAGCGGCTTTACTTTGAGCTCCTCCCGGATGACAGAGCTTCTCACCCTATCACCTACTCAGTGGCCTAGTGGTTAGATTGTCCGCCCTGAGATCGGTAGGTTGTGAGTTCAAACCCCGGGTCATACCAAAGACTATAAAAATGGGACCCATTACCTCCCTGCTTGGCACTCAGCATCAAGGGTTGGAATTGGGGGTTAAATAACCAAAATTGATTCCCGGGCGCGGCTACGCTGCTGCTCACTGCTCCCCTCACCTCTCAGGGGGTGATCAAGGGGATGGGTCAAATGCAGAGGACAGATTTCACCACACCTAGTGTGTGTGTGACAATCATTGGTACTTTAACTTTAACTTTAACTATCTCTAAGGGAGAGCCCCACCACCCGGCGGAGGAAACTCATTTGGGCCGCTTGTACCCGTGATCTTGTCCTTTCGGTCATAACCCAAAGACCAGGACCATCAAGTTAAAAGTTAAAGTACCAATGATTGTCACACACACACACACGCACACACACTAGGTGTGGCACAATTATTCTCTGCAATTGACCCATCACCCTTGTTTACCCCATGGGAAGTGAGGGGAGCAGCGCCCAGGAATCATTTTTGGTGATTTAACCCCCAATTTCAACTCTTGATGCTGAGTGCCAAGCAGGGAGGTAATGGCTCCCATTTTTATAGTCTTTGGTATGACTCGGCCAGGGTTTGAACTCACAACCTACAGATCTCAGGGCAGACACTCTAACCACTTGGCCACTGAGTAGGTAGTGAGGATGGGAACGTAGATCGACTGGTAAATTGAGAGCTTCGCCTTCCGGCTCAGCTCCTTTTTCACCACAACGAATCGATACAGCGTCCGCATTACTGAATACGCCGCACCGATCCGCCTGTCGATCTCACAATCCACTCTTTCCTCACTCGTGAACAAGAACAACTCCTCCTCTTGGTCCACACAGGTTGGAAGTCCTGTGTGGATAGTTAGGGCTGGACCTCACAGGTGAAGACCTGACCAGCAGTGTCTACAAGCCCCTCCCTGAGGCCTCTGTGTCACACGTCCCAGCGAGGTAATGCCTGGGACCTGGGATTAGATCTGCTTTGGTGCTCGGACCGAGGCCCTTCCAGCAGAGAGTGGTCACTCCTTGGAAGTCTGGCATGCAGTGTGCTTTACCAGACGTGTTATCACCAGACATTCTGGGCTTATCAATGTGAAAACACATTTTCCCACAAACTTCTTGGCAAACCTCAAGTTAGCGTTGCAAAACGGAGTTTGACTTGGATAATCTTTTTATGTGAACCACCAAACCTTTAGTGCGGACGTCAACATTCCTGGTCCTTAGCAAAGACCGCTTGAACAAACACCCGTACTCGTTCTCTGTGCTTGTTTTCTCCTTAGAATTTAACTGACTACTAATCGCTACTTTTGAAACCGTGTTGTTTTTTAATATAATAAAAATTGTTTGAAAATATCTTAACATTTTTTTATAGACTTTTGTATTAAAAAAAAATGTTATTGTTTATATTTATGTACATTTGTTATTGTTTGAAAATCCATGAATAGAATGTAGTACAATCAAGTACACTCGTTTAATGAGGTAATGTAATAATATAAGCTTCTCTATATTTTCATGGATAAATGTTTAGATCTCCAGGTTGGGGAGGAGATCTTGCCCCAAGTGGAGGAGTTCAAGTACCTCGGAGTCTTGTTCATGAGTGAGGGAAGAGTGGATCGTGAGATGGACAGGCGGATCGGTGCGGCGTCTTCAGTAATGCGGACGCTGTATCGATCTGTTGCGGTGAAGAAGCTCTCAATTTACCGGTCGATCTACGTTCCCATCCTCACCTATGGTCATGAGCTTTGGGTTATGACCGAAAGGACAAGATCACGGGTACAAGCAGCCGAGAAGAGTTTCCTCCGCCGGGTGGCGGGTCTCTCCCTTAGAGATAGGGTGAGAAGCTCTGTCATCCGGGAGGAGTTCAAGTACCTCGGAGTCTTGTTCATGAGTGAGGGAAGAGTGGATCGTGAGATGGACAGGCGGATCGGTGCGGCGTCTTCAATAATGCGGACGCTGTATCGATCCGTTGTGGTGAAGAAGCTCTCAATTTAGCGGTCGATCTACGTTCCCATCCTCACCTATGGTCATGAGCTTTGGGTTATGACCGAAAGGACAAGATCTCGGGTACGAGCAGCCGAGATGAGTTTCCTCCGTTGGGTGGCGGGTCTCTCCCTTAGCGATAGGATGAGAAGCTCTGTCATCCGGGAGGAGCTCAAAGTAAAGCCGCTGCTCCTCCACATGGAGAGGAGCCAGATGAGGTGGTTCGGGCATCTGGTCAAGATGCCACCCGAACGCCTCCCTAGGGAGGTTTTCTGGGCACGTCCGACCATGGGGAAGACCCAGGACACATTGGGAAGACTATGTCTCCCGGCTGGCCTGGGAACGCCTCGGGATCCCCCGGGAGGAGCTGGACCAAGTGGCTGGGGAGAGGGAAGTCTGGGCTTCTCTGCTTAGGCTGCTGCCCCTGCGACCCGACCTTGGATAAGCGGAAGAAAATGGATGGATGGATGTTTAGATCTGAGTGGAATGGAATCCTAGTTACAACAAATGATTACACCCCTACTAGTGCAGCTCGGGAGTGCACGAGACATTCCACTGGCTCAGGTAGCAACAAACACCCGTGTCAGTAGCGTAGCCACGAATCAGTAAAGTAAAGAGCAGTGCTGGCATACAAAGCAGCCTGGTTGGCAAGCAAGGACCAGAGGTTGCCAGAGGCACTGAGCTTGCAGCTCCTCTAAGTTGGCGTCCACACAACAGAAGTATTTTGCCGGCAGCAAATATTTGCAGAGGGCGTGTGAGTGGAATGTTTGCGCAGAAGAAAAGAGCAGCGCCGCTGGGATAAATGGACTTTATTCATAGGGTAGGTATGTTTGTTTACATTTATACAAAAATACACAATACAGTAGAGTTGGGACCCAACTGGGCCTTCATAATAATAATATTCACCATCACATCAATGTCTGCCTTAAAGTGTCCTGCAGTGAACACTTTAACGTCTCTGCCCTGACGTCGGGTTCAGGTGCGGCTGGGCAGGGGAACAGTATTTCAGGACTCGGCCGCATGGTCATTCATTCACTCATTCATTCACGTATTCATTCGTTTTTTTGTTCATGCGTTTGTTCGCTCATGTATTTGTTTGTTTGCTCACTCACTCACTCATTCATTCATACATTCATTCATTCACTCATTGATTTATTCACTCATTCATTTGTTTGTTCATGCATAGGCTAATTTATTCATTCACACATATTCATTCACTCGTGCATTCATTTGTTTGTACATTCATTCACTTATTTGTGCACTCATCCATTCATTGTTTTTTAAGGCATTCACTCATTTATCTAGTCATGCATTCACTCATTTATTCGCTCATGCCTTCGTTTGCTCACTCACTCACTCACTCACTCATTCTTACATTCATTTATTTACTCATTCATTTGTTTGTTCATGTATTCACTCATTTATTCATTCACTCATTTGTTCATTCACAAACATATTCATTCACTCATGAATTCATCTGTTTGTTCATTCATCAATTTATGTATCCACTCACTCACTCACTCACTCACTTACTCATACATTCATTTATTTATTTACTCATTCAATTATTTGTTAATGCATTCACTCATTTATTCATTCACAAACATTTTCATTCACTCTTGAATTCATTTGTTTGTTCATTCATCAATTTATGTATACACTCACTCACTCACTCACTCACTCACTCACTCACTCACTCACTCACTCACTCATACATTCATGTATTTATTTACTCATTAATTTGTTTATTAATGCATTCACTCATTTATTCATTCACAAACATATTCATTCACTCATGAATTCATTTGTTCATTCATCAATGTATGTATCCACTCACTCACTCACTCACTCACTCACTCACTCACTCACTCACTCACTCACTCACTCACTCACTCACTCACTCACTCATTTATTTACTCATTCATTTGTTTGTTCATGCATTCACTCATTTATTCATTCACAAACATATGAATTCACTCGTGAATTAATTTGTTTGTTCATTCATCAATATATGTATCCACTCACTCACTCACTCACTCACTGACTCACTGACTCACTCACTCATCCATACATTCGTTCATTTACCCAATTATTTATTCATTCAATCATTTGTTTGTTCATGCACTCGCTCAATTATTAATTCACTCA